>NW_024070206.1:24584182-25014837 GCF_014754425.2 Oryx dammah
GTCGGTCGGCGTCCTCCATGTATTCAGCGGGGGCGTCAGTTAGGGTCACACCAGCTGCTGTAACTAGTAAAACTCACGACCTCAGTGGCTTGACCACAGCAATTCATTTCTTGCTCGTGTGATGGTGTTGGTGGGGGCTTTGCACATGGGGGCTCCAGAGCACCAGCCCCTCCCATCCTGAGGCTCCCCTGTCCCCATGGGGCCTCGACAGGGAAAGGGGAGGGCCGCTGGGGGCGCAGTTTTCTGGGGCCCGGCTTGGGAAGGAGGCGGCAGACGCCTTCCGTCCATAGGGACGGCACAGTTGTCTGATGACATGGCTACACCTGACTGCAGGGGCCACCCATGTGCCCAGGAGGGTGAGCACGAGGTGCTTGTTTCACCCTGAGATCAGCCTTGCTGGGGCCCCAGCATAGCAGCCGCGTTTGCTGCCTAGGTGGCCTTGGCTTTTTCACCATCTCCAGTTAGCAGCACATTCTGTTGATCCAGTTACTCTCAAAACTGTGATGTGGATGTGCGTCGCTCAGTCCAAACACCAGCATCTCCTCTTCAGAGGCTCAAGTGCAAAACGTTAGTGTTTGAAACGGCTTTCTATTTATGACTTAGCTGTACTCTGCTGCCACCTACTGCTCAAATTTCAGATTTTCTTCTAAACATCATATAACTTCATGAGATGACATGCATTTATGTCCTGGCTTTTAAAAAAATAAAATAATAATTCTAAAAGTGTCCGTTCAGAAGGTGTAAAGTAGGAAGCATTCATGACTAAGAGATGTAAGGTGTCATTTCCATGTCCTTTTCCTCTCAAATTTATGCTCCGTTATGGAAAGGTTCCTTTAGGATCAGCTTCTAAAACCTGGCTTCCACGCCTGTTTAGAAAACTGAAAACGTTGAGTAACCTCAACTTTGGTTCTGGGGCTCACCAGTGTAGGAACAGTTTATTTCTGGCTTCTTGGTGCATTTCTTTCTTGAGGTGTGTCCAGCCTCCTGAGAACTTTTACTTGGTTAATTTCTTCGTTTTGTTTTCATGAGGTAATAAATGAATTTAGAAAAGCCTTGTTTTTAACAATAATATACCCTTGGACTACAGCAGTTTTCTCCGAGAGGAGTATAGTACCACAGCCTTTTGTAGGAAGTTAAGATCAGAAGGTTTCCAGACATTAGGTTTTTCTTACCCTGTCATTTTGTCATGTAAATGAATGCTCATAACTCTTTCATCCCTTTCATAAGTCAGAAAGGCCATCATCGATGGTTCGCGTGACTGTGAGCGATCGGTGTGTGCCTGTTTACTGTGTTCAGTTAATCCTCAGCAGCGCTGTTGGGTTGTCTCGGTGTCGTCTAGGATAGGGTCTGAACACTGCCTAAGTGAAGCCACGTGCGGGGCAGGGAGCCCTGAGCTTGGCCGTCAGGCTCAGGGCAGGGGTGTGATGGCCGGTGCCTTTCTCCCCACAGTGAGTCGGAGCCCGGCTCCCGGCAGTGGCCCGAGTCCGACACGCTGTCCGGCTCCCAGTCCCCCCAGTCGGTGGGCAGCGCGGCGGCCGACAGTGGCACCGAGTGCCTCTCGGACTCCGCCATGGACCTGCCCGACGTCACCCTGTCGCTCTGCGGCGGCCTCAGCGAGAACGGAGAGATCTCCAAAGGTGCGTGGGCAGCCTCATCCACCCTGGGTAGTGAGCCGTGCCGGGAACGCAGCCCTGGGGTCTCATGGAGGTGGTGGGGGCTCGCTTGGATGTCAGACTCTTCGCCCCTCATTTAGGTGCCTCGTGTTGGGGTGACCCCGCGTGTCGGTGAGTGGGAGGGCTGTGGGCCTAGGGATAGGTTCTTGGGCTGCCCCATGTACTGGGCAGCCGGGGTCAGCTCAGCCCCGGCTGCCTTCTCTTCTGTGAAGTTGCTGGAATAATTGTAGGGCTGGGACCTGGCAGCCCCGAGCCTGAGACATGAGAGGAAGGCCCCACGTTGCCAAAGCTGTCTGCTGAGTGAAATGGTCTTTCTGGCAAAAGTAGAAGGGGTTACTCTGTCCGAGAGTTGGCCCAGGAGAGTCACGTCACTCACGAGAAAGGGGGTTGCTTAGCAGGGCTGGTTCCAGAACCCTGTGGGACTTGAGCACCTGTGTGTCCGACTGTCCTAGCCAGTTCTTTGGCCTTTCTGGTCTTACCTCCTTTTGTAAACTTAGCTCTTCATGTTTTCTCAGTTTGGCTGGTGGCCCTTGATGGATTTTCCTCTAAGGAAAGATTTTCTGACTAACGTCATCCTTTGTCTTATGTGTGTGGCAGGCCGAGTTGCCCGGGACCTCTTGGCTGGGACTCCCTAAATCATCTTCTTCTTGGGGTCATGGGGTGATCACTTTTCCATATTTTAATTCTGTTTACTTTTTGCAGGAAATTGAGTGTGTTATGGCCAGTGGTTCCTTCTAGGGACGAAATTAGGTCACATTATAATCCTCTTAAGCCCTCCCTTTAAAAGTAGAGGTGGAGGCGGGGACATACAGTTTATGTAAAACTATAAGATTTATACTTAAAAGACTAAATGGCAAGTAAACAGTACATAGATGACCAGGAGGAACAATCCCAGTGAGAGTTTGCTCTGTTGATGGAGTTTGCTCTGACTTAAAGGACCGCCTCTGGGCATGGGACAGAAAGTCACGCTTGACCCTTGTCTGTCCTGCAGGAACTTGGGATTTGTTTCTTCTTGAGAGACCCTCAGCCAATTTCTGCTGTGTTGGGTTTCTCCCTCCAAGCACTGTAAGATGCTTGGGTGGTTTTCTCACGTAGCTGCACTTGTGCACTTATGGCTGTAAGACCCCAGGAGTGTTCTCCGGTTACGCTGTTAAAAGTTGCCCGCCAGTCAAGGGTTTCACGCCTGCTCATGAGAATGAAACTGAGCAGTTTCCCCTGGTTGTGGAGTTGAGTGTGTGTGAACCCGGGCCTTCACATCTCCCTCTCTCTCACATCTGTCATCTGTTTGCCTCAGAGTCCCTAGCTTATCCCTTTCTCCTGTTTTTTTTTGTTTGGTTTTGGGTTCTGTTTTTTCACTACTGTGGGAAGAGTAGCAGAGGAGGGGCCGTAGAAAAGAAGTGGTTTTTTTCTTGTCCAGGAAAAAAACCACAAACATCTACCATTTGCTGTTGATTCTCATAGAAAAGTTAGTTGTTGGGTTTTTTTGTTTGAAGTACTTTTTTGATCCTGTAGTCACTTTAGTATGAAGAGAGTATTGTAATAAGCCCACATGGATGTTTATTCATATAATCTCTAACCAGGTGGTAATTGTTATCTTACCTTATAGAGAAATTCATGGAGCACATCATTACATACCATGAATTTGCAGAAAACCCTGGACTCATAGACAATCCCAACCTTGTGATACGCATATATAACCGGTAAATATTCTTGCTCTTTCGTTGTTTATAACCGTTCAGTATTCTTGCAGATTTTTCTTTCCCTAAGTGCTGTATAGTTTTTAACTGTTATCTTCTTTCTCACTATGCCATTTCATGTAAATGAGCTAAATGGGCAGTGACTTTGGAGTGAAGCTTCAGCTTTATTTTCACTGAGGCTTGAAATCCTGCTCTGTTTTACATCTTGTGCTACTTCTCTGCTTGGAGAAGTTTGGCTTGAAGCAAAGATTGCTTATGTGGCAAGAAACTGAGCTGATCACGTCTTCACTGGAAAGAATAAGGACTTTGTTATGGCATTTCTGCTTCCTCTCCCGCCCTCTCCTCTCTGACGGTCGTGCCTGGCTTTGCTCTCACAGTTACTACAGCTGGGCGTTGGCGGCCCCCATGGTCCTCAGCCTTCAGGTCTTCCAGAAGAGCCTGCCCAAGGTGAGTTGCTGCTCCCCAGGAATGTCTGCAGCACACAGCGCTTTGAGAATCCTTGTGTGCATGTCTCTAAACTGGGTGCGGTTCAATTTTACTTAATATTATAAAGTTAATACCATCAGTCAAATCATCTCATGCCCAGAAATCCAGGAAATTGGCTGGGCTGCCGTATCTGTCATTTTTACTAGATACTTATACCAGTTTGTGATCGTGTGTCAAGATTGAGAGATTTCACTAATCGTTATTTAAATATAGGATAAAAACATTTCCTCCCATTAATATGGAAAGATGCAATAGGAAGAGGGCCCCCGGAAGCGTGGCGTCAGTGTGGGTCCTTCAGCTTGTGGCTAATGAGCCTGTTACGTAGAAACTGAAGCTTGGAGTCTGTCCACCAAGGTGACATACATCATCAGTTGGTCGTCGTAATTCGTGAGGGCAGAGAAGGGAGAGCAGCCCACCTGCCCCTAAGAAGGGCCAGACCACCCAGCCTGACAGTATGGAACAGCCCCAAGAGAGGGCACCGGTGGGTCGAGGCGGCGTCACCGCCCTCTGGTTGAGAGAGAGGGGTCGAGTGCCCTGTGCCTGAGATGCTGGACTAACCTGTGCTCATTGTTTTTAGGCCACAGTCGAGTCCTGGGTCAAAGATAAGATGCCGAAGAAATCTGGCCGCTGGTGGTTCTGGCGTAAGAGGGAGAGCATAACCAAGCAGGTAACTGAGCTGGAAGTGGGCTGAGTGCCAAGCTCAGGGAAGTCCCATTTGGGCTCCATGGTGCTCTTTCACAGTACTCGGCACCGTGCATGAACAGTACTTGTATAGGCCAGATACCGGTGCTGCGTGTGCGTCATCTGTGACCTTTGCCGCCGCCCATCGGCGCCGCTTTGTGGACTCCTGTGTACCGGCGGGAAGCCCGGGCACGGGACCGCGGTCATGGGGCTGGTGAGGGGTGGGGCTGCGCCGTAACCTCAAGCACACCCCCAGAGCTTGCCCCTGCCCACGGGAGGAGGGAACCTGTGCCCTCGGCTCCTGCCCGGCCTCGTGGGTGTGGCCCGTGTGTCTTACATTGTGAGACTGAGCTGGTGCCTGCCACAGTCCTTGCCCCTCGCTTGGTGGCAGCAGCTTTTCACACATACAGCGTATGACTTCCCTCTCAGGTTTCTGTCCTTTTGGCTCAACCTAGAGGCAGTCTGTTTCTTAAGTGTTTTTAATTTGTGGATTCAGACTGTACTTCTGCTAATTCCTTGAGGGAGCTGCTGATGGCTTTTTGCCCTGACAGTAGGGCAAGAGCTGCTCATCGCCACTGTCGTCCTGTTGTTCCAGCTGCCAGAGGCCAAGGAAGGGAAAGTGGAGGTCCCACCGCCCAGTGACCGGCCGTCAAGCACAAAGGAGCCAGCCAGTGGCAGGTGACTTTGACAGATTTGTATAATTCTGAGTCAGAAATGTTTTTGTTCTGTGGACAGTCAGTGGCTTCATTGTGCCACTCAATTAACAGATAACTTCTGTTTTTCTTGAAAAATATCATCAGCTTAGGGAATTCCCTGGCAATCCAGTGGTCAGAACTCCAGACTTATTGCCAGGGCCCTGAGTTCGACCCTTGGTCAGGAAACTAAGGTCCTGCAAGCTGAGCCATGTGGTGTGGCCAGAAGTATATCTATGTCTGTATATACGTATCATCAGCTTAGAGTCGGGATACTCATTGCTGCTTCCTAGGCACCATGCTCCTGCTCTGGAGCCGTGGAGACAGGTGCCCCTGGCATGCAGGCCTCTGGGAAGCAGGTCTTGGGGAATCATAAGATGTGAAGTGTCGGGGGCCCTGCTGCCTGGCTGGCAGGCGCAGCAGGAGGCACAACAGAACCTCAGAGATGGGGCGGGCCCTTTTGGTCTCTTGGCAGGAGTCCGCCCTGAATGTGTGGACTGGCAGCCTGAGGGGAGGGGCCACGATGTGGCCGCTCCTGGTTCTGCCTCTGTGCTCCTTCCCCCATCACACCTTCTGTTCTCTTCCCATCCCTGACTCTTAGGTTCATCTTCCTGTTCTTTACCTCTTCTTTTTAAAGGATTATATAAAATGTTTTTTGTTAGTCTCTTAAATTACTGTGGGCGTTCGTATTTTCTATAACTTGTGCCTTTTAAAACATACATATCCCTTTCAGCAAGAATCGGCAGAGCTAGTAGCGTTCACTGGTTCTAGCAATATACAGCCGGTCATAGCAGGAGAGTGACCCTGTCCAGTCGAGAAGGGAGGAGGAGGGTGACCCTAGCCAGTCATGGAGGAGGTGGATCATGCAGCGTGGACCTGGACCCTGGGTCTGGTTCCTCCTGGGTGGATCTGGGACTTCTCTCTGTGTCTCCGGATCCTGAATGAAAAGCTGTTGTCTGTAAACGTCCCTCAGCCTCTCCAATAACAGACTCTGTTTGACAGGTCAGCCGAGGACGACTCATCGAGTGACGAAGGGTCCCAGGAACTGGAAGAGTCCATCAAGGTGGACTCCGCCCCCGTAGAACCCCCAAGCCATAGTGGCACAACCTCCTATAAGAAGTCTCTTCGTCTGTCCTCAGACCAGATCGTGAGTCCCGTGTGGTCTGGGTGGGTCCAGCCTCGTGTCTGAGGATCTGATCACCTTGACGAGCCTCCCTTTCTGTCTGCCCAACCCCGAGCCTCCCAGGCAGCTGAGCGCGCGGCCATGTAAATGCTCACGTGTGTCCAGGAGAGTGGCAGCCCCCCTCCTGGTACCCTTAGGGTCCCCTGGGATGCACTTTCCCCTCCTTCACCGCAAGGCCTCCTGTCTCCATGTCTGGGAGTGAAGCAGGGCACCTGTGTTTTCAGTCTGAGTCTGACAGGTCCAGACTGGCTCTGGGCCCCACGCTGTCTCATAGGAGCCACAGCCAGAGGGAAATGACATCTCACCTAGATGCAATCTCCCCGTTCCTGTCAATTTCCTACTTCCTCACCTTCACCCATTTTCAGTATGAATTGGTCCTGCTGTGCCCCAAGGGGGAGGATCTCCGGTACACAGGGCATCCTGAGGGGCGGGGAGGAGACCAGGGAACAGGGGTCAGAAGGGCCCTTGGGCACCTTGTACACAGCTCAGGCCGAAGTTCCTCAGCCCAGCTCCTGAGCCCCAGGTGCAGCCCCGATCCATCCTCCCAGAGCTGGGTCCTGAGATGCTACCAGCAGTTTGGGGAGTGTTCAGATTCTGTTTCAAAACTGTTTTCTGTTGCTTTTCCTTGCTTTTTTTTAAGAGATTAGGATCATTTCTCATGTAACCTTGTATCTTTTTAAATTCAATTTTAATTGGAGGCTAATTACTTTTCAGTATTGTGGTGGGTTTTGCCATATATTGACATGGGTCAGCCCCTGGTGTACATGTGTCCCCCATCCTGAAGCACTGCATCTTAAGCAGTGTCTCTGACCACGTTTTCTTGGAAAGTATGGCTTAACTGTTGCATGTAATGCCGTGAAAGTGATGTGCCTTTAGTTTTCAAAGCTCTGATTTTGCTGATTCTTACACTTTTTATGAAAGGCGAAACTGAACCTCCAAGATGGCCCAAATGATGTCGTGTTTAGTATCACGACCCAGTATCAAGGCACCTGCCGCTGTGCAGGGACCATATACCTGTGGGACTGGAGCGACAAGGTCATCGTTTCCGACATTGATGGGACAATAACCAAGTAAGCAGGAGCCCGGGGTGGCAGGAGGAGGGCCCAGCTCCATGTGCAGAGGGCCAGGCCTCCTCACCCGAGTGACCAGTCACCATCAGGAGAGGTTCTCAAACCACATGCACTGAGAGGTCCTGGGTGCAGTCCCCACAGAATCACTCTGTGGGTGGAGGAGGTGGGTGGGGCTATACGAACATAAGGTCAAACGACTTTGGGGAATTCCCCTGGCGGCCAGGTTAGGACTCAGCACTTTGACCTCCGAGGGCCCAGATTCATTCAGTCCCTGGTTGGGGAACTAGGGTCCTGCAAGCCTCGTGGCGCAGCCAAATGACAATAATAATAATCACAACTCTTGGAAAGATTTAATTATTTGGTCTCCAAATTCTGGCATGGGGAGGAAAAAATAGAAGCTGTTACAATTAGGGAAGAGGAGGCCGTGTGGTCGTAAGTGCTTCCTGAGAGTGATGGGCTGGCCCTTGGGTCTGGTGGCTCTCTCAGAAGCTCCTGGGTGATGTCCTTGGCTTGTGCACACACAGACCAAGGGAACCACCTTGTGGGCTGTCACGCCCCCCTCCCCTGCCCCGCCAGACCCCTTCCCCAGAGTGGCTGCTGTTACAGAAGCTGGTGTTTCACTAATAGGCAAACGCTTGGCTTTATGTGCTTGGTTCCTGACACCTCCTGGTTCCACCCTCGCAGGTCTGATGCTCTGGGACAGATTCTTCCGCAGCTGGGTAAAGACTGGACGCACCAGGGTATCGCGAAGCTCTACCATTCCATCAACGAGTAGGTGCCTAACCCTGTGGCTAGTGAGCTGGGATTTTACTGGGCCTATAGAAATAGTCCCAGGAAATCTTGTTTGTGACCCAGCTTTCTCACTCTCCTTTCTCACCTCTCACTGGAGCCTCCCCCAAGGGAAAGTGTGAGCCTCCACCCATGGGACGGGAGCCATGTGCCTGGCGGGTTACGCCTTGTTCCTGCACAGGGCTGCGAGCTGTAGGCACTACCTGTCTCAGTAGTTACAGCTGCACTTGGGTTTGCAGCCATAGTTTAATCATTTGCAGTTTTTTTGAGTACTTCTAACTGTCTTTCTTGAAGGGGGTGATACGTGCGTGCATGGGGTGTCAGTCTGCCAGCTGGTCTTTTCCGCCAAGTACCTTTTGTGAGGACATAGTGCTGTGGCCTTTGTGGGAATCCCAATACATCCGACTTAAATCGATCCGCAGAACTACAGTGTGTTAAGCAGAGGTTGAGAATGTCCCAATATGAAATTTATGAGTATGTCAGTTACCCAGGTAGAGTTTTGTTTCTTGTTTTATAGAATGATTTGCATTCTGAAAGTTGTATTTGTAAATAAGATCCTTTGCCTCTTTCATCTACAGCACATCCTTTAAAGACAGCCCCCAGTTTTTTGTCTGTTTTATAATTTGGCTTCTGTAGAGGTATTATTACATGAAAGTTTAGCATAATCCCTAATCACATCTCCTCCATGGTGTTTTCCATGGAGTGGTGAGATCTTTATAATCCTGATGATTCTTGTATTAAATTTAGGAATTCAACTTTCATGGGAGGTGAGAGGAACTGTATTTGGACCTTTAAAAAGAAAAACCGCATTTTTCTCCCTTTAGCTGAATAGCACACAGGCTAAACAGGACGCGTTCTCTTCCAGGAACGGCTACAAGTTCCTGTACTGCTCGGCCCGCGCCATCGGCATGGCTGACATGACCCGCGGCTACCTGCACTGGGTCAACGACAAGGGCACCATCCTGCCCCGCGGCCCCCTCATGCTGTCCCCCAGCAGCCTGTTTTCTGCCTTCCACAGGTGCGCGTGTGTGCATGCGTGTGCGTGTGTGTACGCGTGTGTGCCCGCAGGGGCCGGGGCCTGGCTACACTGGATCTCTTACAGAGCTTCTGGGTCTGAGTTCCACATTACTCTAACTCACACACTGCTCACCTGGTGTGTGTCAGACACAGCTGAGAAAAGTCAGGCTGGCAGAGATGGAGAAAGATACCAGTGACGAAGGATTTAGAAAAATGGATGGTTGTGGGTTTTCAGACCACAGACCAGGGAAAATTGCCGTTTTGGATTCGGTGGTGATACTTCTGTTTTTCTCCTAGGGAAGTAATAGAAAAGAAGCCGGAGAAGTTCAAGATTGAGTGTCTGACCGACATCAAGAATCTCTTTGCCCCAGCTCAGCAGCCCTTCTACGCTGCCTTTGGGAACCGCCCAAATGTAGGTGTCTCCTCCAGGCTGCATGTGCGGGCGTGGTGGGAAACATGCGCAGGACGGTGCTTTAGGGTGTAGCCGGGTTGTCCTCTTCACCCCAGGCGTGTGGGCTCAGTGAGGCCTGCTGTGCTGGGTGGGTGCTCACTTCATCAGCCTTGTTCCTCCCGCAGCAGGGAGGTGCTGGGGGCGGAGACCTGCCCTGGGATGCCTGTGTGTGACGGGCTTCGGTTCCATTTCCGTGAATTCTAAGCCGAGCCTTGGATCTGCCCCCCAGATCCAAGCACTGCCTCTCCCCCAGCCCCAGCCACGAATGCTTCCCTTCTCCCACTCCAGGGTCTGGGGTGTCCTTGGCGCCCGCATCCTCTGGCTTCCCGAGCACCCTCTGTGGTGTGCATTGGCCTGCCTGTTGAGTCTGTGTCTGTCTGAAGCTCAGCCTCGGTGGCGGCTGCCCCAACTCCACGTGTTCTCCGTACCCTGCTTCCTGTGATGCTTCTGGCTCACAGGGGGCCCGAGAACTTCTCAGTAACCACCCTGCTCTGTGTTCTCTGTGGCAGGACGTCTATGCTTACAGACAAGTGGGTGTCCCAGACTGCAGGATCTTCACCGTGAATCCCAAGGGCGAGCTGATACAAGAAAGGACCAAAGGAAACAAGTCCTCGTAAGTGCATTCCTGCTTCCCAGCCCTGGCGCCGTGCAGCCGGGGGCCTGGTGTCAGAGCTGTGCCCTCCCTTGGAAGCCTCCGCCCTGCCAGTCTCTGTCCACCCCTTCTGCCGGAGCATCCTCCCCTCTGCTGGGCATCCCCCACTTCTGCCAGGCTGTGCCCTCCTCTGCAGCTGCTGTTGGGGGGTGGCTGGGGAGCCTAGACTCTGAGGAGGGAGGTGGAGCCCTGGGAAGGAGGGCGCCCACCTGGGACCCTCCTTTCTAAGGTATCTGAGCACCTGGCTTCGCAGCCTGCTGCCTCGTGCCCTCAGGTCAGGTGCCGAGTCGTGGTGTGTGTCCTCCCCACTCCCAGGTACCACAGGCTGAGTGAGCTCGTGGAACACGTGTTCCCACTTCTCAACAAGGAACAGAATTCCGCCTTCCCGTGCCCGGAATTCAGCTCCTTCTGCTACTGGCGAGAGCCGATCCCCGAGGTGGACCTGGAGGACCTGGTCTGAGGTGGCAGCCGCGGCAGGGGGCTGGATCGCGGCCCCCGTAGCAGGGGAGGTGGCCGGCCTTCTGCTGGACAGAGGATGCGGGGACCCTCCCGGCCACAGGTGTGGGACGGCGCACTGCCCGCCGGGCGCCGGCAGGGACAGGCTGGGGAGCTGCCAGGGCCGGACATGCCCCCCCCCGCACCCTCCCGGGCCCAGGGCTGCTGTGTGGTGCCGGCGGCCGGCTCAGCGAGGGGCTCTGGCCCGAGGCCTCCCACGTGCTCTGTGTTGAGTTGCGTGCCGGGTCCTCCTTTAATTGCATAATTTAAGAAGAAAAGAGAAGCTAAGCGTGGACCAAATGTTGCACAAAGTAAAGTGTTCTAATTTCCACTGGGCAGTTGGTTGAGAGTGTTTCTGAGAGGAGGGCTTGCTGGTAGGGAATCAGGGTCCAGTTATTGATGTTGTCTGAACCGCCTGCTCACTTCCCCCGTGGGCACCTCCCTCCATCCCCTACTCCACGGAAGCAGGATGCTCGCCCTGGCGCCGAGGGCTTCAGGGGAAGGAGAGACCTTCGCCTCCTCACCCTGACCGTTCCTTGGCAGGGACCTGAACTGTTGTGTCTTGGACCCACTGGAAGGCACGCGTCTTGCAGGATGTGTGTGATGTCGTGAGAGTGGTCTCGGCAGAAGGAGTCAGTTAGCCAGCAGGGAAACTTGGTTCTCAGGGAGGCCTAGAGATGCAGACGTGTGCTTAGGCCAGGTCCCGGGAAGGTGTGTGTTGCCCCTCCCCGTGCCTGCAACTGAGCAAGCCACCCAGGAATGGTCCCGTCCACACGCCCCTGCAGGGCTGTGAGCATGAGCCTGCAGAGATGAGCTGGTGCAGACAGCCCCCTCGGGCTTAAAATCAAGAGAACTCTTAAGAGAGGAGGCCCTGGGGACAAGTGGTGACCACATGCAGCCCCGCATTGGGTGAGAAAGCAGTGAGCGGTTCCAGAGTCAGGGGGAGAGGGGAGTGGAGTAGTGAAATACTGCAGAGCGGTGCACACCCCTCCCCCCCACCATGGTTTCGGGTCCGCCTCTTGCTTTCCCTGTGCTGTATTTTGGGGGCCTTCCTCTTTTCAGTTTGCTCCACCACAGTACTGTTCATCTCGAGCTGGAGAAGTGGGGGTGGCTGCTCTCCAGAGTGGAGGGTTGAAGGCCCCGGACTCCACTGAGCCATGTTGGAGGCAGAGCCCGGAAGCCGTGTTCCCAGGGAAACCAGACATGCCTCCCCGTGGGCAAACCTTCCCTTTGCAAACGGTTCAGGGATGCATCATTTAAAGACCTATTCACGGCCAGCAGGTCAGGAAGCTGGGTTGTGTGCCTCGTGTGAGGTTCTGCCCCATTAGTGGTATCATAGTTGCCCACGGTTCCTTCATCTCGTGGCTGCTGGCGGTGGCCTGGCCCTCTGCTCGGTGCAGGCCCTTCCCTGGAGCTGCAGAGGCTTGTGTGCGTGTTTGTAGTACGGGAAAGCTTGACACCTGCCTTCCTGTCGTCCTTCATTGGTTGTCCTTTAGAGTCTCTCATGAGACAGTTTCTTTTCCTTGATGAGCTCTCCTCTCGGGACAGGGGCGTCTTAGAGGGTCAAGACTGGGAACCGCGCTGGGGTGGCCGACCCCTCCACCTGGTATCCGTCAGTGCTAGAGTGTGCCATCTTGTCGCTGCACGTTGATCCGCGGGTGTCACCAGTCTGCTGGGTACACATGCTGATCAACCTGAGTGTTCTCCTCATTTAAAGGAGCCCCTCTTGTTGAACGTAGATGACGACCATCGCTCGAGTGTATGAAAGTATTGTTTGTGCTGAAAATCCATTGCCATTTGGTACAAATGACATTTGTTCTTTCTGTGAAAGAGAGATGCCCTGGGTGTGTTTGTACACAGACCTCAGGAGGAGAGCTAAGAAGGAGCGGTGGCTGCTTGCTGCTCTCGGGGGCAGGCGACATCTCGAAGAGCTGCCTCTGGGTCACTCTCTCCTCCAGTGGAATGGCCATGGCCCCTTCCCTCTTTCCGTCCCTCCCGACTGCATCCCACCCAACTGTACACCTGCCTCGGTGTCTACGTGGAAGCTCGTGCGGCTGTGGTGTCCACATCTGCATCTCCGCGGGGCTCAGGAGGCACGCTCGAGGGCCCAGAGGGGGCAGGCTCGGCCCTGCGTGTGAGGACCACGTCTGCTGTGCTGTAAGACAGTGCCTAGTTTTCAGCTGGAAAAAGAAAAAAACTTCCTAGCGTGATGTGAGATGAAAGCTGCTGACAATCCAGGAGTGATAGCCACCCCCCGGAGCCAGAAGTGTTTGTGCCCCCAACTGCACGTGGCCCTGCAGATGGAGTGCGTCCGGAGAGGTACTGGCCAGACCCAAAGGAACAGGCCAAGGACGGATTTGCATTGTCTGCTGGTCGGTGAAGAGACTCTCCCGGGGGATTTTGTCATCTTTTCGAGTATCATCTTAGTTAACTCTGGGAACCCTTGTTTTCCCACTTTAGAGAATGCTGGGTTTAATGAAACCGGTGAATAGTTGAGTTTTGGTTTAAAGTAAGTGCTCTTTCCAGGTGAAAACTACTTTTTAGGGTTTGTTTTAAAGGTAAGAAAAGGAAGAGGAAGGGGAGATGTTGCTCTTAATTTAATCATTACATTTGGTCTATGACGACATTTGATTATTAGACACAGCAGTGCCACTAATACGTTTCCTGAGTTGTCAGAAATTGTCAACATCAGTACTTACTTTATGGCAAAGATATCTGTCTGAAGATAAATGGCTCATATTTTGGTGCAGTGTTTGATGTTCAAAACAAAAGGTTACAACAATAAACAAACGTGAACTCAATGCGTCTTGACCTTTTCCTTCAGAGGACATTTAAATTGTCTTCTTCTGAGCTCTTGCCAGAAGCTGCTAATTTCCATAAATTAGCATTTTGATCTCTGCTGACACTTAAGTTTGTGTATAGAAAGGGCTTCTTTTTGGTGCTTGTTTTTATAAGATCTGACTCCAGAAGTGAGGCTCCACCCGCAGGAACTAACCTCCCTTGCTTTGTAGGTTCTGCCAGGCAGCCATCCAGTCATGCCTACGCAATTTCTAGGGGTAACCCCCTGGCATCCTCCCGACTGCATCCCCCACACCTCAGCCCTGCTCAGGACTCTGGCCTTGCATTATAGCCCTTCCTCTGGGTGAACAGCACGTAGCCCTCCTGATTTCATCAGCTGTCCGGAGACTCAGAGTGATCTGGGTCAGAAATCACACCCCATGTATTATTTAATCCCCTCGGGTGGCTGAGCCCACACTGAACCCACCAACTCCCTCAAGCACATGCCTCCATGTGGGGACAGCACCCACCTTCTCTGCTTGTTTTTGTGATGGAATGGCTGGGCGCGAGGTCGGGGAGTGGGGACTGCAGCTCTGTGGGGTGCCCTTCCGGCAAAGGAGGGAAGCACTCAGATGGGCTCACATCAGGAAGAGACTCCCTCCTGTGCGCTGCCCTTCCTGCTGGCTGGTGGCCGAGACAGGGGCGAGGCGAGCGGGTGTGAGAAGGGAGTCTGCGTGTGCAGCTACAAGCGTGTCTCTGATCACAACTGCTACTTTCCTTTCAAACTGCACAGTGTGAAAGACAATTCAAAAGATGATGGGCTCACTGAGAAAGACGAATGTGCTAGTGTGGGAGTAACTTCACGTTGCAGTTCGCGCAGATTTTCGGTCTTTATTGCTGGTTTTGTTTGTTTCTCATCGTTTAAATGGGGCCATTTGCTGACAGGACTGACACATCCCAGTCCTGTCACCGCTTATCTCAAGGTGCACCTTGACCTTTTTTTCAGCAGCCCCATCATTTCAGAAGTCGTAACCTCGTGCCTGATTGAGTCCAGGACCCTGGTCCACATGTCTTGCTCCCAGGCTCTCAGCGCCGGGCCCCTGACTTCCAGAGCGAGCTCTCCGAGCCACAGCCTGAGTTCAGCCCAGTCTGCTGCTCTCTGTATGAAAGGACAGCCACTCCCTTCTCAAGATGCTGACTCCTAGTGAACCTCTTTCCTCCTCCTCAACGTCAGTGCAGGACCTGCTGTGATCTGTCTACACTGCGTGTCGTAGACACAGCTGAAACTCACCACTGCAGTAGACGAGTCATAAGACCCCGCCGAGGAGGACACCACACTCGCCACTCTAGCACCATCCGTGGAGCGAGGCAGGTCAATCTCTGCCTTCTGTCTAGTTCCTGTTGATCGTTTGTCCCGCTTGGCCCTGGGTAAGGCCTGTAAAGGGGGTGTGAGGGGAGAGGGCAGAGCCATGTGCCAACTGGGGTTTCCTGAAAACACTCCACGGGCGTAGGGTTTTTCCCATGAGTCATATCTAGGAAGCCACAGCTGCTGACAGCCAGTTCCCCAGCTGTAGAAACAGGGTGAGCATGTACCCCACCCGAGCCCCAGAAGGAGGGGCCCGAACTTTAAAACATGAAAAGAGCAGGCCTTCTATCCTGGGCCCCTCTGCCCTAGCTGGGGGGAAGGGGTGAGGAAGGCTCACTCCATCTCAAGGACCCAGCGGCTGCCCTGTAATCTCACTTGTGAGCAGTCCTGGAAAAGGCATTTTTATAGCCAACCTGGTGGCTTGATTTGGGCCAGGAGACTGTTTCTGTGGTGCACGCCTCTCCCTGGGACCTGCCTCCCCAGAGTGGCACTCTGTTGGCCAGCAGGTCATGTGGCGCTAAGGGGGCTGGTGTGGCTGCTGGCAGAGGAGTGAGGGGCCCGGGCTTCCTGGGAAGGTTCCTGCCTTTCCCAGACAGCCTCGGTGTGATGAGCTTCTTCTGCCTGGGAGCATGAGGTCTCTTACAACTGGGCGGCAAGCAGTCATGTTAGCTTGGACAGCTGCTGGTTAAGTGCGACTTTCAGCCTCCCCTGGAGGAGCGCCCCCCTTTCCTCTGTGAGGGGGCTCTGACCTCCAGGCACATCCAGTCTGTCTTTATAAGCCACCCACGACCTCGCAGTGCACAGCCTGGATGCTGAGGGATGCTGCTTGCACAGTTGAGACCCATGTGTTCACGCTTCCTTTCTACAGCCGTTAAACTCCAGTTTCCTCCAGTTGTGCTTTTTAGCAGCAACCCTCAGTCCACGAGGCACCAGACTTACACTGGAAGTGTTTCACATTTTTATTGCCACTCCCTGTCTTTGCACTGGAGTCGTACATGTCATTCAAGGAGCCCCAACAAGCCACACGACACTCTCTCCTGCGTCATCCTCTCAGCCAGGCAAACGCTGCATGGGGGCAGGGGTGGGGAGGGGTGGGGAGCCAAGCCTGGGACAGCCCACTGTCTGCCCTGGGTCCGTGGCGGCCTGTGCCACTTCAGTGTTTGAACTCTTCTCCCGCCGGCAGCGTAAACGGAGTCAGACAGCCGGCAGTGGCTCTGCTCCAGTGAAGACAGACGCGGCGGGCACCAGTTTCTGCCACCTGCCTTCTCTCAGCAGCTCCTCCTCATCGTCTATCGGAGGATGCAGGCCACCGGGCAGCAGTCGGAGCCTCCACAGTCAGCACCTGGTAGGCCCAGCCAGAGACGGGGCCGGGGGACACAGGGCGCTTCCGACTCTGGTCCAGCTGTCCAGTCGGAGTGGCAGGAGTGGTGGCCACATTAACCCGTGGTTCCCCCCCCCCACGCCGGCCACCTCTGTCTTGGGGGAGGGGCAGGGTGTCTGCAGAGAGCTTACCCTGTGCCCCGGCTACACACGCACTGAATATATTACAGCTTCTGAGCTCTGTCGGCCCCTTCCCGCTCCCCGGCCGCTTCAGAGGTGGGAAAGAAAAGGGTACAAGAAGACCCCGCTGAAGGTGGAGTACATCTCGTCAAAGTCCGTGTGGGCCAGCCGGCCCCCTGTGACCACGATGTTGACGCCATCCCCCGCCTTGAGGTGCACGATGAGGTGGAAGGCGCCCGGGCCCCCGCAGGTGTGCGGGGCCCCCTGCGGCCGGTGATACTCCAGGAACTCTCTCCGGTAGCCGGCTGTGTGCAGCTGGGCCACACTGGCATTGGCCACCGACAGGACGGCCTCCACGTATGCGTCCCTCTCGGGCGTGAGGGTGGCTGTGATCAGGTAGCGCCCATCATACGGAGCCGTGAAGACCCCTGTGTGGAGGAAGGCAGACCCCTGAGCATGTGGTAGCCATCACGGCCTGTGCACCGAGCGGGCAGTCAGCCCGGATGAAGGCAGACAGCTCAGACGTTCCCCACTGGAGGCAGGCCCACTGCGGGGGGATGAGCTGGAGCCCAGACCCCATGCTGGCGGGAGTGGCCACCTCCGAGGGCTCTGGGGAGGGGGCCCGAGTCTTCAACCTGCCCTGCGATGGCCGGGTCACTGAGCTCTTGATCACATAGAGCTCGGGGACAGACCAGGCCCTGCGCTCTGGGTACACGGCCTGCGTCTCTGCTCAGTGTCACCGGAACCCATTTACTCAGACCCATGGCCCAGACTCTGGTTCTGGGTGTCTGCGCCTGTGGGAAAGCTGGAGGTCCCCACCTCTTGAGTGCCAAGAGCCCCTGACTGGTGGACACAGTGTCTCCACACCCCGGGCCGGGGGAGCAAGGGTGCCCAGGAGCACACAGCAAAGCAACCCTGATGCTAAAACCCGGGGCCTGGGCAGCAGCTCCCACCTCTGCCCAGAACCAGCTGCTGCCCAGAGCCCCGGCCACCACATGCATGCGACCTGTGACCGCCCCCACCCCCTATCTGCTGGTGTCTGTGGGTGGGGGAACAGCAGGGACCAAGGGGTCTGGTCTCTCGCAAGTGAAACATCCACAGCCCCGGGGGCAGCAGCCCAGGCTCAAGGCTGGCCTCCCATTTTGGGGGCTGGTGCCCATGTAGACCTGTCCCGGCAGGGTGAGTGGGTTCTGGCTCAGAAAGGGGCAGCAGGAGGCCCTCCGGAGCAGCTGACCACAGGCAGACTCACCCGTGCTGGGGTCGTACACATCTCCGTCGTTCACCAGCACCTTGTTAAATAGGACCACGCCGGCGTCACTGGGGAAGGGCTTCCGGGTGAGCCCCGCGGAGAAGGACACGAGAGACGGTGCCAGAGCCCCTGGGGGGACAGGATGCGCTCCTGGTCAGGCCCAGCCCAGGCCTGTGTGTGGTCCCAAGGGGTGGCCTCGGCCTCTCATTTCCCCTCAGGGTGGACACCACCACACGAGGTGGACACCCAGCCTTGTCCTCGGAGGAGGAGCAGGCAGCTGGGGGAGTGCGCGGGGCCCTGTGTGTCAGGCGTGGGCTTGGCACGTGCATGATGTCTGGGGGTGGGGCACTCAGGCCCCCCACCCCGGCCTCCCCTCCCACCCCTGCTGCCCTGGCTGATGTACCTGGGGAGGCTGCAGGCGGCGATTTGGGGTACCCTGAAAAACAGAATGCAGACTCTGTCAGAACCCTTAACAGCCCCTCACTTCTGAGTCCCTCCTTTGGCCCTTGTTCCTCACACAGTGAGTGGGAGGATGTGCAAAGGAACACATCACCCGACAATATAAGCACCCGTGATACATGGAACTAACAGAAGGCATCCTAGAGAAGGCAGCACCCTGCCTAAGAGCTGGGGTCGGCTGAGAAGGAACGGCCCTGACTGCCCCACCTGGCAGCCACATTGCTTCCTGCAGGCAGGCTCTCCCTGGCCGGGGCCAGGTGCTTCTAGCTGTTGATGGGTTTAACTCTGAGGGTGGCACTATCCTGTGACAGCTGATGTGACCTCCCCCACCCAATGTCACGGGTTTACACAGTTCACAGCCTCAGTTTCCTCGTGTCAGAATGACAGCCATAGGGCTGGTCAAGGAGCTGCATGTCTTCAGGACAGAAACGAAGTGAGTGTCCCTTGACCTCTTCCTCTTCCTCTAACCTCCACCTCCTCCGTCGTCCTCCAACATCCAGCTTCCGCCAAAATCCAAACTCCTCCAGTCTCCTCCAGCTTTCTCCAACCTCCTCCAGTCTCTTCTAGGCACCAACCTCTATCCTCTGCCATGTTCTAGCCTCCTCCACCCCCTTCCTCCAACCTCCTCCTCTGGACTCCCACCTCAGCCATCCTCCAACTTCCTTTCATCCTCCTCCAACTTCCTCCCTTCTCCAACCTCCAACAACTTCCAACAACCTTCTCCATCCTCCTCCTCCAACCTCCAGCCCCTAACCACCTCCTCCAGCCTCCAACGTCCTCATCCTCCTCCAACCTCCTTCATCTAACCTTCTTCAACTTCCATCCTCCCAACCTCCTCCAAACTCCAACATCTAACCTCCTGTAACCACCTCCATCATCCAACCTCTATTCTCCAACCTCCTTTCACCATCCTCATCTCATACCTTCTATTTCCTTCATCCTTCAACTTCCAACATCCAGCCTCCTCCCTCTTCCCACAACCTCCTCCAACTTCTCCCCTCCTCCAACCTTCTCCAGCCTCACATCTAATGTTGGAGCCAGACCTTCCACCCTACCCACTTAGTTGTGGTTGTGTGCTCTTTTCTGCTGCCCAGGCTCCTAGTACGTGTTTGGTTTTCCAAGTCCACTTCCTGCTGGGAGGATCAGTGAGCCGCCTGGATGGCACAAGTAATATAGCTCAGAGTGCAACTCTTAAGTGTGATGTTCTGTGCCCAAGGCACTGCAGCATCTTTGGACAGCTCAGTTCTGGACACTGTTCCCTGCTGGCTGGACCCATGACTCACAGAGCCCCACAGCAGCCTCCCAATGCCTGGGGTGCACTCACCTGGAGCTCCTGCGTAGCCCTCTGCACTGGGGATTGGCCGCTGCCCAGTCTGGCCATCCACACCCCGGGGCAGGCCCCGCCCCGACACCCCCATCCTGCCTGGGGGGCCGGCCTCTCCAGTCTCCATGATGACCCCCATGGAGCCAGGCAAGAAGGGTAGCCCTGTCCAGCCAGGCCGCAGGGGTGGGGGGCGTCTCTTGGGCAGGACGGGCTTCTGTCCTGGGTCCCTCGGAGGTGAGGGGGTGCTGGGCGGCGGCAGTGGGGTCAGCACTGGAGTGGACAGCTCCGTGGGGGCCTCTGCTGGGCTTGAGGGCTTTCCTGTGTCCTGGGCCTTCCCCCGGGGTGGAGGCTGAGGCGTTTCTGAGGGCTCCTCCGCTGAGCGTTTGGGAAAGTAGAAAGAAATACAGAGTTAAAAACCACAGACTTGACTGCTCAACCACAGGCCCCTCTGTGAGGCCCCATGGGCATGGCTTCCTGGAAGGTGTGTGCTTGGGAGTCCCTGGGCCAGGTCCACTGGTAAACACAAGAGCAGCCACCACAGTGTGGGGACCCCTTGCCCCAGAGAGGAGGGTCTTCAGCCTCTTTCTGCACGATGGTTGCTCTCCCCAAAATAACATCCTTGGTTCCCAGTAAAAACTCCATAATGACCCTGCAAACTGTACCTGCCTACCACCGCCGCTGACCCCACAAGCTGAGGGCCTGCTTTTGCAGACCTCACGTGACCCAGAGTGTCGCACGAGCTGCCTGTGTGGCAGGCACGGGGGTCACCACAGCCTTAAGATCACCAGCTGGAGCTCTTCCGCTGCCAGAGCCTCCTGGTTCACACTTCCTACCCTCAGAACAGTGATGAGAGACAGCCTGGAACCTGCTCCCATTTCCTGTTCTGAATACATTCCTGGAACTGCCCTTCCAGAAAGCCCTTCCTGCAGGCCTGCAAGACATCTAAGAATAACCAGGCCTGGCCTGGATACCCTCCTCAACAGCCAAACCCCACCTACCTCCTCCTCCATCCAGAGAGTGCCTGCAATGGCCCAGGTTCCAAAGCTCCAAAGTTATGATCAAGTTAAATCAGAAACTGTATTGTACCCCCACCCCAGTCTGGTTTTTTTTAAACTCACAAAGGTGATTGTGGTAGATGGAACACAGGTCCCTCTACCCACAGAGCTAGGTTGCCAGCCCACCTCCAGCCCCAAGGAAAGCTTTTCTTCAAGCACCCTTTCCATGAGAGGATGAAGCCCTCCAGAACGTGAGCTGAGTAGACTGATCATCACTTTCTCAAGTGCCCCCAGGATGGTACAGAGCTAATACCATTCTAGATGCACTGAAGATAAGTTCATTGACACGATACAGCGGGAAGGCATCAAGCCTTGATTCTCTGCAGTACTCTGGTGGGAAAGGCTGGGTTGGACATAGAAACTGTGGCATGAAGGATTTCAGACATGGAGACACCACTAGTCACAGTGAAGGACAGGATGAGAAGGAAATAACCAACCAATAAAAAGGAACTTTGAAGAAACATAATACAAGAAAATAAACGTAGTAAGACACACTCCTTGCTAGCAAGGATGCCCACCCTCTAGCTGCTTCTGTCTGAAATAAACTGCTTCTTTGCATGCTTTCCCACACGTACTGCTTCTTACAAACCCTGTGCCTACTCTACAAAACAGGAAAATAAACTCAGAGAAACAGGAGATACTGTATCCAAAGTACAAGAATAGATTGGTATTAAAAGAGGCCTAACCAGAGAATAAGAATGTCTTTAATGATTAGAAATATGCTTGCCAAAATAAGAAAATTCAGTGAAAGAGTTGGTAGACAAAATCAAGGAGATCTTTTAGAAGGTAGACCAGGTAGATAAAATAATGGATAATAGAGAAACACTAGGAAAATTAGATTCTTTCCAATCCAGAACTTTCTCAAAAAAATAGAAAAACTGGGGTAAGGAGAGAATCGAATACACAATTCGTTAGAATTGTAAAAGATCCCAGCTGGATTATTAAAGACCCAAACCAAGGCATATTCAGAACACTGAGGATAAAGAGAAGATCCTACAGACTTGGGGGATGGAGGGAAGTGACTTCAAATCAGAAGGATGTCATCAGACTCTCAAGTAAGGGAAACCAGGAAGCAAAAGAACAGCACCTTCAAATGTTGAAGGAATATCATTGTTAACCTTGAGTTCTATACTCAGCTAAAATATCTGCCAGTTGTGAAACTAGAATAAACCTGTCTTCAGCCATGAAATATTTAAAGACCAGCAAAACTCAAGCACCCTTTCTTAAAAAGCTATTGGAAAATGTACTCCACTGAAATGAATGTAAACCATAAAAAAAGAAACGCAGAGTAAAGAAAAGGGTGTAAGACAGCAGAGAAGTTCAAGAAACTTCTAGGATGGTAGTGAAAAGTTGAACCAACAAATGACCTGATACTTTTTATGGTATTGAGAGTTTCAGTGAGTGAGAAGAATCCCAAGACAGATACAAAAAATCTAGCAAATGACACTACTAATTCAGAGGAAAGCAACACAATCCTATTTGGCTATTATTGAGCTATTTAGCTTATAAATACTGACTTGATTTTTGTGGTATAACTAATGGGAGTTGGAAGGAGGGGGAGACATGAGAGAGCCTTACAGGCTAATGTCTGCAGCTGATAAATAATGTCAAATATAATATCCATATAGAGATATCTAAAGCTAATAAATTGATTTAGAAATATGGAAGTAAACATTGGGGGAGAAAACAGCTCAAAGAATTGCATGTGGCCACTTCTGGGATGAGAAGGGACAGAGGGGGTGGTTTCCACTGTAAATTTCTCAGGAGTGTTTTATTTTTATAAAACATGGACGACACCAAGGGCCCACCCCGTCTCCCTTCCCTCCAGTCCAAGCACGCTCAGGTCCCTCCCTGTCCGTCTCCCCTCCTCCTCACACTAGACGAGGTGCTCCTCCAACATCTCTCCTTCCGCCTCACTGGCTCCTTCCGTTCAGCCCAAGTTTTTGCGTCTCTACCCGTAATTTAAACACAGAGACTTTCCCCCAGTCCTATAACCTCAAAGAATTACAGTACACAAAGCACCTAAAAATAGCCAAATACAAGCCCCTCGCACCTTTTTTCGTTCCTACCCCCCCTACAAACCCTTCCCGTCACCCCTCTTTCTCTGAAGCCCCACCTGTCTCCCTGTCACCTCGTCTAGGTGCTCAGGAGTCGTATTTCACTCTGCCCTCTCCTTTCTCACGTGCACCCTGATCTGGGCTAAGTCCAGCTTCTCATTCTGAGTCATCCTTCGGGTCCGTCCTTCCCACCTTTCTCAGAGGACAGCTCGTCCTGGTCATTGTCCCTGCTCAGAAACCTCCAGCCGTCCTGCACTGCTCGTAAGATCCAGGCGAACCTCCTTTGACAGCCGTGCCCGCTCCACCTGCTCCATCGTCCCCTGCTGCCTTCAGTCCAGCCCCTGGGGCCGGGCTCTTCAGGAACCCTCGACACACGCCCTTCCCCACAGTCCCTCTGCTCCTTGGGAAGCCCAGCAGCGCTTAACAGTCGGGCCTCCCAGTCTCAGAGCTCTGAGGGCCTGTCTGGTTTTCATACCTCTCACTTGCTGGATAATGAACACCTGAGGACACGTTGTAATGATCTTTTGTCACCAGGGACTGGCATGTGACACTGAGGCGTCTGAGTATTTGGTGAAGGAAGAAAGGCCGGTACCCTGGGCCGCACCCTCACTCCCACCAGCCAGTAGAGGCGGCGCCCTAACTTTGCCAACCATAACTGTCTTTCTAGGGTCTGTAAGGGCAATGCCAGTACCTAGAATCAGTGATGGTTCTCTCTCTCTCAGTCATCACTCCCTCAACACCCAGGCTTGTGATAGCAAGTGGAAGGCAGAGGGGAAAGAATGAACAAATAAACGGCTTGGGCCAAATATCCTGCACTGATCTCCACGGGGAGTCCGTCCAGGACTCTGTGCAGAACGGGTGGCTCCCACACCCCTCACATCACAGCAGAGACGGCATGAGAAAGCCGCCCTGGATCCCGACTGCTCCCCAACCTTGGCCCCCAGCACATCACGTAGTGTCTCTAACGCACACATTTATTACACGCTTGAAACAAACTGGACAGCATCTTGCTCCGTCTGGGAAGATAACTCTGGCAGCCAGTGTCTTTTCAAACTGCACATATGTTTCCAATCCAGTGACCATTTGAGTTGAGTTCATAAGAACCAAGTGGGGCTGCCTGTGTTTCACGTGAGGAATGATGCTTTTGTTCCACAGCCTGCCTCCAGGTCTCCGTCCTGACACCCTCGCAGAGGCCTTGTGCAGCTGTGCACAGACCGGGCCACGGCCTCACCAAGGATGGAGCCAACAGCAGGTAGGAAAGTCCACTCCCATTCCGCTAAAGTTCTTATTAAAAGCCACTGTAACCTTTGCTAAGATGAAGACCTGCCTGAGGAAATTGTCAGCAACTCCATGGAGTCGTGTCACAGCGCAGGGCTTTGGGACGTCAGAGTCTGTGTTGGCAGCGTGGCTGAGTCATCCACCACTTGGGCTAAACCCCCAAAGTCTCCTGACAAGCAGGCAGAATTTGGCTGATCAGACGAAGTGACGGGTGTGGGGCCACATCCCTGATAGTGACAAGGCACTGTGCAAACGTCCGGGCCGATTCACTGGAAGCCCAGGGCGGGGAGGGGGGGGAGCTGCCCGGCATTGTGAGACTTTGTCTGCTGACCAAATGCAACTACAGGTCGGGGGGGTGGGACTGTTTTAAAGATGGCAGTCAAGACTTCTGACTTTGTATTTTCTCTTTTTTTGGTTGCATGGCTTGTAGGATGTTAAATTCCCTGACAAAGGATTGAACCTGGACCCTTGGCAGTGAAAGCATGGAATCCTAACCACTGGATTGCCAGGGAATTACCAGGACTTCTGGCGTTAAAAGAAACCCACCCACATTCTGACATACAGCAGGCTAAGTGGAAGGATAGTCACAATGCTTGGCAAAGCTCTGTGCCTGAGAAAGGCCTGCACCACCGTGATGAGAAACGCCAGGCTCAGAGGGGGTGCCGAAGGACCAGGTTCCTGCACTGACCAGGCATGGGGGGCACGAGGCAGGGGCTTCGAGGAGACACCCGCTGGTCTCCCTGCCAGAAGGTCAGGAAGGGAAAGGATGGGAAGGCATGTGAAGGAGCCTCAGAGCTGGGGAGACAATGCACAGAAGCCCCACGCGGCTCCCCTGACAGCAGGGCGGGGGGGCCACGGGTTCGCAGGAACTGTCCTACTGAGCAAACAGCAGTGGAAATGCTGCTTTGCGCTTTGGCTGGAATGAAGAGAGAAAACACTCTGGTCCCGGGGGCACTGTGTGATTCCATCACAGCAGTGATGGATAAAGAAGATGTGGTGTGTGTGTATATATATACACACAAGTATTACTCAGCCACTAAAAAGAAATATGGGACTTCCCTGGTGGTCCAGTGGCTAAGACTCCACACTCCCAACACATAGGGCCTGGGTTCGATCCCCGGTCAGGGAACTAGATCCCACACGCCTCAACTAACACCCAAGGCAGCCAAATAAATAAAAATAAATTTTAGAAAAAGAATGAAGTAAAGCACTTGCAGCAACATGGATGGATCTAGAGACTGTGACCTAGACCAGGGCCTATCTAGGGCCCATACTGACCATCCCTGCAGAGCACGGAGCCTTGCTGAGAAAGGAGTCCGGCCCAGTATGACCACGCGGAGGTCCCTGGAATCAGGCTCCACAGCGCAAACAGGCTGGCGTTGCTGAAAAGCGTGACCTAGAGATCACTGGCACAGACACAGCCCCAGCCTCGCAGGTTGGCATTGGCGGGGCAGCGCCCTTGGAACAGAGGTCACCCGTTACCACTGTACCCCAGAGAGCCCAACCTGACCCGAGAAGTCACCGGGGATTTCTTCTCTGATAGAAATTCACAAGCTGATTCGAAGCTGTACATGGACACACAGAGGGTCTACCTGATTTTAAGACTCACTGTAAAGCTGCCGCGGTCAGGACGTGAGGAGGCACAGTGACAGCGTTGGCAGAGCCCGTCAGCGGACACGCAGGTCCCCGCAGAGCTGGCACAGGCGCTGCGGCTCCGCACACAGGGCTTCCCTCCCTCCCTACTCTGCCCCCCTGCTTCTCCGCTTCTCTCTGGCCCAGCTGCCTCTGAGGGGGGTCTGCCTTCCGCTTCCACGACGGGAGCTGGGGTGGGTTCTCCGTTTTAATTACAAATTTCTGGAACTGACCTCACCCCCACCGAGCGGGAGTCTCCTGAGGGAGCCCAGAGTCCTTATTTCTGTCAAGCTCGCAGGGGACTCTGCGCGCAGCTGTGGGACAGCCCTGTGCCAAGGACACAGCAGTCCTAGAGTCAAGGTTCAGACGGAGAAAAGCAGCCGCTGTTTCACCAAGTGAAGAGCTTTACAGAAACCAGATGCTCACAGGGCCGAAGGGCAGGTAGCATCCAGAGGCAGTGTGGTCCGAGTCTGTGCGGTTTATGCAGCCTTTAGGTATTTATGACACTCGGACTGACTCCATCATGCTATCTGGGACCTACACTGGTCTCAAACTCAGCCAATTTTAAGTTGAAGGCCAAAACTGTCATAACACTGGCATGAGGCCACTCTTCCCCTGCCAGGCTTTACAAGCACCGAAGAATTGATGCTTTTGAACTGTGGTGTTGGAGAAGACTCTTGAGAGTCCCTTGGACTGCAAGGAGATCCAACCAGTCCATCCTAAAGGAGATCAGTCCTGGGTGTTCACTGGAAAGACTGATGCTGAAGCTGAAACTCCAATACTTTGGCCACCTCATGCGAAGTGTTGACTCATTGGAAAAGACCCTGATGCCGGGAGGGATTGGGGGCAGAAGGAGAAGGGGATGACAGAGGATGAGATGGCTGGATGACATCACTGACTCGATAGACATGAGTTTGAGTGAACTCCGGGAGTTGGTGATGGACAGGGAGGCCTGGCATGCTGGGACTCATGGGGTTGCAAAGAGTCAGACACAACTGAGCGACTGAACTGAACTGATTTGAAAAACCTGTGTTTTTTTCATGCTTACAGCACAGCTTAGGCTAAACAACTGGATAAAGATGGGGTTCTTAAATCTGTAGCACCCCCAAATGAAATGTTATTATCATTCAAAACTAAAAATAGACCATATGATCCAGCACATAGACTCAACAGACATGAATCTGAACAAACTCCAGGGGATAATGGAGGACAGAGGAGCCTGGTGGGCAAAGAGAACATGACTTAGCGACTGAAAAGCAACAATAACATGATCCAGCAATCCCACTCCTGAGCATATATTTGGAAAAAAAAAAACAACATAATTTAAAAGGATACATGCAGCCCAGTGTTCACTGCAACACTATTTACACGAGCCAAGACATGGAAGCCACCTAAATGCCCATGGATAGAGGAACGGATAAAGAAGATGTGATACATATACACAGTGAAATATTACTCGGCCATTAAAAAGAAAGAAATACAGGAGTTCCCTGGTGGTCCAGTGGCCAAGACTCCACACTCCCAATGCATGGGGCCCCGGGTTCAATCCCTGGTCAGGGAACTAGATCCCACATGCCTCAACTAACACCCAGGGCAGCCAAATAAATAAAAATAAATTTTAGAAAAAGAATGAAGTAATGCCATTTGCAGCAACATGGATGGATCTAGAGACTATGATACTAAGTG
Source organism: Oryx dammah (assembly GCF_014754425.2). Classification (NCBI taxonomy): domain Eukaryota; kingdom Metazoa; phylum Chordata; class Mammalia; order Artiodactyla; family Bovidae; genus Oryx; species Oryx dammah. Next base: position 24,611,453 of record NW_024070206.1, read on the forward strand.
AAGTAAGCCAGGCAGAGAAAGACAAACAGTACATGACGTCACTTATATGTGGAACCCAGTGGTTTTTAAAAAATGAAACAACTGAACTTACAGAACAGAATCAGACTTACAGATATTGAAAACCAACTTATGGTCACTAAAGGGGAAACACAGGGGTGAGGGATAAATCAGGACCTAGCACATGCACACTACTATATATAAGGTACATAACCTAGAGGACCTCCTGTATGGCCTAGGGAACTCTACTCAATATTCCAGGATAACCTATATGAGAAAAGAATCTGAAACAGAATGAATCTATGTGGATGTATTACTGAATCACTTTGCTGTACACCTGAAACTAACAGAACATTGTAAATCAACTATACGCCAATAAAATTAAAAAAAAATTTTTTTAAGTACTTACAAGAAATTGCCTGAAGACATTTGCAGAAGAAAGGGGGTGGCAGATTGGAAAGAGGAGGCACTGGGCTGCTGTCCCTGGGGTGTGTGGAAACAGTCCTGCATGTCCGGCAGGAAGGCCCTTCTTGGAACCATGAGGTGGGGGAGGAGGGCTGCCGTGGCACAGAGACTGTCCCTCTGTCTGGCTCAGCTCTGTGGGAGCCTCAGGCTTCTCAATACCTGGAACTCACCTACTATCCCAAGTGAAAGGAGAACAGCAGAATTGCCGGAGTCTGGCCGGGGCTTAGTATCTGATCAGATGGGTGATGGGGAGGCTGTGTGGGCTCAGAGGTTGTGGTGCAGGCCAGGTGGTCCCAGAGCCCCAGCAGGAAACAGATTTTTGCCTTTGAGCCATGCTGGGTTGGGGGGGCAGGGCCTGGAGCTGCCCCTACCCAATAACTACAGTAGCATGGAGATGGGGCAACTGCGGAAAAGATGCAGCTAAAAGAAGGGGACAGGGGGGTGGGGGTGGGGGAACAGAGACAGAGGACCAGACCTCTGAGGCCACATCCACAGAATAGAGGACTTCCCCACCCGCTTGTCGTTCAGAACCTGATTTATCTAACATGAATCCTAAATGTTGGGCTTCCCTGGAGGTAAACAATCCACCTGCCAAGCAGGAGACTTGGGTTTGATCCCTGGCTCAGGAATATCCCCTGGAGAAGGAAATGGCAACCCACTCCAGTATTCTTGCCTGGAGAATTCCATGGACAGAAGAGCCTGGCGGGCTTCACTTCATGAGGTCACAAAGAGTTGGACACAACTGAGCGACTAAACAAGAACAACAAGAAACTAAATGCTAAGGAGGGGAGATTTCTCAGCTTTTTACACTTTACACTTCAGTCCCAATTTAGACAAGAAAACAAGGAAAGAGCAAAACCCTCTGGATCCCTAGAACATTCAGCAGAACACCTGGGGTTCTCATCCCACATCTGCAGTGCGGGCGAGCCCACCTTCACTGCTCTGAGGCGGCAGGTCTGGGGGCTTGTAAAAAGAGGAGAGGATTTCAGCCAGAAGCAGAAGGGATGTCCAGCAGAGGGGACAGAGGGTCACAGTCACGCTGATATTGAGGGATGACCAAGGGCCAGTCACTGTTTAATACACTACTGGGACTTCTCTGTGGTTCAGTGGTTAAGACTCCCTGCTTCCATTGCAGGAGGCACAAGTTTGATTCCTGGTCAGGGAACAAAGATCCTGCATGCCACACAGAACAGCCAAAAAATAGAAAAAAGAAAAAAAAATACTCCTTAGGAACGGGGGCTTCCCAGGCGGCACTAGTGGTAAACATGCCTGCCCATGCAGGAGACACGGGTTTGATCCCTGGGTCAGGAAGATCCCCTGGAGGAGGGCATGGCAAGCCACTCCACTATTCATGCCTGGAGAATCCCATGGACAGAGGAGCCTGGTGGACTACAGTCCATGGGGCTTCAAAGAGTCAGGCACAACTGAAATGACTTAGCAGGCACAGGAACAATAATTATCATGCTAACTTCTTGAAGTATCACTATTACCATGATTCTCTCCAATTAACAGCTATAGAAAGTGAGGCATTAAGTAGATAAATAATTTGTCCAAAGTCACAAAGAATGTGTAGAATAGCTGGGATTACAAACTTGGGAAACAATAATCACTTCCTAGCTCAAAATTCTCCAAGAGTTTCTCATGATACTTGAAATCCAAATCTGTTATCTCAGCCTTCAAAATCCCACCTGATCTGACCCCTACCCCCGACCTCACTGCCTGTGACCTTTCCCCTTGCTCATGGACTTGATCAAACTGATGTCCTGAGTTCTCAAACAGGACAAAGACATCCCTGCCTCAGGACCTTTGCACATGCTGTTCCCTCTGCTGGGAACAGATCTCTACAAGGCTCATTCCCTCATCTTACTCATGTCTCTGCTCAAAGGTCGTCTCCACTGAGCAACCTTCCCTGACTCATCTAAAATACCAAGTCCCCTGTCCTCTGTCACCTCCTCTGCTTATCTTTCCCTGAACACTGATTGCCTGCCAAAATCAGACCTTTATTTGCTGAGCTGTGCATTCCCTGACTCCCCCCCATAGATCCTGCAAGGGCTAAAATTCCAGTGCGAGGACACGACTCAGTTATTTGTGGAATGACTAACTGTATGAATGAAGAGGGGTGGGGTGCACGGGGCCCAGGAAAGGGCATGACACCCACGTCACAAAGTGGACGATGAGACAGTCACGAAAATACAGTGGTCCTAGGGACTTCCCTGGTAGTCTAGTGGTTGACTCTGTACCTCCACTGCAGGGGATGTGGATTCAATCCCTGGACGAGGAGCTAAGATCCCACAAGCTGCAAGAGGCAGCCAAAAAAAATACACTAGTTCTTTACCTTTTAGAAGTTGGGCACTTCTCCAAGTCCTGGATGAAAGGCAGGGACCTTTTGTCCAAAAAAGTAACCAAACATTTGTATATAATCTTGAGAGTCTCTTTTAAGACCCAGGGAAGAACGTCTGCACTGATGTGAGGGATACAAAGAGCCTGGGACTGATTTCAGCATTGGCTGAGGCCCCTCATGGCTCCCCCTCCACCCTCCCCACCCGCTGCCAGCTGGGTAGTTCAGCTCCCTCTGGGTGCTTCCAAAGAAGAGAACGGGCTCCCTGCACAGGGCAGCAGACGGGGTAGAAACAGCAGAGTCTGGGTCCCTGGCCCAGCAATCTGGCCTCTGGTGACCACGTCCTGCGTCCTGCATCCTCAGCTCTTCACCTTGGCTCGCAGTAGGAGCAATGATGACAATCGTTAATATTCCTCCCCTCCCAACACACAAGCCACGTCATCTCTCAGGGTGACATGTTTCGAACAATGGGACATGGCAGAAGGGACATGGTGCCAGCTCCGGGCCTCGCCTGGGAGGGCCTCCTGCTTTTGCCTTGTGGTGAGTGTGACTCCCCAAGACCACCATGCCGAGAGGAGGCGCACATCCACCACGTGGAGAGAGAGGATGGCCGTGCACAGGAACATGTGGCTGGTCTTCCTGCGCCTTCCAGCCCAGCCCAGCCCAGCCCACTGGTCCCCTGACCACAGCCAAGTGAATAACTTGAGCTGATGTCAAGTGGAGCAGAAGAGCTGCCAAGTCAGTTCCTGCCCCGCCGAACAACGGAAAGTGATGAAGCCTTGTTGTTTAAGCCACCAAGGTCTGGGGTTGGCTGTTACACAGCAGCAAACAGCAGGTCCGTTCCACCTCTCAGCAGGGACGCCCTCCCCTCCTGCTTCTCTGAACCCTTCCAGTAGTCATATACAGATGTGTGAGTTGGACCATAAGGAAGGCTGAGCACCCAAGAATTGATGCTTTCAAACTGTAGTGCAGAAGACTCTCAAGAGTCCTTTGGACTGAAAGGAGATCAAACCAGTCAGTCCTAAAGGAAATCAACTCTAAATGTTCGTTGGAAGGACTGATGCTGAAGCTCCAATCCTTTGGCCACCTGATGTGAAGAGCTGACTCGTTGGAAAAGACCCTGATGCTGGGAACGATTGAGGGCAGGAGGGGAAGGGGGTAAAAAAGGATAAGATAGTTGGATGGCATCATCAACTCAACGCACGTGCATTTAAGCAAACTCTGGGAGATGGTGAAGGACAGGGAGGCCTGGCATACCGCAGTCCATGGGGTCTCATAGAGTCAGACATGACTGAGGGACTGAGCAACAACTCACTGTTCGGTACAGGCTCCAGTATCGCCCCCTTTCAGAAGTCTCTCTCATCACTCCATCTCACCCTTCACCCCACTGGTCTATGAACTTGCAACCTACTCAACCTTGATGAGAAGGCCTCATCAGCTCAGAGAAGTGCTCCCTGACTTCCACGGTGGCTGTGACCATCTCTGCCTGCTTGTCCCCCTAAGACCATCACTGTCCCCTATACTGTCATCCTGGTGCTCCACACACATAAGCTCATTAGTCCCACACAAGACGGGCTCAGTAAGAGCCAGTGAACTATACGGATGAACCCTGACACACCATCTCATTCACCATCTCTGCAGGCCTGTGTGTGTCACTCCCCCACCCCCAAATCTGTGCCTGAAAATGCCTGGAAGGTCAGGGTCATGCTACTCATCTCCTCATCCCTCACGGAGCCCTGCACATAGTGGCTGTTTAGTCACTAAGTCGTGTCCGGCTCTTTATGACCCCAGGGACTGCAGCATGCCAGGCTCCCCTGTCCTTCACCATCTCCCGGAGTTTGCTCAAACTCATGTCCACTGAGTCACTGCTGCACACAGTAAGCACTCAATAAATGTGCTGCTGACTCTTCACTGGGCGCTGTGACCTGAGCTGTGACTCACCCAGTGACCCCTGACACTCAGGTTCTGGCCCTGGATGCACTACAAGAACGGACAGCCTCTGCCTGCTTATCGTTAGCTCTTCTCAATCAATGGAGTTCCTGAAAGTCCACGCATTCTACTCTCACGACGAAGGATTCATTCCAAAAGGAGCATCTTGTAGGAGCCGCCTTCTCTTTACAGGCATTCACCCCCAACCCCTCTTTCCACAGCCAAGCGTGAAGGAGTTAACACAGCTTCCCACGCTGCCCAGGAGCTGCAAATCAACTGGAACTATCTGGTTCGATCTGTTGTTACAAAGCACAGTCCAGACAGAACTGTCACCAGGAAGGACAATCATCCTATGAACACACACAGGGTCCCCTGACCTTTCCCCAGCATTCCAGAGATCTGGGAGCTGTGTGGGCATGGGGGGGAGGGGATGGGGGTTATAAATAGCGGGACTGGCCTGGGTAATTCCTTATCTACAAACTCCTTATCTCTGGGAAGGTTCAAAGCCTGTCCCACTGACCACTTCAGACCTTCCTGCCTCCCTGGGATCAGGCCCTGGCTCTCCTCTCCTCAGGCTGTAAGTCTCAGCTGGGTTGTTGTTGCTGTTATGCAGTTGCTGTTATGCAGTTGCTAAGCTGTGTTCGGCTCTTTGCAACCCCACGGACTGCAGCCCATCAGGCTCTTCTGTCCTCCACTATCTCCTGGAGTTTGCTCACATCCATGTCCATTGAGTGATGCTATCCAACTATCTCATCCTCTGCTGCCCCCTTCTCCTTTTGCCTTCGATCTTTCCCAGCATCAGGGCCTTTTCCAATAGGACCCAATCCTAAAATCCCATAGGCTCACACCAGGCCAGGAACTGGCATCAACACATGAGGGCTTTTGTCACCTGGATCTGAGCGAGGTGAAAAGGCAACACAGGCCAGCAAGGAAGACAAAGGGAAAGAAAACAGGGAGAGGACTGGTCAGGAGGCAGAGTCCTTCCGGACATGGCTGGCCCTCCCCTGTCCTCGTGGACCCGTAAGTCTGTGTTCATCTCGGGAAGACACAGAGGAGACGTGGGCTGGCCTGGACGATGGCACCCAAGGTCCCCACCCCTCCTCCACCGCTTCTCAGCTGTGTGACTTTAGAACACGTCCCTGTGGGGAGCAGCCCATGCACCCCAACTACTGAGCCTGTGCTCTGGAGCCTGGGAGCTGCAACTGCAGGGAGAAAGCCTGCACACTGCAGCTAGAAAGTAGCACCCGCTGTCTGCAACTAGAGAAAGTGCTCGGCAATGAGGACCGAACACAGGTGAAAATAAATAAATAAAATTTTAAAAAGAAAGAAAACTCTGCTCAGCACTGAGGTTACTGAATCCAGGTACCAGGGAGGCTCTGTCCTTCAGGGATGACATGCTGAGCCCCCAGGTAACAAAGAAGTTAACTTGAATATGTCACTCAGTACTAGTAAGGGACCATTCATTCATTCAGTCCATTCATTCATTCAACAAACATTTGTCGAGAGTGAAATGTATAGCTGTAAAGAATCTGCCTGCAATGCAGGAGCCACAGGAGACACAGGTTTGATCCCTGGGGTCAGGAAGATCCCCTGCAAAGGGAGATAACAACCCACTCCAGTATTCTTGCCTGGAGAATCCCATGGACAGAGAAGCCTGGCCTGCTACAGTCATGGGGTCACAAAGAGGCAGACATGATTGAAGGGACTGAGCACGGACGCGCGTACGGAGTGCGTAGCACGCATCGCCCTAAGCACGGCCGATGAGCATCCTTGTTCTGGGCGTGCTGGGGCTTTGAACAGTTATTGCCCCTAAAGTACTCTGTCCAGGGTCCTCTCTCTGTCTTTGAAAAGGAACACAATGCATTCTACTTGCCATCATCGAGGCCCTAGGTTTTAGGGAACAAGAGATTGCCCAAAGATGATAATAACACCAGCAAACAAAAAGTGATGTTTTCAGAGAGGTGAAGGGGTCTGCATACAGGAGACTCCCTGAGGAGAAGACAGGACAACATACCCATTGCCCCAAGCTGCTAGGCCACAAAGCTGACCCCAGATCTAAGCTCCCCAATGTGATAGTATAGATCAGCCTTCTGCCGCCTACCTGAGGGGAAGGACCAGTTTTCCTTCTGCATTTTCAACTTGTTGTGGGCTGATAATTTACAAAACGCACAAATCATGTGCTTGAATGCTACAGTGATGTCAAGTTATTCTAAAAGTTTCTAAACACTTGCTCTCACTGTTGGTCTTTGTCTCATTGCTACTCAGCACCAAACAATTCACGCACTTTCCCCCACCCCATCTACGAAGCACACTTTGGGCCAGCAGTGACATGGCTCATGCCACAAACCATCCAAAATCTAGCAGAACACGCATTACAAATACCCAAGACGGGAAGGCAAAGGCGCACTTACTGGCCGATGGCTGGAACCGGATCAGGTCTTGCAGGTCAGCAGAAATCTGGAAGACGTGGCTATAGAACTGCTGGACGGAAGTCTTCAGGCCAGAGATCTCTCTGGAGTGCGTCTGGAGCGTCCCGTTCATCTGCCGGACACAGCTCCAGAGGCTGTTCACGTGCTTGTTGAGCCCCTCCTTGATCTTCTGAAGGCTCCCAGAGATGGAGTCCAGCTTGCTACAGGTCTTCTCCATGTGAGACACCCTGTCCTCCACCATGGAGACCTCCCTCTGGACTCCGTGCGTCTTCTCCTTACACGTGTCCAGCTCGCTGAGGATGAGGTCCTGCAGCCGCTGCCACCTGCCCTCCAGCTGGTCGCAGCAATATGCTGGGGGGGCCTGGGGAGATGGCAGGGGTGCCTTCGTCCTTCCTGGTTCACCCCCCTTGGACCACCCACCCCCTGCAGCCTTTTTCCCTCCTCTACCACTGCTCAGCTCGTTCTGTAGACGTCTCAAGTGGTCATCTGTGTGGTTGAGCCAAGAATAAAGAAAACTGAAGTCCTGCTGAAGTTGCTGGATGCTGCGTTCGGTGTCCTGAAACTTCCCCTGCATTGTGTCGTTTAGAGATCTCAAAAGGCTCACCGTCTCGCCCCTGTTCCGCAAAGTGTCTTCCATCCCACGAGGCTCTCCTCGGAGGTTCTGCAGGCACATGTCCTCCACCACCCGCACTTGGTCCTTCAGGCGCTTTAACTCTAGCATGACCTGCGGGGGCCCAGCCCCCGACACAGTGGGCGGGGCTGCCGCTGGGGGAGCAGGTACCATCTCCGAGCCATTCACCGTCTCCAGGAGGGCGCTCCCCAGCCGCTCCTCCAGGGACTGTATTTTCTGATCAAGCAGCTGCCTCAGGCCATCCACCTCCCCACTAATGGTCCCCCGGAGGGTTTCTTCAATGTAAAAGCAGTGCTCCTCTGCGTTCCTCTCCGTCACATTGATCCTTGCATCCAGTTCGTGCCATCTGGCATCGAAGTCCACGTCTGGCTCTGGAACCTCGAGGCGGTCAAACTCATTGTCTAGTCGTGCGTTCAGCACTCTTGTCGCTTCAGCAACTCTTTCGATTTTCTGGTCTAACATCTTGATCTGTGGCCCCAAGTCACCAGGCTTGGTACCATCACAGCAGTTTGCACGGGCTGGAGGGTCTTGGACCCGGGCCTGAAGGTCACTGATTTCTTTTCTCAGCTTGGCCTCCTTCTCCCCTATCAGCTCGATCACTCCCAGGTAGCTGCTCCCATAGTCATCACAATGCTGCTGGAAACCGATCAACTTGTACTCACACGAGTTCTTCAGATCAGCCAGCTTCCGGTCCATCCCTTCCATGAGCTCCTCCCTCAGGGCATCAATCTTACTGTCCACGTAGGCTTGGAAGAGCTCACTGGCCGTCATGGTGACCGTTGGGCCCTGGGCGGCCTCCTGGAGCTGTCTGAGCTGCCCTTCGTAGCCCTTCACTTTCCCGTCCAGCTCCTCCAGCTTGTCACTCTTGGTCTTCAGGGCATCCTTGACTTCAGCCAGTTCAGACTTGATGTCCTTCATGCCTGACTCCTTATTGTTGAGGATGCCAGGGGGCTGAACCGTTTCTGGTTCTCCACCCACGGCGCTGTTGGGCGTTGGCCGGGGGTGCAGGTTGCTGAGCCATGAGGCCAGCATCTTGCTGGCATCGTCCTGGACGGCGTGTTTGAGGTTTTCACTCACTCCAGCAACAGAAGACTGAAGGTCCAGAACCGTCCTGGTGAGCCGGAGAACCTTCTCCTCTAGCACCTGAATTTTCTTTTCCTGAAGTTCCTGGGGCCCCTGTTTTGGATCTCTTGTCTGACTTGGGTCTGCTGCAGGAGTGGGCGACATAGTCTTCTTAGGCTCTGAGACTCGGCTTGGTTCATTGTCTGTTACAAAGAAAAAAAGAGTTGGACATGACAACATTTCCTACTTTTACCCAGTTTCTGCAAAGACAATTGACAGGGTACTCCTGGGATACATTCAAACGTCCCCCTACCACTCCCTTCTCACCACACACAGGCAATTACTCTGCTGGAGTGGAAAAGATGATGGGCGTTAAGTCAAACAGACCTCCAGGGGATTCTGGCTCTTCTGTCTATAGTCCGCCCTCGAGCAAGTTAATTCACTTCTGTGAACTATAATCCCCTCATCTATGAAGCGGAGTGACTATCTTCCCTCCTCTGGTTGTCAAGAGAATATTCACGGGACACATGACGGATATACGATGGTCTCTTTCACCCTGAAGGGAAATGTTCTTTACTTATATTTTCATCGGAACATATCATTCCCACATTCATAACTGCAGCCACACCCCGACAGCTGACTGCATTCTGTAACCACAAGAAGCCACTTGGGATCCACCCATTAGTTGTTGGGTGGTATGATACCCCGGTGGCTCAGCGGTAAAGAATCTGCCTACGATGCAGAAGCCACAGGAGATGCAGGTTCAATCCCTGGATCAGGAAGATCCCCTGGAGAAGGGAGTGGCAACCCACTTCAGTATTCTTGCCTGGAAAACCCCACGGATGGAGGAGCCTAGTGGGCTACAGTCCATGGGGTCCCAAAGAGTCGGACACAACTGAAGTGACTTCGCACACAGGCACACACCATAACAGCAGCAAGTTATCCTCCAAGCAACTCCTAAATATTCTCTTTCTTTTATTAGCATCCTTGAGCTAAGAGTCTCACAGACATTATTTAGCACCATCATGCAGCTGGAGAAACTAAAAGCAAAAGAGAGATAAAACAGAGTCTATTGGTGTCTCCCAACAACAGAGCTATGTGGCCCTATGTAGTAAGGTTCACTAAGTCAAAGAATACATTGAAATCTTTTTTTTTTACCCATGTCCCACTCAGCTTTGAGATCTCAGATCCAAGACCAGAGATTGAACCTGAGCCCCCAAAGTGAAAGTGCCTCACCACTGGACCACCAGGGAAGTCCCCAAACATTGAATTTTTGATAATTCTCCTTTGAGAACTATACCCCACAAGGAAACAGCCCAAAAGAAAAAATCATAAAATGATTGTGGTGAGTCATAAAATGAAAATAAACATGATAAAAATAGATAAACCAAAAAAAGGTCATCAAAATCTGAGGCACATGATGTCACAGAACTAGACAAGGAATACTAGAAAGAGGTTAAGGGACTTCCCTAGTGATCTAATGATTAGGACTCTTTGCTTCCACTGCTGTAGGCCCAGGTTTGATCCCTGGCTTCCCTGGTAGCTCAGACGGTAAAGAATCTGCCTGCAATGCAGGAGATTCAGGTTCAATCCCTGGGTTGGGAAGATCTCCCGGAGAAGGGAATGGCACCCCACTCCAGTACTCTTGCCTGGAAAATCCCATGGATGGAGGAGCCTGGTGGGCTGCAGTCCATGGCGTCGAGAAGAGTTGGACAACACTGAGCAACTTTACTTTCACTTTTCACTTTTCACACATTAGAGAAGGAAATGGCAACCCACTCCGGTGTTCTTGCCTGGAGAATCCCAGGGACGGGGGAGCCTGGTGGGCTGCCATCTATGGGGTCACACAGTCAGACATGACTGAAGCGACTCAGCAGCAGCAGCAACAGCAGAGCAACTAATACACTGGGAACTAAGATCTCACAAGTCATGTGGCAGAGCCAAAAAATAAAATGTAAAACTTAATATAAAAAAGAAAGGAATTAAAGAATTAACATCAACAAGCCTGCAGACAATACTGAAACCTAGCAAGTAAAGTGGAAAAAGCCACACACAACACAGATTTTGACATAAAATGCATGAATGTACACTGACAAACAGTGGAAATAAATTTAGAATGTGGTAGATATTTGAGCTTAATGGTTATTGTTTTTTCCTCCTCTAACTTTTGCAGATGATCATAACAACAGTTATTATTCATTAAAAGAAACTTAGTGGTAAAAACCAAGACTTGAGTTTAAATGTCCCAACTCCCAAGCAGAAAACTAGAAAGAACACCTTGTTTTCCATACTGAAACAATTCTCTCAGGACACCAGACGTCAGAGTCAGTAAGTCACGTACAAATGAAATGCTGTTCTGAGCAAAGGAGAGGGCAGGAGAAGGGGGGAGGATCAGAATGTAAGCAGATGTTTTTCCTTCATATACTACTGGTGACTAAAAAACTGCTACAAATTTTTGGAAGAATAACTTGGAGAATGTATCAAAATACTCAGAGGCCTTTGGACTCTACAATTACACTTCTAGAAATTTATTCTAGTAAGTAATCAGGATTAATCAAAAATTTAACAGAAAAAGTACTTATTCAAATACTATCTATATAATAATGAAAAACTGGAACCAGCCTAAGGGGGCAACAGTACAAGATTGTATCCAAACAATCACACTGTGCAGCCAAGAAATGATACTCTAGAATATCTAATGACATGGATTTTTTTTCACCAATTAAAAATTAAAATTCATTAAAAATTTAAAAATAAGTGCCCAAAACAGTGTGTTCATTATGATGATGGTGGATTGAGGATAAGCACTTCCTTTCATTCTGAAATCCCATTAATGGCAAAAACAACAAAAACAAAACAAAAGAAACCCCAACCAAGTCACACGTAAAAAATTGGGAATCAGAATGGTTTTCACAGGGCATTGGAAACTAGAAGAAGAATTGTTTAATTGAAGCATAATTGATGTACAATGTTGTGCTAGTTTCAGGGATTCCCTTCTTTAATTGCTCAGACCTGTCCAACTCTTTTGAAACCACATAGACTGCAGCCCGCCAGGCTCCTCCGTCCATGGGATTCTCCAGGCAAGAATACTGGAGTGGGTTGCCATTTCCTCCTCCAGGAGATTTTCCTGGCCCAGGGATCGAACTCTCACCTCCTGCATTGGCAGGTGGATTCTTTACCACTGAGCCACCTGGGAAGTCCAGTTTCAGGTACACAGAAGTGATTCAGATAAATAGATACATATATAATCTTTTATATATATATTCTTTTGTCCCATGTATATTCTTTTTTCCCATATAGTTTATTTACAAGATATTGAGTAGTATAAGTATTGAGTTCCATATGCTATACAGTAGGTCCTTGTTTATTTTATATATAGTAGTGTGTATCTGCCAGTCCCAAATTCCTAATTTATCCCTCCCCCCAGCTTCCCCCTTTGGTAACCATAAGTTTGTTTTCCATGTCTGTAAGTCTGTTCCTGTTTTGCAAACAAGCTCATTTGTGTCTTTTTTTAGATTCCACATAAAGTGATATCACGTGAAATTCGTCTTTCTCTGTCTGATTTACTTCACTTGGTATGATAATCTCTAGGTCCAGCCATATTGCTACAAGTGGCCTCGTTTCATTCTTCCTGTGGCTGAGTAATATTTCATTGTGTATATGTACCATGTCTGCGTTACCATTCATCTGTCTATGGACATTCAGGTTGCTTCCACGTCTTGGCTATTGCAAACAGTAATGCAATGAACATTAGGGTGCATGTATCTCTTTGAATTATGATTTTCTCTGGATATATGCCCAGGAGTGGGATCACTGGATCATACAGTAACTCTTTTTAGTTTTTCAAGGAACCCCCATACTGTTCTCCATAGTGGCTGTACTAATGTACATTCCAACCAACAGTGTAGGAGGGTTCCTTTTTGAAAACCAGAAGAAAATTGAGCAATGTGTTTAAAATTCTAAAGGAAAATTATTTCCAATCTAGAATTATGAAGCTGGAGTAAATATACTTTTAGACTACCATGCCAAAAAGTTTACCTCCCACGCAATCTTCTCATGAAACCACTGAGAGATGTGCTTGACCAAAACAAGGGAATAAAATAAGAGCAAGCAGGATGGGGGGGTGGGGGGACAGGAAGCAGGGAATGGACAGGAGAGAAGCCAGTGAAGATCGCAGGGCAGCAGTGGTGAAGGAGGACAAGCAGGGGGCCACTCCAGGCGGGGCAGGTGAGAAAGCTCTAGGAGAGATTTCAAGATGAAACTGATGTATCTGAACATACAGAGGGGACATGCAGATAACCAGCAGAGAGTTTGGGTTGAAACAGGGATTAAAAATATAGAAAACCAAGCAAAGAAAAACATAATTATTAACACTAGAGAAATCAAGAAGCTGTGTAGAAAAGGTAACATATTCATAGCACACCACAGGGCTCAGCTATAAACACTATACTACAGTGGACACAGAACAGACAAAAACACAGCATAACCGAATGCAAAGGACGGGGCGGGGAAGCCTCATCTTAGAGGAAAGGCACTTAATTCCTCACCTTCCTTGATGAAAAGTCAAGGATGTGGAGGTAAATTCCAAAAGACCATCTAAAGAGTTTAAAGAAATGCTCACATCAGCAGCACATATACTAAAACTGGGAGGGTGCAGAGAAGATTAGCGTGGTCCCTGCACAAGGATGGCATGTGTGTGAAGCATTCCATGTTTTTAAGCCACCTAAGAGTGGTGGCATTAGTGGTAAAGAACCCGCTTGCTGATGCAGGAGACTTAAGAGACCCGAGTTCAATCCCTGGATCGAGAGGATCCCCTGTGGGAGGGCATGGCAATCCACTCCAGTACTGCTGCCTGGAGAATCCCACAGACAGAGGAGCCTGGCGGGCGAAGAGTCAGACAGGACTGAGCAACTCAGCACACACACACACGTCCATCAACAGATAAATGGGTAAAGAAGATACGGTGTATACACACATACAAGGGAATATTGCTCAGCTGTAATAATGCCATCTGGAGGGTACTATGCTTACCGAAATAAAAATCAGACTAGAGAAAGACAAATACCCTATTTTATCACTTATGTGTGGAAGCTAAAAAATAAAACGAATGGATGTATATATAAAAACAAGAACAAATTCACAAATACAGAGAACAAACTGGTGGTTACCTGTGGGGAAAGAGAAAAGGGGAGGGACAAGACTGGGGTAGGAGATTAAGAGATACACACTACAGTGTATAAAATAAATAAGCTACAAGGACATATTATACAGCACAGGGAAATACAGCCATTATTTTGCAATAACTTTAAATGAAATATAATCCATGAAAATACAGAGTCACTTTGTTGTACACCTATAATTAATATTGTAAATCAACTATACTTCAATTTAAAAGAAAAATTGTAAGAGTTTAAAGCAATTACTCTTGAGAAGAAGGGAAACTGGGGGAGACAGGGAATCACTGCTTTTCCTAATAGTCTTTATATTATAAAGCGATTCAACTCATTAAACTATATGTACGCTTTAACTTTTACAAGACAAAAGCTAAAACTAAACAAAACAGAAATAAACTGTCTACTGTGATCCAACACGCCTTCTCAGAGCCCCCATCAGAGCACTGATTGTGCTCTGTTGTAATTACTTATCTAGTGTCCACCTTGACTTTTTCTCCAAAACACCTAAGTATAAAGACTGCAGATCTAGAAGCTCAATAAATATTTGTGAGATGAATGAATTTTTCTTTAACAAAATGTATATGCAGATACAGAAAAGAAAGCAGTATTTTATAGTAAAATCTTAACAGTACTTCTCATTTGGTGGTAAGATTAGGTATACTTTTTTTTTTTTCTTCCTTTTCTTGGCCTGGCTGTGCAGCATGCAGGATCTTAGTTCCCCAACCGGGGATGGAACCCAGGCACCCTGCCACAGAAACACGGAGTCTTAACTACTGGACCACCAGGGAAGTTCAAGATGATATGTAGTTAAATATTTTTCCTGTATGTTTCAAGTGAAAGTAAAAGTTGCTCAGTCGTGTCCGACTCTTTGGGACCCCATGGACTATACAGTCCATGGAATTCTCCAGGCCAGAATACTGGAGTGGGTAGCCTTTCCCTTCTCCAGGGGATCTTCCCAACCCAGGGATCGAACCTAGGTCTCCCGCATTGTAGGTGGATTCTTTACCAGCTGATCCACAGGGAAGCCCAATATGTTACAAACATTCTTTAATTGATATGCATTCAGTTCAGTTCAGTTCAGTCACTCAGTCGTGTCCGACTCTTTGCGACGCCATGAATCGCAGCACGCCAGGCCTCCCTGTCCATCACCAACTCCCGGAGTTCATGCAGACTCACGTCCATCGAGTCCGTGATACCATCCAGCCATCTCATCCTCGGTCGTCCCCTTCTCCTCCTGCCTCCAATCCCTCCCAGCATCAGAGTCTTTTCCAATGAGTCAACTCTTTGCATGAGGTGGCCAAAGTACTGGAGCTTCAGCTTTAGCATCATTACTTTTATAATAAAAAAGTTATTTTAAAATCTGTTTTACAGGTGGGTGGCAGCAGCCTTGCAGCAGAGGCAGAGATGCTGATTTTTGTGAAGACCCTGAAGGGCAAGCCCATCACCCCTGAGGTCAAGCCCAGTGACACCACTGAGAATGTCAAATTCAAAATCCATGATCAGGAAGGCATCCCGCCTGACCAGCAGCATCTAGTTTTTGCTGGCAAACAGCTGAGGATGGGCTGTGCTCTGTCAGACTACAAAATCCAGAAAGAGCTCACCCTGCATTTGGTGCATCTGTGAAGCGGCATCGTTGAGCCTTCCCCCTGCCAACTTGCTCAGAAATCCAACTCAGACAAGACATCGGCTGCGTTACGATCATCGACAGCCCCGGTGGTCAACTACTGCAAGGAGTGTGGCCACACCAACAGCCTGCGCCCCAGGAAGAATGCCAAATAAGGCCCCTCTGCCAGCTTCTCTGCCCACAGGGCAGCCTCCTGCCTGTGGCCCTGAGGCCTCAGTAAACGTTCCCTTTCCTTGACTGAAGCAGTAAAAAAATAATAATAATAATAAATAAAATCTGTTTTACAGAGAATATTGAGAAACACCACGAGTTTCAAAACGGAAAACACCTCATCAGAAAATATAATCATTTTAAAATGACTTAAACATCTAACTCATAAGAAAATCTAAGTTTTCTGACTGAACTTTAAAAAAGAAGAAAGATAAAGTGATGTAGAATAAAATGTCAGAACATTTTTGTCCATAAAAGTCAGCCTCTTGGGGACCTCCCTGGTGGTCCAGTGGTTAACCCCACACGTCCAATGAAGGGAGCAAGCGTTCGATCCCTGGTTGGGGAACTAAAATCCCACAAGCTGCACAGTGTGGCCAAAAAATTTTTAAAAGTCAGTCTCGTAAGTGTTAGTTGCTCAGTCGTGTCAGGGAAATATTAAAAGATTCCACATCTTCCAATTAAGACCCAGCATGGCCCCATAAGTAAATAAGTACTTATGAATATTAAAAAAAAGGTGAAAATTATCATTGCTTTCTAAACTATTCATTGAGTTTGTGCTAATTCACTTAAAAAAATAATCAGAAGCAAATTAAGAACCAGCTCATTGGATACTTCTAACTCTGGGCTTAGCTTTGCAAATATGCTCGCTATGCTTGGTCGCTTCAGTCGTGTCTGACTCTTTGCAACCCCATGGACTGCAGCCCACCAAGCTCCTCTGTCCATGGGATTCTCTAGGCAAGAATACCAGAGTGGGTTGCCTTGCCCTCCTCCAGGGGAGCTTCCCGACCCAGGGACCAAACTCGTGTTTCCTGTATCTCCTGCACTGTGGGCAGATTCTTTTACTGCTGAATATCTCACCCCAAACAGAATGAGAATGATTCTATTTCCCTATTTCAAAAAACAAAACAACAAACAATTTTAGCATCTTCAAATTCAGGCTTAAGGGAGCTTGCACATGAAAACTAAAGTAAAAACAAACCAGGCGTCATTACATCATTACATGAGAATTTCTTCTGTCTCTGCCTCAGGCCACACAAGGCTAAAATCAGCCTCATCTCCTCTAAGGTCTTGGTTTTCACAACCAGCTGGCCCTAACAAAGCAATTTATTTTTTAAAAGTTTGTCTTCCAATCGCTACTGCTTCCACACATCAATGTGTGTGCCACGTGCCTCCTGCAGGCATACGGGTGTGTTCTTGGAAGCTCTGGGAAAGCCCTGCATGTAACTCACGAAGCCTGAAGTTGGAAGGAGCGGTAATGAGCAGAGCTGAGCGCAGGAAAGCAGTGGGTTACCTGTGGGTTTCTTCATGCTGTTGCGGGGCCGAGCTGGCGTGGGGCGGAGCATCCTCCCAGGGTCTCTGGGACCTTCTTGACAGTTTCCCCCCCTGAAGCCAGGGCAGCACCTCCATTCCAACTGCGTCACCGTCTTGTACCTGGTGACGTACCTGGGTCTGACATTCACGCGATACCTGCCAAAGAGCAAGGTGGCATCTCTTGTTACTGGTTGCTGCGGCAGACACTCTGGCCTTCCTGGTTGCATCCAAGCGAAGAGGCCCTGGGTCACTGCTCTCTGCAGTCTGATCCCAAGGGGTCACCAGTCTCCTCCAGTCCAGCCCTGCCCCCCACCTCCTTCCTCCATCTCTTGGATCCACCTGCCCCCAGCTCCCCTCCCTTGAAAGGCTGGAGAAACAGACAACTCAGAAAACCCTGGCCCATGACTCTCATTGAAAGTACGGAGAGTGTTAGTCGCTCAGTTGGGTCCGACTCTTTGTAGCCCTATGGACTCTATCCCTCCAGGCTCCTCTGTCCATGGGATTCTCCAGCAAGAATACTGGAATGGGTTGCCATGCCCTTCTCCAGGAGGTGTTCCTGACCCCGGGATCGAACTAGAGTCTCCTGCATTGCAGGCAGATTCCTTACCATCTGAGCCACCAGGGAAGAAGGTGTGAATCTCACTGGATGTGGACAATTTTCAAAAACTGGGCTTTTACTTCACTGACAAACTTCTATTTGACAATTTGCTGCTTGATGGAGATTCTCCCAGGCCAACTCAGGCCCATTTGGTTTGTGTTTTACACAAACATGCCTGGCACCCTCGCCTCCCACCCCCCATGTATTTATCTTGGCACCTTCTTTCCTGACAACTGGCAAAGGGAGCAGTCAGCCTCTGGAGACCCACCTCATACTATTTGTGTTGAGATCCTGGTGGCTCAGATGTTGAAGAATCCACCTGCAATGCAGGAGACCCAGGCTCAATCCCTGCGTTGGGAACATGCCCTAGAGAAGGAAGTGGCAACCCATTCCTGTATTCTTGCCTGGAGAATCTCCAGGACAGAGGAGCCTGGCGGGCTACAGTTCATGGGGTTGCAAAGAGTCGGACACAGCTGAGCGACTAACACCAACTCACGTGCACTCATGCATCTCACAGAGACCCTGGCAACACTGGAAAGTCCGTCAGACCCAGGCTGGACCACAGCCCAGAGCAGAGAGCTGATCCAGGACCCCTGGGTTCCCCAGGGGGTCAAGCCGGAGTTCACCCCCAGGGGCCCTGCTCACAGCATAGAGGTGAGCGGCCCCTCATCCACCTTGCTTCTCCTGCCGACAGCAACCCCAACTTTCTTGAGTCTCATTAGTTGCTCTTCATTTCTAACCCCAGCACTAGCAGCCAGCTCCCTTTTCGGGTTATTGCTCAAGGGGCCTCAAGCCAGCCGAAGGATTCCGCCTCAGGCCCTGGCCTCACGGCAGGTGGAGTTCAAAGTCACATTCCTGAGAGACTCACAAGTGGCTGAACGTCACGGACTTCCGGCACCCCAGCTGAGGGCCCGAGCATGACACTGAGAACTTCATGAGCCAGGCACTCTCCCCCGGGCCAGGACGGGCAAGGCGGCCCTGCGGAATTCTAGGGGGGCTGGCGACAGCGCTGCAGGGCGGGAGTGTCCCCTCACCTGGTCTTGAGGGCATGGTTCTCAACCTTGGCCACGTGTCACATTCACCAGGGACCTGTGAAAGACCGCCCATGTCCGGGCCCCCGGCCTCAGAGGCTCTGTTATGACTGGTCTCTGATGCAGCCTGGGTGTGTGGATTTTGAGATGCTTGGGTGTGAGCCTTTTTCGGGAAAACTGATGCGAAAACCCAATAAGTAAAACAGAAAAGGGCTGATCAAGGGGTTGGGGGGGCAAAGCAGAGGCAAAAGCCCCCTCCTAGGCCCTTATTCTCATTCTTCCCACATCCCCCATTGAGATCCCACTGAAGACATCATCCCCTGATCACAGATGGGAAAACAGAGGCTCAGAGAGGTTAAGTGACTCCTCCCAGTGGTCAGGAAGGGCCAGAATGCATGCATGCTCAGTCACTTCAGTCGTGTCTGACTCTTTTGAGACCCCATGGACTGCAGCCCACCAGGCTCCTCTGTCCACAGCACTCTCCAGGAAAGAATATTGGAATGGGTTGCCATTCCCTTCTCCAAAAGATCTTCCCAACCCAGGGATCAAACCCGGGTCTCCTGCATTACATGTGGATTCTTTACCATCTAAGTCACCAGGGAAGCCCTAGGAAGGGCCAGGACTGGGTTTAAACCCATGTTCTCCCCTGCACCCGCCATGGCCCTCCCAGCACATGGAAGCCACCAGTCTGCCTGGCAACTGCCCTAAATTCAAAGCCACCCCACCCACTCAGAGATGTTCCAGAAGGCCCCACAAGCTGAGTGAGAAGGCAGCCTGAGCATCTAATTCGGTCCAGGTACACTCTTGCCCTCTCCCCCAACCTGGCACCCCACCTACCCAAAGCATCTTCTGTGTGGCCCCAGAAACTACAGGAAAAGAAAGAAAAATCCCATTTCATTGTTTTGCTCAAGCACAGCCTAATGCTGGAAAAATGTGTGATCTCAGGAAAACCTGGCTCCTCTGAGCATTTAGGATTGAATGTGAAAATGCATTTGCTCCGGGGTTTTGTTCGTGTGCCAGGTGATGACAGCCCACAGTAAGCCCTCTGACCGCAGCTGAGCCGGGAGGAGGGGCTCCGATGCCGGTGGACAAGGGATGACCCCCACCCACCCCATCCGACCTGAGCCGGGGCCTTAGCCCCTCACTGCCCAAGAAAGTGCTCAGTTCTCCAACACACTTCATTCTTCTCCCTAAAGGCAGTGATGATTTCAGAGCCAGCTCGTTAAGTTAGGAAAGCTCCCTGGAGCACCACCTTCTTCTCCACCCTCCCCACTCCCATTGCTGTAGGGTTTCTGGTTTCAATGGACTTCAGGTTAGCCGAGTCTCCCACCAAGTTTCCAGCCCCGGGGACAGCTGGAAGCCATCAGGGGCCACTTCCACTGTGGGAAAGCTCATAGCCACCTCCCCGGCAGGAGGATACAATGCCCGAGGCATCTGCGGGTCCCCAGGCCTCAGTTGGGGGAAGGGGGTATCATGGGGGAGGCAGGAGATGTTTGGTCCCACAGCATTTCTAGGGTATCCCCAAGAAATGGGGTTGCCACTCCCCCAAGGGCAGCCAGGGGGCTCCCCAGAGGGTGGGGAGGCCCCAAGTAGCATCCCCAGGCCTGCTCCCCATCACTCTGGCTTTGTGGAACAGTATTCCCACCAAGGAGCTTTTTAAAAACAATTTTATTATTCATTTATTTCTGGCTGCTCTGGGTCTTGCTGCACACAGGCTTTCTCAAGTTGGTGAATGGGGCGAGGGTGGGGCGCCACTCTCTAGTCATGGTGCATGGGCTCATCTGGCCGGCAGCAAGCAGGATCTTCCTGGACCAGGGATCGAACCCGTGTCCTATGCATTAGCAGGTGGATTCTTATCCACCGCACCACCAGGGAATTCCCCAGGGAACTTTTGAAATATGTCCAGGCCTTTATCCTCAAAATTCTGATTTCATTGGTCTAGAGCAGGGGGTCCCTGGGTGTGTGTACCTCACAGAAACTCCCCAAGTAATGGCTGAGTACAGCCAGAATTGAGAAGCACCCCAGACTCTGGCAGGGAGTGAATGGAGCCCCTGGACTGGTGCTAAGATGAAGCTCCATAGACATTCACTGAATCAGCGAGCTGCACCCAGCTGGGGCAGCCGAGGAGGGCCTGCAGCCAAAGGGACAGTCACGGCAGGCGGGGCTGGAGCCTTGGCCCCCATCCCAGCCTTGGGTCAGGACTGGAACAGCATCCTGTGCCCTGGGGAGCCCTGACCAGCTGCCTCAGGGCCCCCTGGGGGCAGGGTGAAGGGGGCGGGCAGGCAATGAGCTGACCCACAGCCCCACCTAACTCCCCTCCTCCCCTCTGAAGTCCTTTTGGTTTTTTTTGTGGGGGAGGATGAGATAAGAGTTCACCATTTTTACAAGTTCCCCTGGGTCAAGGCACCAGATGAGCCCAGGAGATGCTAATGAGAAGACAGGTGGGAGAAAAGGCCTAGAAAAGTTGACTCAAAACTCAGGGACCGTGTGATGGGAAGTGTCCCTGTTAATACCCAAGGGGACCAAGTGACTGTGCTTCCATTTGATGTCATCCCCAGGAAGATGCCTTCCTAGCAGGAGGTGAGACCTTCCCTCACTTGTTTCCAATTACACTTGAATGTGCTTGCCATGAATTCATCCTTCTCTCTGCAGCCCCAAAACCCCGAGAAAGCAAGAATGCCTGGTAGGTCTGTTCCCTACAACGTCTCTGTTCTTCACACTGTCCTACTGTGCTGAATAAATAACTTACTAATTGCTAATCAATAACTGATTGATCAATTAATTAATGACACTAGGCCCATCTTTGACCAGGTTTGGGAGAGTCCAATGTTCATGCGAAGAGTTGACTCATTGGAAAAGACTTTGATTCTGGGAGTGACTGGGGGCAGGAGGAGAAGGGGACGACAGAGGATGAGATGGCTGGATGGCATCACGGACTCGATGGACGTGAATCTGAGTGAACTCCGGGAGTTGATGATGGACAGGGAGGCCTGGCGTGCTGCGATTCATGGGATCGCAAAGAGTCGGACACGACTGAGCAACTGAACTGAACTGAACTGAATGTCCATACAGAAAAACCCAGAGAGGATTTCCCTCGTGGTGCAGTGGATAAGAATCAACTGCCAACATAGGGGACACAGGTTCGATCCCTGGTTGAGGAAGATCCCACATGACACAGAGCAGCTACGCCTGTGCACCACAACTACTGAAACCCGTGTGCCCTAGAGCCTTTGATCCTGAACAAGAGAAGCCACTGCAATGAGAAGCCCGTGCACCGCAACTGGAGAGGAGCCCTCTGCTCACCGCAACTCAAGGAAAGACTTTGCAGCACTGAAGACCCAGCACAGCCAAAAGTAAAGAAATAAAAATTAAAGCCCCAGAGCGATTGATCCCCAGGTCTCACCCAGAAGAAGTGGCTTCCTGAGACCTGTTGTTGTTTAGTCTCTAAGTCAAGTCTGACTCTTTGCGACCCCATGGACTATAGCCCACCAGGCTTCTCTGTCCACGAGATTCTCCAGGCAAGAATACTGGAGTGGGTTGCCATTCCCTTCTCCAGGGGATCTTCCTGACCCAGGGATCAAACCTGCATCTCCTTCACTGGCAGGTGGACTCTTTACTGCTGAGCGACCAGGGAAGCCCTCCGGAGTCCTACCAGAACCCAGTCAATGCCTAGGGTCCACAGTCATGGGAACAAGACAAGACTCAGCACCAGAAGGTAAGCCAGCACTGTGCTTTCCAAGAAGACAGCTGTTATCCGGGGCAGCTGTTTAAATATAAACTGATTAAAATTAAATTAAACTGAACATCTAGTTGCTCAGTCACACTATCCACATTTCACATGCTCTGCAGCCACAGTGTTAGATAAACAACGTTAACGTCTCCATCAGCACAGAAAGTTCTGTAGGACAGGGCTGGCCAAGACAGTCACAAGATTGTCAAGGGAACAGCAAGGGCCTATGTCTATCTGTGCATCTGATTTCTCCTTGCGTGTCCCCAGCAGCAAGTGGAACACGTGCCCTCGAAACAACTACCCGTCACTGGCACAGGACCCGTTGCACAGCAGTTACACGAGGCATGGGTCCTTTCCCTGCATTCAGTGTTTACCTGTGTTTTATTTTACACTTCAAATTGAAAGCCTGGCGGCCCCTGGGGGACACTCACTTGACTGGGATTTCTCCCAAGAACAGACTTTCTAGTAAATTCCTCTCCATCCTCCAGACACTGTCTGGCCCCAAAGAACCTGGAGCCAGCTCTTGTTGCTTCATTCCACGTGTGTGGTTCCACACAGGATCATTCAGAATGGGACAGATGATGGAGAAGAGGCGCTTCCTCTCCCGAGTAGAGAGCACCCAGGTCCGGGGAAATAACCCCCTCCCCCGGAGCAGGAGATGCAGGTTCAATTCCTGGGTCAGGAAAACCCCTGGAGAAGGAAATGGCAACCCACTCCAGTATTCTTGCCTGGGAAATCCCATACACAGAGAAGCCTGGCGGGTCACAGTCCATGGGGTTGCAAAGAGTCAGACAAGACTGACCAACTAACATTTTCACTTTCTTTCACTTTACAGGGAAAGTAAAGTCCACACATGTAAACTTGGGAAGTCACCTCTCAGTTTCTGAATGCGCACTCAGGGCTGACTTGGGTGTCTGACACTCGGCTACTGCTCCAGGTTTTCCATAGAGCAGTTCAGGCCAGCCACAGCAATTCCACTTTCTTGTTTTAAACTGTGGTTAAAATACACATTACCCACAGTTTACTGTCTTGGCCATTTTTAACAGCACAGTTCAGTGGCACAGGTATATTCACAATGTCGTACAAACATCACCACCACCATCAACACCATCTACAGAACATTTTTATCACCCTAAACTGAACCCATATTAAACACCAACTCCCCAGCCCCCACCTCCCAGCCCCTGGCAACCACATTCTTCTTGTCTCTATAAATCTGACTGCTCTCGGTACATCATGTAAGTAGAATCACATAGTATCTGTCCTTTTTGTAACTGGCTTTGTGTTACTTAGCATAATGTCCTTGTAGGAGAGGAAAAAACTTTTCTTCTACCCTTTTATGGGGCTTCCCTGGTGGTTCAGATGGTAAAGAATCTGCCTGCAGTGCTGGAGAATCAGGTTCAATCTGTGGGTCGGGAAAATCCCCTGGAGAAGGGAATGGCAACCCACTCCAGTATTCTTGCCTGGAAAATCCCATGGATAGAGGAGCTTGGCGGGCTACAGTCTATGGGATTGCAAAGAGTCAGACATGACTGAGGGACTAACACTTTCTACCCTCTTATATTTGTTCCTGGGGCCTGTGAATCAAACTGACAAAAGATAGATTAACAGGAGAAAAAGACATACAAATTTGATTGATGGTAATATTTTTATGTGCCTAGGAGGCCTCTTGGGAAAGAAGTGAAAACTCAAAGTAGCAGTTAGACTCAGAGCCTAAGGTACCATTTTAACAAAAGGTGATCAATTGTGGAGAAGGCACCAGATAGAGAAAAGAGAGTTCAGGCTTCAGGGAGCAATAAATCGTGGGGCTATGGGTAAAAAGGAACAGGTGCTAAGGGCCGTCTTAGTGAGGTTTGTTTAGGCAGACTCCTGCCAGTACTGTTCTCTGCCTTTGGTGATAAGGTTCCCTCCTCTCATCCCTGTACAGGTGATGCTTTGGGGCATCAATGGGGATTTCAGAAAGGTCTTGTCTCGGGCTTCCCTGGTAGTCCAGTGCTTGGGAGTCCACACGCCAATGGAGGGGACATGGGTTCAATCCCTGGTCCGGGAGGATTCCACATGCCATGAGGCAACTCGGCTCGTGGCCACAACCACGGAACCCACACATCCCAGAGCCCGCGCTCCACAACAAGAGAAGCCGCCGCACTGTGAAGCCCACTCCCCCAACTAGCGATGCCTGCATGCAGCAACGGAGACCCAGCGCAGTCATCAAGAACTTTTATTTTCTTCAAAAGAAAGGTCTTGTCTCTGTGGTTTCTCAACAGCTTTCAGCTCAGAATAATCAGTATGCCAAAGTGGTAGGTTTTGAGGTGGTCTGTCCTGATCCCCTTCACCTGAGGCTCACCCGTATTGTGGCATGGGTCACAATTTCCTTTTTACAGAGTTAATTCACTTTTACAAAGTTGGGCCCCGGTTTTCCAATTGAGAAATGGCCAAGACAGTGGACTGATGTTCTAGGACCTGCCTGTGACAAATGGATTTTTTTTGTTTGCTGTCCTACCAATCAGTGAATAATTAAGTGAGTTTTTTTATTGAATTAGCAGTTTGCCGAAAGTAAACACTATGGAGGTTGTAGAGTTTGAAGCTGGAAGGAATTTCAGAACTATGTGAAGGAAAAGGGGTTCTGCATAAGCAGAAGAAGTACTTCCCGTCCAAGTCCACTGTGCCCACGGATGATCCAAAAGTCAGGCATTTGAAACCGTGTTTATGGACAAGACGGGCTAAGGAAGTGATTCTGATCCCCATGTCCCACCTAATGGTGATTGTCCACATTGGGAAAAGTGCCCCCCACCCCGCCACGTGAGAGTGAGTGAAGAAACCAGAGCGCCTTCTTCCAGGTTAAAGCACATCACCCATAGATCAGGATTAACATATACACACCACTCTATCTAAAGTAGATAACTAATAAGGACCTACAGTAGAGCACAGCACTCTATTCAATACTCTGCAATGGTCTATATGGGAAAAGAATCTAAAAAAGAGTGGCTATATGTACATGTATAACTGATTCATTTTGCTGTACAGCAGAAGCTAAAGCAACATTGTAAATCAACTATACTCCAATACAAATTTTTATCACAATTCTCATCTTTTTCTGCTACATGACACATTTCTAATTAGATCCCAAGAATGCTCAAACTACCACACAATTGCACTCATCCCACACACTAGTAAAGTAATACTCAAAATTCTCCAAGCCAGGCTTCAGCAATATGTGAACCGTGAACTTCCAGATGTTCAAGCTGGTTTTAGAAAAGGCAGAGGAACCAGAGATCAAATTGCCAACATCCGCTGGATCATCAAAAAAACAAGAGAGTTGCAGAAAAACATCTATTTCTGCTTTATTGACTATGCCAAAGCCTTTGACTGTGTGGATCACAATAAACTGTGGAAAAAGAGATGGGAATACCAGACCACCTGACCTCAAGAGAGAAACCTATACGCAGGTCAGGAAGCAACAGTTAGAACTGGACGTGGAACAACAGACTGGTTCCAAATAGGAAAAGGAGTATGTCAAGGCTGTATATTGTCACCCTGCTTATTTAACTTCTATGCAGAGTACATCATGAGAAACGCTGGGCTGGAAGAAGCACAAATTGGAATCAAGATTGCCGGGAGAAATATCAATAACCTCAGATATGCAGATGACACCACCCTTATGGCAGAAAGTGAAGAGGAACTAAAAAGCCTCTTGATGAAAGTGAAACAGGGGAGTGAAAAAGTTAGCTTAAAGCTCAACATTCAGAAAACGAAGATCATGGCATCTGGTCCCATCACTTCATAGGAAATAGACAGGGAAACAGTGTCAGACTTTATTTTTGGGAGGTCCCAAAATCACTGCAGATGGTTATTGCAGCCATGAAATTAAAAGACGCTTACTCCTTGGAAGGAAAGTTATGACCAACCCAGATAGCATATTAAAAAGCAGAGACATTACTTTGCCAACAAAGGTCTTCTAGTCAAGGCTATGATTTTTCCAGTGGTCATGTATGGATGTGAGAGTTGGACTGTGAAGAAAGCTGAGGACCAAAGAATTGATGGTTTTGAACTGTGGTGTTGGAAAAGACTCTTGAGAGTCCCTTGGACTACAAGGAGATCCAACCAGTCCATTCTAAAGGAAATCAGTCCTGGGCATTCATTGGAAGGACTGATGCTAAAGCTGAAACTCCAATACTTTGGCCACCTCATGCGAAGAGTTGACTCATTGGAAAAGACTCTGGTGCTGGGAGGGATTGGGGGCAGGAAGAGAAGGGGACGACAGAGGATGAGATGGCTGGATGACATCACCGACTTGATGGACATGAGTTTGAGTGAACTCTGGGAGTTGGCGATGGACAGGGAGGCCTGGCATGCTGCAATTCATGAGGTGTCAAAGAGTCAGACACGACTGAGCGACTGAACTGAACTGATGGAGAAATTAACAACATGAAAGAAAAGAAATGCTAAATATTTTACTTGACTCCTTAGGTGGATCCATCTAAGTTTTAAAAGTCAGAAGGCTTGGGCAAATATATTTCTGAAATATAAAATGTACCTAATGGATCTCGAAGGCAGATTGGTGAGCCCTAATTAAAACTGCATTACAGGGCTTCCCTAGTGGTCTAGTGGTTAAGAGTTCGCCTCCCAATGCAGAGGACATGGGTTCGATCCCTGGTCTGGGAAGATTCCACATGTTTCGGATGTTTCGGAGCAACTAAGCCCGTGTGTCACAACTACTGAGCCCTTGAACTTAGAGCCCATGCTACACAATGAGAGAAGCCACTGCAATGAGTAGTCCAAGCAACACAATTCAAGACTCGCCTCTGCTCTCTGCAACTAGAGAAAGCCCACACACAGCAATGAAGATGCAGCACAGCCACCAAAGAAATAATTTAAAAAATAATAAATCAAATTACAATATAGCTTTGTACATTTCTTAAATCCGCAGCTCTTAGACCAAAGCAATGTGTTGAAAATGAAAGCATGCATATTGGAGATTGCCTTTTCCCCAAAACAAAGGAGATACTTGCTGTTGTTCAGTTGCTCAGTTGTCTGACTTTGCAACCCCATGGACTGCAGCACGCCAGGTTTCCCCATCCTTCACCATCTCCCAGAGCTTGCTCAAACTCATGTCCATTGAGTCAGTGATGCCATCCAACCATCTCATCCTCTGTCGTCCCCTTCTTCTCCTGCTTGCAATCTTTCACAGCATCAGGGTCTTTTCTAATGAACTGGCTCTATGCATCAGGTGGCCAAAGTATTGGAGCTTCAGATTCAGCATCAGTCCTTCCAGTGAATATTCAGGACTGATTTCCTTTAGGATGGACTGGTTGGATCTCCTTGAAGTCCCAGGGACTCTTAAGAGTCTTCTCTAACACCACAGTTCGAAAGCATCAATTCTTCAGTGCTCAGCCTTCTTTACAGTCCAACTCTCATACCCTACTGGAAAAACCATAGCTTTGACTATATGAACCTTTGTCAGCAAAATAATGTCTCTGCTTTTTAATACACTGTCTATGTTTGCCATAGCTTTTCTTCCAAGGAGCAAGCGTCTTTTAATCTCATGGCTGCAGTCACCATCTGCAGTGATTTTGGAGCCCAAGAAAATAAAGTCTGTCACTATTTCCATTGTTTCCCCTTCTGTTTGCCATGAAGTGATGGGACTGGATGCCATGATCTTTGTTTTTTGAATGTTGAGTTGGCCAGCTTTTTCACTCTCCTCTTTCACCTTCACCAAGAGGCTCTTTAGTTCTTCTTTGCTTTCTGCCATAAGAGTGGTGTTATCTGCATGTGCTAAGTGGCTTCAGTTGTGTCCAACTCTTTGTGACCCCATGGACTGTAGCCTGCCAAGCTCCTCCATCCATGGGATTCTCCAGGCAAGAATACTGGAACGGGTTGCCATTCCCTTCTCCAGGGGATCTTCCCAACCCAGGGATTGAACCCAGGTCTCTTCTATCTCCTGCATTAGTAGGTGGGCTCTTTACCACTACACCCAGGAAGCCCATCCTCTGCATATCTGAGATTACTGATATTGATAATTGCTGGAGAAACCACAATTGTAAGCTGTTTCTTTTCCTGTTTCCTCTCGGAGTAATTTCTTTGGGTACTTAGGATGGCAAGTTAGATTTCAAACCCTAAAATCCTCTTTATTTTATGCTCTGATCATACAGCAAACAAGTAAAAGTTTTCCACAACTGATCACCCTTAACCCTGAGGACAGAACAAGTTCCTAAGACAAAGTCGACTGGAGAAATGTCCAGTGACTCAGCCATGAGGCTGTCCTGACTCAGTTGCAATTGACAGTGAAGTGTCATTTTCAGATTTACTATAAAAGCGGGGGTGCTTTCCCTCGGAGCAGACTCTCATTGCTAAAAATGACATCATCTCCAAGTGCAGGGCGCGCCCAGCAGCATGAAATACAGCTTATACATGTGTTCCAAGGAGTCCACATTCTTAGCTTTAACTTCTTCATTCGGGGAAATATATGACGGAACACCAGTCCACAGTTGGGTAGTGGCCAGCAAGTGTGGGGGGCCCACAAGGCCCAAGTGCAGCCCCAGCTTTCTGGAGGCTGAATAATCCAACCTTAACAAAGGCCCACAATACCCTAAAGAAATTCTTTGGGGAAGGGCCAAGGCTTCAGCAGGCTGCTTTTCCCACTACAGTCTATATGATTCCACTTCTCAAAGCCACACCCCGTCCCCTGATTCCTGGAGTCAGGACCAGAGAGCGGCGGCCTCCACCCCACCCCTCCCCGTGTGCACAGCCCCCAGGTTCCCACGGTATGGACACAAGAACAGCTGCAGCCTCAGCCTTTGGCGTGATGCTTGGCCCAAGGGCGATTTTCTGTGGTTCAGAAATCCAGATCTTTCTTCTCAGAGCCGCTGAATAACTCTTTTGATTATTTCCTCTTTTTTTTTTTTTTTTTTTTTAAAAGAAGCATGATTTCCTCAAATTCTCCTGCAGAAGTCACAATAATTTCGAAAGCTTTTCTTCCATGTCCTTCGCCTTGTTTGGCAACTTCCCTCCCTCAGCTCTGGTCACTCCGTGCTTTCTCTTCTCTCTCAGCTTCCATGTCTGCCAGCCGCCCTTCCCCTTGCAGCCGCCCACCAGGTGTTCTCAGTACATTCAGATCAATCGACCATGGGTCAAAGTATTCATGGAAGGGCTTCTCTGGTGGCTCAATGGTAAAGAATCTGCCTGCCAATGCAGGAGATGTGGATTCGATCCCTGATCTGGGACGATCCCACATGCCTTGGAGCAACAACGACTGAGCCTGTGCTCTAGAGCTTGGGAGCTAAAACTACTGAGTCCACGTGCTGCAGCTCCTGACGCCCCAGGCTCCGCAGCGAGAGAAGCCACTGCAATGAGAAGCCCGTGCACCACAGCTGGAGAGGAGCCCTGCTTGCCTCAACTAGGGAAAAGCCCGCACAGTAACAAAGACCCAGCACAGCCAAAAATAAATAAATTTTTTTTTAAATAAAGCATTCATAGAAAAGAAAATTCCAGAAAGTTTCAAAAAAGCAAAACCAATTTGTCACGCACCCAGCTACTCTAAGTACTTACATAGCATTTATGCTGTATTATGAGTTATCCAGACACAATTAAAAGTATACAGGAGGATGTGTGTAGGTTCTATGCAAGAATTACACCATTTTACAAAAGGACTTGAGCATCCGTGGATTTTGGTTTCATGGGATGTCCCAGAACTAATTCCCTGTGGAGCCCAAAGGACCACTGTATTGCTTTTCCATTCAAAAGGAGAACTGGCTACGATACCCCATCTGTAGTCAATGTTGGACCTTGGGATGAAGACCATGGATGGTGGTAAGCTCTTAAAGATGCCTCACCTGGAACTTGGTGGAAGTCACTCAGAAGCTCAGAAAATCCTAAGACAGTAGGAGTTTCTCTGCAGATATAAAAATGTTCTTTTGGGGGGGCAATTCATTCTCAGTGTAAAAAAATAATATGGAAATTGAAAACATGGCTTGTGTTTCTTTTCTAATTTATGACCACTCTGTGGGGGAGAAGGACCAAGTGTTACAACCTAGTTTCGTATTTCTCACATTGTCCAGGTGACACCAGGGCTACTTTATGATTTTCAAATCCACACTTAAGACAAACGAGGTCAAGACATTCACAGTCAACTGCCCTCTGCTTAGAAGGAGCAGAACTCTGTTTTGGAAGATGGTGCCACAGCCAGCCCGCCTCCAGCCTGAAGGTGCAGACAAGCAGAGGGCCAGGGGTAAGGAAAGCAGAATTTCGCTTATTTGCTTTTAAATAGAAAGGGGTGATGGAGGCCATGGAGGAGAAAAAAGTGAGGACGAATTTTACTCCAAGGAGACTTAGAGTGGCCAGTGGGTTTTAAGGTTGGAAACATCTGCCATGTCTGCCAAGCTGCTTGTGTTGCTGCAGTCTTCACTGAATCCTCGTGTTCATGCTGGCTTGCGGAACTTGATTTTTTTCTTAAGGAATCAAAAAAATTAATTTATTTTTGGCTGCACTGGGTCTTAGTTCCTTTGCACAGGCTTTCTCTAGTTGCGGCGAGCAGGGGCTACTCTCCAGTTGTGGAGCACAGGCGTCTCACTGCAGTGACTTCCCTTGTGGAGGAGCACAGGCTCTGGAGCACAGGCTCAGCAGTTGTGGCGCACGGGCTTGATGGCTTGGCAGCACGTGGAATCTTCCCGGACTAGGGATTGAACCCATCTCTTCTGCGCTAGCAGATGGATTCTTATTCACTGCCCCACCAGAGAAGTCCTTTCTTAAGGAATTTGAGGGGTGATGTTTTTCTGAGAAAACCAGGCCAGAACCCAAGTATGCAGGGGCTGTAGCAAGATAGGGTGTAGCAACCTGGAGAAACGCTTTGGGGCATCACGGTTCTTGTAAATTGAGGGGAGAGGGAGACAAATATACAGACTCTGAGGTGGTGAAGAGGGGCTGCAGCTTGTTTTCCATTGCTTTAAAAATCATTTAAGAAAAATAACATAGATTGCATTATTTTGTTTTGTTTAATATAAAACAACTAAGATCTATGGTCTGAGTAGTAATTCTCATCCTCATAAGCCAGGCGCTAGGCTGGCCCACCACCCAAGACATCACTGCAATTTACTTTATCTCAAATAAAATACATCAGCAGGCTATTTTCAAGGAATTTCTGTCACAAGAATAATCTTTAAAATAATTCCCTATATTTTCAGTATTTAACTTTCTCAAAACGCATGCTTATCTCTGATTACTGTATCCTCGCAATTACACCAAAGCATTCCTTAGAGCTGTGTACATGAACTCTGGGCCATCCCGGTGGCTCAGTGATAAAGAACCCACCTGCAATGCAGGACACACAGGTTCGATTCCTAAGTTGGGAAGATTCCCTGGAGAAGGGAATACCAACCCACTCCAGTATTCTTGCCTGGAGAATTCCAAGGACACCGGAGCCTGGCGGGCTACAGTCCATAAGAGTAAGACACAAATGAGTTACTAAACGACAACATGAAGCCTCCCCAAATCAAAGCTCCATCATACTTCACACAGACAGGCAACGGAGGCTTACACCTTGGTAAAAAGCTTTTAAAGCTCACGCTGAGATGACCAGCTCAGGAATCTAAATGACAACACACATTGTTACTTTGGTTGATTTAACAGGAATCTATCCTATCACAACCCTTCGTTTTAGCTGCAAGCCACTGCATTTTCACTCATCTGTAACAATCATTTCAAAGTCTGTGCATGCCACGATTTCCATTTTAAAAACACAAGCCATGGCCAGTTGTTCAAACTTATGGTCTCCGTGCCTGAAACATGAAAACCAAACTCAGCACATATGAGTCTTCACAATGGGAGGAAAAACAAGCTAAAAACCTTCTCTCACTGAGAATGAAGCCTGATGCAAACCATGGGCTTTGGATGACTGTCATGCACCGGTGCAGTTTCATCAACTGTAAGAGACACTCTGTTCTGGCGGGCGGGGAAGCTGATATTGGTGGAAGCTGGGCATATGTGGGCGGCAGGGGAACATGAGCAATCTCCTTACTGTCCCCTCAGTTCTGCTGTAAACCTTAAACTGCTCCAAAAATATAGTCTTAATAAAAGAAATAAATAAAACAATTCACACGCTTTCTCTTTCATCCATTCATTCAGCAAACACCCTCTGGGTGCCCACCAGGATCACACGATGGCTTTCCCTGAGTATCTACTATGGAACGTTCATACTTACTGGGAGCCTACAGACGTCTATGACCCAGAGCAACAGGCTCTGTTCTAGGGCATCTCAGCAGAGACCAGTCATATCAGACAAGACATATACAGTTATTTTATTGTATTTACCATAAGGTAAAAATGTGTAGTAAGACTAACCCTCTGGGCTGCTTCTATAATAATAGACCCAACTGCCCACATGAAAGATTAGAGTTGATTCCTGATCAAAGGTGATGAGTAATGAGGTACTGATCCTTCTGTGAATAAAGGCAAATTCTGCCCCAACCTCTAAAAGACAGTGCATAAAAAAATTCACCTTTTCTCACAAGATCAAAGCTATGATTTTTCCAGTAGTCTTATATGGATGTGAGAGCTGGACCATGAAGAAGGCTGAGTGCTGAAGAATTGATACTTTTGAACTGTGGTGTTGGAGAAGACTCTGGAGAGTCCCTTGAACTGCAAGGAGAGCAAACCAGTCAATCCTAAAAGACGTCAACCCTGAATATTCATTGGAAGGACTGATCCTGAAGCTCCAATACTTTGGCCACCTCAAGTGAAGAGCCAACTCACCGGAAAAGACCCTGATGCTGGTAAAGACTGAAGGCAAAAGAAGGGGGTGACAGAGGATGAGATGGTTGGATGGCTTCGTTGACTCAATGTACACGAGTTTGAGCAAACTCTGGAAGATAGTGAAGGAAAGGGAAGACTAGTATGCTGTAGTCCATAGGGTTGTAAAGAGTTGGACAAAACTGAGCAACTAAACAACAAAAGTTATGGTCCTTTTTTGTTGTTAAATAAATTCATTTTTAATTGGATGATAGTTGCTTTACAATATTGTGTTGATTTCTGCCATATATCAACATGAATCAGCCACAGGTATATGTATGTCTCCTCCCTCTTGAAACCCTCTCCCACTTCATCCCACCCCTCTGTGTAAAATTAGATAGCCAATGGAAATTTGCTGTATGAGGCAGGGAGCTCAAATCTGGTGCTCTGGTATGGTCCTTTTCATCCCCACCATCGACAATGGACTAACATGCTCAGAGACAGCTCTTCACCCCAAAGCATGGAGAAGAGGCCTCCTGGCCATTCAGTCTTGGTCACTGCTCACCCCTCCACAGCCAGACCCACTTTTCCCACCACACTTGCTTCAGCTCCATCAGGGAACCCAGCCTGGCTCCCCACAGAGCCCCTCCCACTGTTCCCCACCCATCCTCTCCTTTCTCCAACCCATTTTGCACCAATTGCCAGATTAACATTTGGAAGCTCTGCTGGTGTCCTTGACCTAAAATTCTCCATGGTGCCCCTTTGCCTAAATGATAGAACCCACACTCCCAACCCTGGGTTACAGCTTGAACTCTCTGTCACCCCAAATATATGTCAGAGTTTGAATCCCAGGACCTTGGAACGTGACTTTATTTGTAGGTGAGGGGCTTCCCAGGTGCCACTAGTGGTAAGGAACCCTCCTGCCAATGCAGGAAACCCTAAGAGATGCGGGTTTGGTCCCTGGTCAGGAAGATCCCCTAGAGGAAGGCATGGCAACCCACTCCAGCATTCTTGCCTGGAGAACCCCATGGACAGAGGAGCCTGGTGGGCTACAGTCCCCAGGGCCACAAAAGAGCTGGACACGACTAAGCCATTTACTGTGCATTCAGGGGTTTACAGAGGGGAGCAAGTTAACATGAGGGCGTCAGCGTGGGTGGGCCCTAATCCAGGGTGACTGATGTCCTCATACACAGGGCGCATCGGGACAGACACCCAGGGCTTCAACGGCCATCTATACGCCAAGGGGCCAGGCCTGGAACAGACCTCCCATGGCTTACTCCTCCCCTCTCTCTTCCTCTTGGCCCCTGCTAACGTCCTCTCTGGGCTGGGCTGGTGTCCTCTCATGTCTGCATCTATTTTTCAGCTGGAACCTTCCTTCAAAGCCCTGCTAGAATGTCACCACCTGCAAACAAGCTCGCGGATTCCTCCCGGCTGGAAACAATTTCCTCCGCCGCCGAACATCCTCCGCTGTTTGTGCTTTTCTTATTGCAGCCCTCATGCCTACCTTTTGCTTCATAAATACTTCTGCTTAGGTCTCACATCACCTATTGGCCGTGAACTTCTGGAGAGCTAGAGAGAAGCTGGGTTCCTTGCTGTGTCCCCATGGGGCCGAGACCTGGGCCAGACGGAGGCCAGGCACAAAAATATTTGTTTAATGAAACCAAGGAACTAAGAGTCTTCAAATAATAAGTCTACTTAACCCTACTGAGCTTCATGCCAGTTCGAAATGGTGTATGCTAATTAGGCAGCCTCAATCCAACATCTCCCCGGGGCAAAACGGGCCCTGTGTTTCTTTACCGCATTACATTTCATCCAGTGTTCGACATCTGTTACGTATTTACTGTCTCAATTGGTCTTCGGGAAAATCAGAGTAGTACCCTTATTATCAGTATAAATGAGCTTCCACACTGTATTTTACCATGAGTCCTCAGCTTCCAAACACCAGACCCAAATGGTGGTGGACACACGCAAAGGAATACTACTCGGCAATAAAAAGTAATCGACCAGGGATCCAGGGCACAATGCGGATGTGCCTTAAAATTACCAAGCTGAATGAAAAAACCTAATGCATGAGTACAGATCATATGATGCTTGACATAAATCTCTAGAGAATACAAGCCCATCAGCAGTTGCCTAGGGAGGGAGTGTGGCGGGGGGGGGGGGGGGGGGGGGGCGGGGGGGGGGGGGATTACAAG
Organism: Oryx dammah; assembly: GCF_014754425.2. NCBI lineage: Eukaryota > Metazoa > Chordata > Mammalia > Artiodactyla > Bovidae > Oryx > Oryx dammah. Next base: position 24,646,896 of record NW_024070206.1, read on the forward strand.
GGGTGTGAGGTCACTCTTGGGGGTGATGGAGGCGTTCAATATCCTAATTGTGATGTTGGTTTCACAGGTATATATACATGTTAAATCATACAACTTTAAATATGTACAGTTTATGTAAATTTCACCTCAGTAGAGCTGTTTGTGTGCTTTGCATATAGCATACATATATAATATATAGATATATTTTATATACTATATACACTTTATATATATTTATGCACTTGAGTATTTTAAAATCTCATCAGCATTTCGAAGTAAATTGCCAGTCTTGACTATCCAATTACAAATCTCAGTTAAGAAAAAGCCAAAAATCAGCATTGTTAAGTCTTTTTCAGAGTTTCAAAATGAGGATTCAGCTAAAGTTTTGTTGTTTTTAATGTATCAGATTACTTTTCAAACACACAACCAATTGCTTTATTTCTACTGGGAACTCAGCCGTAATATCTACTTTTGTACTTTTGAAAGCTGGTCATGTCTGTTTTCGAGCCCCATGGACTGCAGCACGCCAGGCTCCTCTGTCCTCCACCATCTCCCAGAGTTTGCTCAAATTCATGTCCATTGAGTCAATGATGCTATCTAAACATCTCATTCTCTGCTGCCCTCTTCTCCTTTAACCCTCAATCTTTCCCAGCATCAAGGTCTTTTCCAGTGAGTCAGCTCTTTGCATCAGGTGGCATGGACCAATGATTAAGGAAAACAAAATTTTTCAAAACAGAATTTTCTTTATCTTCAAATTGCCATTTTGTGTAAAATAACACAAAATGTCAAAGACGTAAATGAGTGTTTAAAAATATGACAAAGAGTGACTCCTCGTTGGGACTGTTCTTTCCCAGTGTGGACTCTGCCAAGGAAGGCTCAGCGGGCGCCTTGCAATTTGGTTCTGGACATGAGCCGTGAATGGTGTTTCTGCCTTCCCTCCCTCCTGCTCCGCCAGTGAGCAAGGAATCTGCGTTTCATCTCACTAGTTGTTTTTTTTTTGCCACGATGCAACCAAACGACTCCCAGATACCTTGAGAGTGGCCAGAAGATGATGAAATGTGTGGGGATGGGAATGGGCAGATGGTTTATCACAGTGGGGCCAGGCCCTGACCCTGGGCTGTGGTCCTGGAACACTGCTGCTCCAGCAGATGACAGCTGGGGCATCTCTGGGGTGGGCCACCTGGTGTATATGTCAGGCCTGAGCACCCTCAGGACAGCAGCTTCTGGAATGTTCAATACATCCAGAGGGGCTTGTGATGCCTCCCTCCCTGCCCAACGTCCTCATTCCTCTCACTCCCCAGCCACATGCCCCCGCTCCCCGAGTGTCAGAGCTCTTAGGGCTGAAACTGCCTAGAGCCAGGGAACCACTTTACTGGTGAAACGATCCCTCGCGAAGGGCTGGATTGTGAAACCGGCCCCAACCCTGGGTTCTGTTGCAATCTCTACCACAGCTTTCAGGCTCCACTTTCAAGATATGTGGAAAAGCTTCAGTTAGCAGAAAACAAGTGGCATTTTCACCACCACAGTTTAGGGAGAAAAAAATCTAGGCCCTTATATCATGATCTTTTAACAGTATCCGTGCTGGGCAGACGCAGGCGAACAGCTGGAAGCAGGAGGGAATTCTCTGGCACTTCATAATGAGCTGCGAACAAATCTCAGCAAAGATAACCTAATGAGGCCCGCACAGACAATCACAAAAGTGGGAGAAGATGGGAGAAGTGAGGGAAAAGTTGAGACGTCTCACAGCCAATTCCTTTTCATCAAAATGATCAGCTTGAGAAGACTTCATCTAAATACGCATCTCAAATTTCTTTTAACTAAATCCTCATGAAAGCATACTGTTCTGAAAGGTTGATGCTGCAAAGAATAATTTTTAGGCATATCCCATAATCTCCTAATATTTTTTATGTGGGGGGAAAAAAAGAGAAAAGAGCAGCTGGATCTTGACACACCCATAGCAGTTTGCTTCTCCAGCATTTTCGAACCAGGAATTTGGTTAGTTGGAAACCTCCCTTTTTTTTCAGCACCCATCACCACTTTAATACAGGAAGGAAGGAAGAAAACTTGTTGGTGAGCTTCGTTTTAATAATTGCGTTATTTCTCCTCCCACGTGAACTGCCAGCATATTGAAAACCACTCTGTCCCTCTCCAGATCCTCCCAGGAAAATCATTCATCAGGCAGAGTCACGCTTGTGTCATTTTATCAAGTGGGTCATTGTTATTTTTAAGCCCAGAAAACAGCTTCATCAAGCGCGGAAGCAGTTAATCCTGGGCCGTGAAACAGTCCTGTAGCCAACAATAAATCAGAACATCTGGGTGACAGTCTGGAAGTCATCTGAACACTGGCAGTCTATCAGGTTTGGGTTTTTGAAAACAGTATGTAAAACAGCAGCTCACTGTCATGCACGGTACCTGCCTCGTCATTCACTCAGTAAACATGAGTAACATCTTAATATTCCCAACATGAAGAAGAGGATTTTTTTTTTTCTCAGAGCAGAGCATTAAAACCGCGTGTTCCTGGCTGGACGAAACACGACTGGAGCTCAGCAAAGGCAACCCGGAACACTCCGCTGACTCCTTTCTATGGACCTGCCACAGGCACCCAAACACCTGCAGAGCTAGGAACCAACGTCCGCAGCAACCAGAGCACTTATTTTTAGTTTTTAAAACTTTTGGCCACACCACATGGGATCTTAGTTCCCTGACTAGGGATCAAACTCGTACCCCTGGACCCCCAGGGAAACCCAAAGCACCTATTTTAAATTGACAGTAATCTCTCCTGTGCTTTTTCCAAAAAAAAAACTCCATGACTGCTCTGCTTCCAAAGCAACCTCTGGGTTTAACTTCACGTTTACAAATTGATTTAAACTGTCTCATTTTCTTGTCATCTTAGGTCACTGTATGTCTTTATTTCATTCTTTAGCATCTCAGCCTTTCTCTAACTTGTTAGGGAATTCAGAGCCTTTAAAGAGGAGGCAACAACTCCAAACAGGGAGAACAAGCTGTGTCTCTTAGACATTGCTGGCGACTGTGCCTCACAGCCGTCACCTCCCCTGTAGTGCTGAGGAAGCGCGTCTCAGAGAGGTTGAGTGACCAGCCTGAAGTCACACAGCTTGGCGGTGGTAGAGCAGAGGCCAGAAGATGCATCTTCTATCTCCTCTCCCGGAAGCATTGGCCACACCCAGCCAGTCTTGAGGGACTACGTGAGGGGCCCGCTGACCTGTCCCCACCTCACCCTGCCGTGTCTCCCCTTTTCTGGCTTCATCAGAATTCTAATTCATTGACCAAGTGTTGGTGGAATCACAGATCCCTGGAGGAAGACTAATTAACGGGAATTAAATGAAGCTTCACAAAAAGCCAACTGTTTTCCTTAAAGCCACAACCTCTGTGTGTCTTCTATTCATTTTTCTCCAAGAAAGGTGGAAAGTGTAGCCCATAAGTACAAAGTTCTTCCAAGACCCCAGTCTCTTCCCTGCTTAATCTCCTGGCTGAGCTTGTGATGAGAATACAATAAAATTATGAATGTGAAAATGTTTTGGGAACACCAACTGCTGCTGCTGCTAAGTCACTTCAGTCATGTCCGACTCAGTGCGACCCCACAGACGTCAGCCCACCAGGCTCCCCTGTCCCTGGGATTCTCCATGCAAGAACACTGGAGTGGGTTGCCATTTCCTTCTCCAATGCATGAAAGTGAAAAATGAAATTGAAGTCGCTTAGTCGTGTCCAACTCTTCGAGACCCCGTGTACTGCAGCCTACCAGGCTCCTCCGCTCATGGGATTTTCCAGGTAAGAGTACTGGAGTGGGTTGCCATTGCCTTCTCCTGGGAACACCAAAGTGCTCTACAAACAGGATCGTATCTACTAGAAACGAAGGAAAAGAGCGAGGCAGCTAGAAAGGAAGGTCTGAGGCACCTGGGGAAGCACCAGAGGCTGCTGAGGATGGGGCCTGGAAGAGGGGGACGCAGCAGGGACCAGGCGCAGCTCTGGTGCCTCTGTGCAGGTGCTCCTGGGTTTGGACTTGGGGTCCCTCATGATAACAAGGGCCCTCCTTGTACCAAGGAGCAGGGCTCATCACAGCCAACGGACCTCAAAACATTGGTTAAAAAACTGAATGAGGGGACTTCCCCAGGTGATCCAGGGGATAAGAATCTCCCTTGCAATGCAATGCACATGGGTTCGATCCCTGGCCCAGTGTCCCACATGCCAAGGGGCAACTAAGCCCGTGCACCACAGCCACTGAGCCCAAGCTCCAGGGTCCATGTGCCGCAAAAAGAAAAGCCAACGCAATGAGAAGCTCTCTCACTGCAACCAGAGAAAGCCCATGTGCAGCAACAAAGACCCAGCACAGCCAAAAATCAAGAAATCTTGGAAACAAACAAACAAAACCCAGAAAGAAGAAATATTCCCCCAGAGCTATCTACACAAAAGGCACAGTTTGACTTGAAAGCAATTCTGTTCCTGGAGATGTAGAAGACGTAAGCCCTCATTTTTTTCCCCCCATCTCAAGTCCTTTTTTTTTTTTTTTTTCTTTTTAAGCTTTTCCTGGCTGAGATTGCTCCCTAATAGAAAACTTTTCTTCCAAATGAATGACCATCTGCTCCCTCTAGAATCTAAGGATTAGAGGAGTTCTGGAAACTCAGCACCAACACTCACACCTGGGGGAAATTCGAAAATTTTGCATCTGTGTTATCACAGCAGTGCAGGCTCCTAGAGTTGGCCCCGCCCAGCTCCCAGTCCCAACCGCTGAGTCTTTTTCTTTTTTTTTTTTAAAAAAAAAGAGCTAATAGGAAAAATTTCACCAAAATTCTACACACCCAAGGAGTGGGTAGAGGCTGGGCTGGGCAGATGCTGATAAACCCCAGTCAGTTTGCACTATCAGACGGTAGTGAATAGAGAGGAAAAACCCTGCCTTACGTTTGGGGTCCTCCCTGTCCTTACCAGCAAGGCGGTTTCTCTGCACATGGGACACCCCCAAATGCCTCAAATACTAACTTAGCTTAGCCCAGCTGAGTGGGAGGTGATGGAACTCTCTATAATCGCTGCCATGAGGCATGAATGATGCATGAAAGGAACAATGCCCAGTCCAGCCAGGAGAAGAAAGACAGTGCTGTTTTCCACCAGCAGTACACACAACATGACCAACCCGTGTTGGGGGGAGGGGGCTCTGCGAGAGCTCAGACCCTCTCTGTCCCCTCCCATCACACGGGGGCTGCCAGGGTCATAGCATCACACATGGAGGCACACTCACGCACACACACCCTTGGGGTGCTCATCACTGAGTGTGGGTTTAGACAGCAAGGGGCTGTGTGGGTGTGGGATGGGAAGAGCCTAAGGCTTAGAAATAACAGAGCTGGACTTGTTCCCAGGCTCCACTACTTCCTGACTACATGCCCTCCTGTAAAAGGGGGATAACGTCCAGGGATTACAGTATAGACGGAAGATAATGAACATAAAAGGACTCATCCCCTTACAAGAATGCACTCCAAGAAGAGTGTCTCGTGAAATCAGCCCTGGCCACTGTATCAAGCCTGCCAAGGCCGTCAACCTGCCCGGTCCCCGCCCTGCAGAAAGAATTCCAAGTCTCCCACATTCCTATGTCTCCCAAAGCAAGTCCCTCAAACCAGTCCAGGACCAGACAGACTCTCTCCATGCTGAGGTGTCCTACAAAGACCCCAGACTCAGGTGCAGATCTGCTGGGACCATCCTAAGTGCGGGGGTGTGTATGCATGTGTATGCATCTACCAAACAGGCTGAACTGCTAAAGGTTTTTACAGTGAATCAGAAAACTCTGCAATACGATGAAATTTTAGAAGATTTATGCCTTTTTTTAACATGAACGTGTAAAGTTGAACAATGATCTCAGAGTGGGGAGTGGTCCTCAGACCCATCTTCAGAGTAAATGATCAATCGCCACCGCCCAGCTTTTATGCTGCTTTAGAGTGCACAGCAGCTGCCCTTCCCTCCTTACTGGATAATCAGCATCGGATAACTTCTCTTATCTCCTCCCCGGGTCAGATCAGCCACCCTCAAGAACTAGCTTAGGGAACACAGAGCAGTGTCTGTGAACACGGTCCTGTGCCTTGGAGACCCGGACCCCTCCTCACACTGAGTGTACCAGAGACACAGACCCACAGAGAGAGCGCCCTGATTTCCAATTCCTAGTGACAGGGAAGTCTTCATAGTAATTAACCATTCTCCCTACACAAGAATGGTATCACCACCTCCCAAGTATTAGGACATGAGCTTTGAAAGGTTTTTCTGGAAGCACACTTTTAACTCCATCCCCAGAGACAAGTCTCAGGGTGGTCGCTGAGCCCAGGGGGACAGGGGTGGTTTTCCACCAGTCTCAAGCCCCACCAGTCTGGCCTCCCTAATTAGCATCTTTTCAACAACCAGCCTAACAAACCAAACAAAGGAAGCAAACTGGCCAGTGTTTTCATAAAATAAGAGCCAAACCACACAGCACGGTAGACAGTGTGAAAAATGATGGAGTCCACGGCCTCCTTGCAAATGATGCCCAGGAAAGAGAGTGAAGCACACAGGCAGGAACACACATGCACAAGCTCGTACGCTGCTCACTCACTCTTATGTGGGAACTGCCTCCCATGAAAGAAGGTGGGGATCCTCTTAGTAGTTGAATACTCTACAAGTACTAAAGTGATTTTTTTTATTGTTTTATTTTGCTTTTGTTTAGTCACTAAGCTGTGTCTGACTCTTCTGCAACCCCATAGACTGCAGCCCACCAGGCTCCTCTGTCCGTGGAATTTTCCAGGCAAGAATACTGGAGTGGGTTGCCATTTCCTTCTCCAGGGCATCTTCCCAGTCTAGGGATTGAACCCGCCTCTCCTGCACTGGCAGGCAGGTTCTTAACCACTGAGCTGCCAGGGAAGCCACTGAGGACACTCTCTCTCTCTCATGCTACAGGGACAGAGGCCTGTCCACAAAGGCCAGGTCTCCTGGCAGCCCTGCCACTACCGTGTCACGGGACCACAGGAAGGTCAGGGACTTCTTGCCTCAAGTCTTCACCGATAAAAATGGGGACAACAGTATTCATCTTGAAGGACCGTGGCGGGCATTGAACTAATGTACGGACTAAACAGCCCTAACACAGTGCCTGACACAAGGTTCTCTACAGCATCAGGAAAGCGCTTACTCCTAACGCCCGTGTATCAGACAAAACCCTCTCTACTTCCAGTTTCACACCAACGACGCCCCAATCCACAATCTGGAACCAAAGTCTCTGTATATGCAAACTGAGCATTGGCTAAAACTTCTGGAAGCCCATACGTGCCAAGTCCCCAGAACCCGCGGCAGCTGAGCGTCCAGCTCAGAAGTTCTCCTATTGCACGACTTACTTCCCCACCGAACCCTTGTTTCCCTCTGATTTCCCTCAGTCTCAGGGCAAATTCAGTCTCTCCCTTCAGCTTTTTCACTTCTGTCCTAAAACCTGCTAAGTCTTCCAAGTAGCTCTTCATCTGCTTTAAAGTGTGAAAGTGTTCAGTCGCTTAGTCATGTCTGACTCTTTGTGAGGACTCCATGGACTGTAGCCCACCAGGATTTTCTGTTCACGGGGATTCTCCAGGCAAGAAGAAGGGTGGGTAGCCATGCCCTCCTCCAGGGGATCTTCCCAACCCAGGGACTGAACCTTGGTCTCCCGCATTGCAAGCGGATTCTTTACAGCCTGAGAGCCACCAGGCTTCACCTGCTTGGCTACTACCAATTCCCTTTCCCCACAAAAACCCTTGAAACCCTTTAGACTCTTGGGTAAAGGGGTTTCCTCAGGACTACGCCCTGCATCTCACACAAGTTACAAGGCCTAGCCCCCGGCCTGGAACTGTCTCCTTCTGCATTTGCAGAAGGCCTATCCCCCTCCTCCTGCTGCCCCAGAGCCCTGGCCTTTCTGGACCCCTCCACCTCCTGGGCTTCTCCTCCCCAGCTCTCTAAGATGGCACTTCCTCCTCCAAAGTCTTGGCTTCTCTCTCTCTCCTCCTCCCTCCATTCTCTCCGCCGCCCCTAACAGCTCAGCTCTGCTCCGACTCTGGCAAGTCCGCACGGCTCCTACCTGCTTCTCCCACGATGCTTGTCAGTCACCAGTGGCTAAACCACACTCCCCACTCGAGCCTGTCATGGGCCTCCAGGCCCACCTATCCCATGCCACCCAGAAAGCCCCCTCTCCATAACTCCAGGCTGAGTTTCCCGAGAATCTTCACTTCTGCAGGTCTCAGGTCCTAAGGATCAAATCATGAAGAACTGACAACACCTGTGAATTGCAAGCAGCAACTCGGGCTCCTGGGCTTATCAGAAACACCTGCAAACTGCTGTGTTCCACGCCCTGTGCACCCAGAGACACAGGCATTAGGAGAACACTGTGTCCCTCTGACGGGCTACCCAACTCAGCGTGACAGCCAGCAATTCAATGTCAAACCGATGCTCTATGTACAGCAGTGGGGAGTCTAAGTTTTTTTTGTTTTGCTGGGGGTGGTGGTTTTTTTTGCTTTTAATAGGACTTATCCTTTCCCTGGTTCGATCCCCGGGTGGGGAAGATTCCCTGGAGGAGGGCATGGTGACCATACCTCCAGTATTCTTGCCTGGAGAACGCCATGGACAGAGGAGTCTGGAGGGCTACATACAGCCCATGGAGTGGCACAGAGTGGGACACGACTGAAGTGACCTAGCACGCACGCATCCCTTCCTTGTTTCTTCAGTCCTCGCCACAGCCCACCTGGGATGATCCCAACTACAGCCTGAAGCCCCCCCCCGCCCCCGTCCCCCCCAATGCCTTCTGGAATAAGGTTTCCTGCAGCACAAGTTCCAGTCTGTCCCTTCGCTCTGCCAGAGACAGATCCGCCTACTGGCTACTCTTTGCTGTAAAGACAACTGTGCTCTAAGACAAACAACTTATTCTTAGGAGAAAACAATTAATTTCAACCATCCCATGCGTCGGCTACAGCCATTTATTCACATCAGCTTACCCTATGATATCTGACTTACACAAAAACACAAAGACTAGCCAGATGACAACTGAATGAGGCTGATGTATGTAACAAAATCTGTCCTCTGCTGCTTCGCTTCCTCCTTGTTGTTTTTTTAAGACAGTGAAATCTTTATGAGCAAAAAGATTAATCCTTCCCCTCCTCTTTAAAGACCATTCTCTCCTGACAACCACTTAGCGGAATCTCCCAAATCTAACTTGAAAAAAACAACAACCGCACACTTTCAAGCGGGTTGTTACTGGGGACTTTGGTTTAGAGATACACAACACCTGGAAGAGGTCAGTTTTATGGGGACATTTGGACAAAACGCCTGATTTAGAACACTGCTAGAACAAACCTCTCAGCTAATCCTACTCATAAGAGTTTTTAGCAGTATACATTTTGGAATCTTCTCCGTGCCCCAGAACACACAATATGGATCTAATTAGGTCCAGCTGCCTTATGTTAGTAATAAAATTGAAAGAAAAAGAGAGGGAGAGAGAATGGGGGTGGGGGGCTTTGTTCGTCCCCTCCTCTGCCTTGCGATTGACCGCAAGGCAGGCGCGTCCCGGACGCTCACTCCAGCCTCGAATACCCCGGAGAGCCTGGTACCCTGCTCAGCGCTCAGACTTTTCAGCGGTTGAGTTTTCATCCGCTGGAAGAGATTTTCTGAGCCGCTGGAGCCCAGAGATCCGACCCCACCCCTGCCCCCACCCGGGCCCGGCGCGCCCCGCCCGCCCCTCCACTCCACGACTTACGTGAGTGCAGACGGACAGGGCTTCTGGTTCCAGCCACAGTTGTACTGAGCTTGGATAAAAGTCTCGCTTCCCTCGAGCACCGAGCAGCTCACGTTCTTGTTCACGATGTAGGCGCACCAGTTCCTGGGGTGAAGGAGAGTCGGGGAGAGGGCACGGCATAAACCCGGAGAACAGTGAGGCGGGGCAGAGAGGGAGCGAGCCTTCAGGGCGACCGACCGAGCGAGGGTCAGGGAGCCCGTGGTCCCCCCGGAGGCGGGAGGGGAACCAGCCGACATGTGGAGGGCGCGCGGGTGCACGGTTGGAGAGCAGGCACCTTAATCCGACAAAAGACGAGAAGGGCCCTCCTCCCCACGTCCCAGGGGCCCCAGTCATTCCCGGGGAGTTTCCTGACCGCCCTGCCCTGCGGGGCTCTCCCTGCGCCTCTCGGTCCGGGACGCGGCACCGCTGGGGGCGCGGGCGAGGTCGCCCGGGACGCCCAGCTCCGGCTGTGGAGCGCGCGCCACCGCGGAGGAGGCGCCGCCCCGGCAGCCCGAGGGAGGACCCCGGCTGCAGCTCCTCGCCTTTGCCGGGCAGCGTGGGGTCCTGCGGGAGACCGGGAAGGGGTGGGTGGGAGCCCACGGCTCTCGGCCGTCCTGGGGGCGAGGAGAGGCCACGCACTTACTTGTTTCTGGCGCTGGCCCGTGCGGGGTACCCAGGCTGCGGGCTGGCGTGGCACAGCCCCGCGCCGCCCAGGGCCAGCAGTGCCAGCGCCCAGCGCCAGGGCGCGCGAGGCCGGGGCCGGGGCCATGTCGGCGGCCACATTCTGCGCGCGGCGGGCGCGCTCCGCCGGCCGGGTCCGGAGCGCGGGTCGGACTAGAGCCGGGAGGCTGCGGGCGGCCGGGGCGCGGCCGGAGAAGGCAGGAGGTTCGGGCGCTGCGCGGCGCCCTTACCCGCGCTGCGCGGCCGCCCCCTCCGGCTTCTCGCTCCCACTTCTCCTTTCCACCCCGTGCGCCCGCGCCTCTCCTCGTCCCTCAATGACGCACAGGTCCCCCCGGGTGCCGCCCTCTTTATTTCACTTCCCTCCCCGGAACGTGACTCTCCCTCCGCTGCGTCTGTCTCCTGTCCTCTTGCTTCCCGGCAGGGGGTTTGGGGTGAAAGGTCTATAGGGTTTGGGAGAAGGGTCTCTGTTACAGAATTTCCAATTACTCATTCCTTTGGTCTCTTCCCAGAAGCCGGGCGACTCCGCCTCCCACCTTCCAGCGGGCGCGCCGGCCCCTCGGGAAGGGCCGCCGTCGGCGGGTCCGACGGGGTTCACGTCGTGCCCGGTGCCGGCTTCCCAGGGCTAACGAGGGACATCTTTATCAGTCCTTCGTTCGACTCGACTCGGATTTCCTCCTCTGGCAAGACGCCGCTATTCCTCCGCACTTGAACTTCGGCGAGTTTAGGCGGAATGAACGCGGGTCCTCTTTTTCTTACGCATCCATTAAACAGTTTCCAAGTCAACGTGCCAGGCAGTCGGGGATGAGGAAAGACAGCCCCACCACTGCCGAGCAGCTTCTTGAAGCACAGCATCAGACTCTAATGTACTCCACTAATTTCCAAAAGGTAGTCCCAGTCCCACAGCCTCTGGTTCTGAGGTCCCATTGTGAACTTTAAAAAATTATTATTAAAGACATTTACTCCACAATAATCACCTTTTCTTCAAAACAGTTCAGACACTGCTAGACATTTTCTTTCACGTGCTTGCATATTTTCTGCCTTTTTTTTTAGTTTCCTGTTTTTTTTTTTAAATAAAAGATTGTATAATAAACATTTCCATAGGTCTTAAATATTTCTTTACATATACAATTTCAGTTCAGTTCAGTTGCTCAGTCGTGTCCGACTCTTTGCGACCCCATGAATCGCAGGACAGCAGGCCTCCCGGTCCATCACCAACTCCTGGAATTTACCCAAACTCATGTCCGTTGAGTCCGTGATGCCATCCATCCATCTCATCCTCTGTCGTCCCCTTCTCCTCCTGCCTCCAATCCCTCCCAGCATCAGAGTCTTTTCCAATGAGTCAACTCTTCGCATGAGGTGACCGAAGTATTGGAGTTTCAGCTTCAGCATCAGTCTTTCCAAGGAACACCCAGGACATGTACAATTTAGTCGCTCTATAGTATTCCATTTTATTTCTATTTTTGAGTTACACCAACGGCTACCAGGGCTTCCCAGGTGACTGGGTTGGTAAACAATCCTCCTGCAATTCAGGAGAGGCAGGCAGACCCCCACACTGATCCCTGGGTCAGGAAGGTCTCCTGGAGGAGGTTATGGCAATCCACTCCAGTACTTTTCCCTGGAGAATCTCAAGGACAGAGGAGCCTGGCAGGCTACAGTCCACAGGGTCAAAAAAGAGTTGGACATGACTGAGTAACTGAGCATGCACGCTTGCACGCGATCTCTACAAATTTCTGTTGGAAGGAAGCAACTTCGCAGAAGAATTGGCCATGAACTGTGATGGAAATCATAAAACTTTGTTCCTTACGGTAACTAAGTGAAGCCAGTGGATCCATTTTATTTCTTATATGCTTTGATGGTATTATTGGGCCTTTTGATTTGCAAATAGGAGAAAGAAAACTCCCTAAGTAGAAACTTTACAAGAGCCAAGCAGAAAAATATACCGTGTAAGGACATAGTCTGTCCATGAACTCTGTAAATGGAATATCATGAAAATAATGAACTGTTATCATCCAAGGCTTCAAAAGAGCCACCCCGAGGGGAAAATAACAGAAAGGGATGAAAGGCTGCCTTGCGTAACTCAATCTCTAATTTCTGTGGGGCTTCTCTCTTTCCCATCCTCACACCATTTTTGTCCATAAAGTGTCACAGGGATGAAGCACCACACAAAAAAAGAGAGGGACAGAAGAGGGGGAGATGGAGGAAACACACAATTTGTATATGTCTACATTTGACAGCTATCAAACCACAACTTCTCTTCAATACCCGTAATTCTTAAGCTTGGCAATGAGTCAGACTGATCATCCCATCCAACTGTTTCACTGAATCAAAGTTATGCCAGGAAGCTGTCTTCTAGCACAAAAGTCGGAGGACCAACTTCTCATTGAGGTGACCACTGCGCTATATTTAATCAGTTACAAATGGCACTTATAGTAAATAAATGTTATTCTGAGCATCTGTTACATTGCAAGGCCCCATGCAAAAGTCATGAGGAGTCACGGGTAAGCCAAGATAGATGTGGGCTCTGTGTTAACAGAACGTTCAGCCCTTCCTGTGCAATGAAAGATGTGATGTTTCTGATGTGCCTCAGATAAGTGAGACAATATGTGTCCCACGTGTCTTCCTAGACACATCCTTACAGGCACCCAGTGTGGGGCTGCTCTGGGAAGAAAGAAGGCTTGAGGCCAAGATCCCAAAAGATCCTTTTCTTTTTCTGTCTCCAGTCAGAGGAAGGGACCCTTCAGACTCAGGAAATAGAGAGAGCCTTCCAGAAGAAGCAAGACAGAGGAGGCTTCCTGGGATAGAGAGCTGAAGCACCTCAAGAAACAGTTCTGGGACTTCCCTGCTGGTCCAGTGGTTAAGAATGTGCCTTGCAATGCAGGGGACACCGGTTTGATCCCTGGTCAGGGAACTAAGATCCCACATGGTGAGAAGAAATTAAGCCGGTGGACTGTAACTAGAGAACCTGTGTCCACAAAGAAATATCCCACACGATGCATTTAGTCGGTGCTGCAACTAAGACCCGATGAAGCCAAATAAATAAATATTTTTTTAAAAGAATAGAAAACAGTCTAGGGGCTTCCCTGGTGGTCCAGTAGTTAAGACTCCACATTCCCAGGGGGCCCTGGTTTGATCTCTGGTCAGGGGACTAGAACCAGCACGCTGTAACTAAGAGCTCACATGCGACAAAGATTGAAGATCCCCTGTGCCTCAACTAAGACCCCGCACAGAGAAAGAAAGAGAGAGAGAGAAAAGAAAGAAAAAAAGGGTCTAAGTGGGCAGATCACTTGGTCCCAGCCATGAGCAGTAAAGTGGACATGATTAGCAGAATGCTGCAAGTGTGAATTCTTTCTAAGCCGCCAACTTCCTCAAATAAGCCCTGGAAAACTGTCAGTTTCCTATCACAAGCTGAAGTAATTTCTTCTGCTTTGAAAACAAAAGTGCCCCATGGTGATTTATATTCTTGATTGTGTCAGCGACTTACTGAACCAAACTTGAGTCTGCTCACCCAAGGAGCGGCAAAGCCAATCTACTGATACTGGGTTGTGGCGAAGAAAAGTGTTAGTTGTTCAGTCGAATCTGACTCTTTTGCAACCCCATGGACTGTAGCCCGCCAGGCTCCTCTGTCCATGGAATTCTCCAGGCAAGAGGACTGGACTGGGTTGCCATTTCCTTTCTCCAGGGGATCTTCCCGAGCCAGGGATCAAACCTGGGTCTCCTGCATTGCAGGCAGATTCTTTCCCATCTGAGCCACAAAAGTACACTGCATTCAGTGCAGGGTCAAGCAATGAGAACAGGCAGCTCATGCTCAAAAGACCTGAACTCCTCTTTGGCTCTCAGGCAAGGCTTTTAAAAGCAACGTTTGGGATGAGAGTTAGGATGTGTGCTCAGTTCGTGGACTTTCTTCTCGTTGGTTGGTGGTGACATAACAGGGTGATGCATCGGGAATGTCAATCTTCTGGTTCCAACCAGACTGGGGTCTACGTGCTTATGGTCAGCATCCTCCGCCTGGGTGTGTGTATGGGGGTCTTAGTTTCTACAGAACAACTCAAAGATGCCTTGTGTACATCCCTTGAGGAGGAACTTTGGACTCACTTTTATCACTCAACCATTGTCTAAGCTATCGCTACTTTTCTCGCTTGATGGCTTTGCCTTTGTTTCTGCATTCCCTCACTTCTCTAATTAGTAACTGCTCAAGTCTGCTCTTGGAACTCAGGCAAGGCCTACAAGACTGAAGCCTTTTTCTATACAAAGAAGAAACGGGGAACACAGAGGGGCTTTTGTACCTGGGGAGGCATCACAGGATCCTGCTAGGTTTCAAGCCCCACTTTTTTTGATATGCCTCAATCCTGGAGGAAATAGGGGTTGGACCAGAAAGGGAATGAGGTTGTGGATAGAGAGGATAATCATAAACTTAGCAGGAGAGATTGGTTTTAGAAGGACTCAGTCTCACTAAAGCAAAAATGCAAAGTAGAGCTATGTCATAAAACCCATCCCTTCACTACTGCTCATGGTAAAAGAAGAGCTCACCAGGCTGTGGACTTGGGAGCATCCCTAGCACACCCAGACTCCCCCTGCAGCTGCCTGGAGGAGGATAGTGGGCAATCATTATTGAGGCAGCAGGAGGGTTCGTGGCCCCCACCCCACCATCAGTCATCTAGGCACAAAACAATTGATCAAGATGAATTGATTGCCATCTAGGATGTGGTTAAGAGTCATACGACTTAGCCTGGGTGTCCCAACCTACTCGTTCCTCATCTTTGTTTTCTAGAACTTAAATTTCTCCCCTGATTTCTCACTGTTTATTTTCAGTGTCTTAATTTTTTTGTGCTTTTTACTAATGATGAAAAAAAGAAAGTCCCTGAAGATTAGATATCTTGAATAAACTTTGATTGCAAAGCATTTCTAACATAACACACCAAAGAAAATGTCTTGCACATTCTTAAGTTAGTGATAAAATGCCCTTCATCTTTTTCTGTTTGCTTGTTTTTTAAAAAATGCAGTTTGGTAGAGAAGGAGAGACTGAAATGTTTCCGAGAAAAATTAACTGGCTGCACCACCTAACGTGGTCTCTGTTTTGGAATAGCAAGGTTTAGTTGATACAATTTTGTGAAACTCCATTCGACAGAAACGAGAAGAGGGCAGCAAAGGATGAGGTGGTTAGATAGCATCACCGCCTCAATGGACATGAATTTGAGCAGACTCCAGGAGATAGTGGAGAACAGGGCAGCCTGGTGTGCTGCCATCCATGGGGTTTGCAAAGAGTTGGACACAACTTAGTGACTGAACAACCACCACCATTTGACAAGGCACCATCTGAATGAAGTCAGTGAGCCTCAGACTTCAAAATTTACAAACAAGAGCTACTTCCTACCTTGTCAAAGATTTTGCTCAGGACTTCTCTGGTGGTCCAGTGGCTAAGACTCCAAGTTCCCAATGCAGGGAGCCTGGGTTCAATTCCCAGCCTGAGAACTAGATCTCATATGCCATGTCTAAAGATCCTGAATGCTGCAACAAGCCAAATAAATACAAATACTAAAAAATAAAGGTTTGCTCAAATAGACTAAAACAGAAGAAAGAACAATTGCTCTGTTTACTTTTTTCTAACTATATATTTGCAAATATCCCATTAGATATACAGAGCTAAATATTCAAAGCCTCTGTCTTCAGAACCCAAGACTGATATTATTTATCGATTTATTCAAAAGCACTGTGAAAGATTACGGCCATTATTTTAATCATCTGCTTTGAGAGATGCCAAGAGCATACCTCACTTTATTGGTCAGGGGTGTGTGCCTTAATACACGTTAAGCTATCCCCTGAGAACTTCAAAACTGTGAAAAGTTGAAATCCTGCCTAAAGCCACACATGGGAGAATAATGTTTAGGAGTTCATGCAATGGACTTAGCACAGTGTTCAAAATTGGGTACCCTCACCTCCTGAGCAGAGTGATGAGGACAAATTGAAAGCCTCCCCATCCTCTGATTGGTCCTCTGAAAATGGGATTTTTTTCACGTGGCTGTTGGGAGGATGTGCTGTGTTACCACGTGTAAACCGCTGAGCAAAGTGCCTGGCACATGGTGAATGGAGGAGAGTTATTCACATTTGTTGTTGTTACTCACCACTTCAGTATTGCAACAAATTTGCAGTCAGGTCCAAGAGCTTTGTCTTACTTTTATTGTGTCCATTAATGTAGGAAGCTGACCATCTACTGCAGTTCTTCTTTCCAAATAAGAAAGATAAAGAAATATATATCAAAAGTGCATGTGCACAACTCAGAATGACTCTAAATATGATTGTCAGGAAAGGATATGGGGCTCGTGACTTCTAGCCCAATTTTCTTTCTACCACTTCCCAGGAGAAAGCGTATACCTCAGTTGGCTGTTTAGGAGATTTCTTCCTCTTTGTTGCAAAGGAATGTATTTTAGGACAATTGAACGAAATCTTTGGGAGGATTAATAACCCTATAAAAATCAACTCAGATCATTAGGCAATGTGATAATAAATTTCTTCTTATTCCTCAGAAAGACAAAATTAGTAACTAATTCCATATCCTTTAATTTTTTTCAGATGTTTCTTAGATATAAAAATGTTTCCTACAGCTAACTGTGGGCCATACACTACACTTGAGAATTTGGTGCTGTCACACTGATGGTGTGGTTTTGAACACATTTTTTTCTTCGTAAGAAATAAATGACAAAAATAGACTCTTAGAATTTTGTTTCCAAGAGAATTATAATAGCTTAGGCAATAATGCCTTCATGTATATGAGCCACATCAAACTATATTGTAGAGTTCATCATTTATTTATGGAATGAGAGTTGATTGTTCTGGAATCAACAGAATGTTTAAAGCAGGCAGAATGGGTTTGAGGCTTGTATAATAAATTGTTAAATTTTAGGACAATCTTGGTCCACACTCATGAGAATGGTATTCATGAGCAAATTAACTCTTTCTGGTATTTTAGATTGGGCCATTCTAAACCATGTTTCACGTATTGAAATATAGTCTACTCTCATTTGGTGTATATGCTCTATTAAGCTACTGAAAACACCGAATTTGTGAATTCTGAACAACTGCTGGTAGGGGAAATACAGGAGTAGGAAGCCTCTGGTCACAATGCTTTTGTTAAACCAGTCAATACATAACCTTGTTTTCTGTGTGTTTCTGTTTAAAAGACACCTTGTTCAATACATATTATAGATTCATTAACAGTGATCTCAAAGTCAACACCAGTGTGACTCGTGCCTAAACAAAGCTTATCTCACACACACGTTTTCTCCATAAGGCCTTTCATAGCCGTCTTACGCTAACGAACAGAAGGCAACACGTCATGTACCCGGGGACCATTTTAAACCACAAAACTACCAACAAAAAAGCACGAAAATACAAAAACCATGGCATTCAATTTCCCATGAAAAGGACCCTTCTTTTCATACTTTTAGTATGAGACATAAAACAAGAAGGCAGAGCATTATCTTGTTGGACCTCAGCTGGAAACGTGCACAGTTGGGCAAGTCAATGTTTTTGACACTCTGCTCAAGTCCACCAATGGTCAGAAAGTGCTGCAAGTGTTGCTTTCAGAGTTACAGATAAATCTGGTGAAGAGCCAACTTCATAAATATAGAATCTGTGAAAAATGAAGACTGTATTTCCACTTAAGTCTGGGAACAGTAAGGAAATACTACATTGGGAAATGGGAAAGGAAAGTTCTTGGAATTTTGTGGCCATCAAAAAATTTGTTGCGGACTTCTCTGGAGGTCCAGTGGATAAGAATTCGCCTGCCAATGCAGGGGACATGGGTCTGGGAAGATTCTATATGCCTCAGGGCAATGAAGCCTGTGCACCACAATTACTGAGCCTGTGCTCTAGAACCTGGGAGCCTCAACGAAAGAAGCCACCGCAGTGAGAAGCCCCCATACAGCAACTACAGAGTAGCCTCTGCTTGCGGCCACTAGAGAAAGCCCACACGCAACAATGAAGACCCAGCACAATCAAAAACAAATAAAGAATTTAAAAAATTTGTTTCATCAGTAAGCGTATTGAGGAAGCTCTGCATACGGAACCCTGCCAGGCAACATGTGAGCCAGAGGAAAAGAAATTTAGTTCTTTATCATCTTAACTGGCTGGAAAGCAAAACACACATGTATGAAATGAGTTCACACGTACAAAGTTATGTTCAGTAAATAGAACATAGCACAGTAAACACACCATGTACTAGGTGATGATGAAGAAATAAGAGCTTGGGACAGTCAGAAAAGTTCGGTATTAATTTGGAAAGACCATGGAGAAGTATGGGTTTGAGTTGCTTTATTTTTTGTTTTGCTTTAATCAGCTATATCGAAATGAATGTGATTTGTAAGAGAGGAAGGAGCAATTAATGTGGCCTTGCACGTGACATACGTTTAATCAAAAAAGGCAAGGGCCAGCTGGCAGAGTAGCTGGGCCTAAGTATGTGGCCTTAGAAGTAGCCAGGAGGTTGTAGGAACACGGATGGATCTCGAGATGATCATACTATGTAAGTCAGACAAAGAAAGACAAATATGACATCACATTCCATATCCTTATACATGGAATCTAAAAAAATAATACAAGTGAACTTACTTAGAAAACAGAAATAGACTCACAGATGTAGAAAACAAACTTATGGTTACCAAAGCGGAAAGGAGGTGCGGGAGGGATAAATTGGGAGTTTGGGATTAACAGATACATTACTCTATATATACAATAAATACACAACAAGGATCTACTGTAAGCACAAGGAACTGTAGTCAACACCTTGTAATAACCTATAATGGAACTGAAGCTGAAAAAATATATTTAATTTATATATATATGTATAACTGAATCACTTTGCTGTGCACCCAAAACATTGTAAATCAACTATATTTCAATTTTTTAAATTAAACTTAAAAAAAAAAGTAGCCAGGAGTTAGGTGAAGCAGGGAGGCTGGTTGGGATTGAGGGGTAATGAACATGAGGGAAGCATGCAGGACATGTCACTGTTAAAAAGCATATTATAGGCCTGTGCAAAAACAAAACAAAAAACAGAGAAAAACCCTCTAGCTCCTCCCCCCCCTCATCTAGAAGAGAGGTGGGGTGACCAGATGTCCTGATTTGCCCAAGTCAGTCCCAGGTTACTCCTGCCGTGGATCAGTTAACACTGTTAATTATTTTTAGTGTTTCCTTTCATCTTCAAAAGTGCCCGGGTTTAGACAATAAATTATATGGTCACTCTAAGGATCCAAAATGAATTGAAAACCACAACTCTGTTTAGCATAAACAAAGTGTTTATAAAAGCTAAAGAAAACACTAATAAATATCAATCCAAATAACAAAATCAGAAAGTAGGAACAAAGTGAACTGCTGTTAAGTCCTAACTTTACTCAGGGCAAGTTTCTGTTATTGCCTCATGCATTTTGGTAACTTTTTGAAGTTGATATTATAATTGAGAAGGCGGACTAGGCTCTGGAGACTTGGTTTGTTTAGTTGGTTGCTGATGAAGCTGCATATCTGCATGAACTTTCCTTGGCTCTGTCTTCTCAGACGTAATCACTTTAGAACTCATCCCTGAGAGCGAAGGAAGAAAAACAGTGCCGTGGCGACATTCTGCTTTAAGCGCTCCGGCCACAGCTCCTTTAAGTGGAGCGGACTACCAGGGCCCTTCTCAAGAGCAGCTCACAGTCTGAACCCATTGACATCTCTGAACACGTTCTGGTTACAGAGACTAAACAACGTAAATAAGTTGTGAGCAGATAGAAGTTGCTAATGTCTTATGACTAACGGAAAATATAAGGTGAGACCAGAGTTTCACGTTCAGAGAATATTGAGGGGCCGAGGAGGAAACTGCCTTCGTTCTCTGCAACATCCTCACATGTTTTCCTCCAGCTTTTCAAAAATATAAAAACAAAATAGTTCATTCCCTGAGTATTCTGAGGTTATGCTTTCTAAAGTGCTGTCTGGGGGCTAAGTGTGGTGCCAGGTTTCCTGGGAGAAATAGGAAGTGTTAGGCTGTCAGTTGTGTCTGCCTCTTCGTGACACCATGGACTGTAGCTCCTCTGCCTGTGGAGTTCTCCAGGTGAGAATACTGGAGTTACGTAGCCATTCCCTTCTCCAGGGGATCTCCCCAACCCAGGGATCAAACCTGTGTCTTTTGCATTAAAGGCAGATTCTTTATGTGAGCCACCAGGGAATAATCCCAGAAATAGGAAGGACACTAGAGAAAAGGCACCAGCACTCAGTTCCAATGGGTTTCAACCCTAAAAGAATCTTCACTTTCTCACTGGGGATTCCAACTTCACAAAGGTTTTTAAAACATAAATCTAAAAAAAAAAAAACAAAACCATAAATCTTTGTCGATTGTGGTTTTCTAATGCACATTTTATCAAAGCATAGCATTTTTTCAAAAAATGCATAAAATGTGATCAGCTCACTGAATTTTTCACAAAATGCAGGCAGTTACATAACCAGCACCCACATCACAAAGCAAAACATGACCAGCCCCACTCAGGGCCCCTCACAGCCCTTGCATTCATTAACCCTTCCTTCCCAAAAGACACAGCAACTCTGACCTCCAACACCATCGCTTAAACATTTGTTGAAGAAAAACTATTGATTTATTTTGTTGGTAATAACTAGCACAGTGCCTGGCACAGAATACTTGGTGAATAACATTGGTTGAATGAATGAAAGAAAGCAGACAGGTGTCTAACTTTTATAAGACAGTGGGTCAGGTTAACGTACATAATATATTGGGGCAAGGGGCATTAAACTTGAGTGAGAACTGGAATAATCTGGGGACGCTAACTTAGAGTCAAGCTGAAAACTCAAACTTTGCACAGAAGTGTACGCTTCGGTTTAACCGTTTAACAAATATAAACAATGTGAATACATCCTGTCCCCTCCAAGTTTTCCTTGGTCCTTAACCAACTCTGCTTACATCACATCCACTGTGACTGGGGAGACCAACCTCCAGAGATCTTGTTTCTCTTTCTCACTTGTAAATGGACCCAAGTAGCCAAGAAATGACTATTTTCAACCCTTCTCCACCCCACTCCAAGGCCCCGTCTGTCAGAAAACAAAATAAGAGTCACCCTCTCCCTCAGCCAAAGCATGTGATCTCTGGCCGGAGTGCCTCCCGCCCTAATGAATGAGGTAATGAGGGGCCAAATAAGGTTTCAGAGGCATTGATATGTCGCCTCAGAATTACAGTTCTTCTTCACTGTACTGTTAAAAAACTGGAACGAAGAACCTAGCCCTGCCAAAGCACAGCTTCATCAGAGGCATCTGTCAACTGTAGAGATAACAAATAAAAGGAAAATCCATTTCGAGCTTTGAACTGCTGTTCCTAAATGATTCCCAGGAAAACACAAATAAATTATGTCTTTAGAAGGACAGATCCACTATGAAAAACCTCCCAAGGGTGGGGTTTTAAGTATTTCTTTAAAATAGTTCCAACATTGAAAGGGAACAAGTCTGGAAATGGAACCTATTTTGTTTAGAGGATGATTCAGTCCAGTTTGCGACCCCCTCCAGATATGCCATGCTTTATCATAGATGAACCTTCAAAGGCTGAGGTGCAGAGATAAAGGCCAGACTGGAGAAACATACAAATCCACCAGAGCCATTTTGTCCACATTAAAACTAGTCTTCAAAAACAGGAGCATGAAATCCAGAAACAAATCTCATTTGCCTAAGGAGGGAAAGCAGGTCTTTTTACCTTTTTTTTCTAGTTAGTTTGGAGGCCCTCAAGCAAATATCATCGCTGCATAAACTGTTCTCTGTGTGGAATTTTCTCTATGCCTGGAGAACCTCAGCTTCACCTACAAGACCCTGACAGTCCTTGTTCATTCTCTGAAGCTTTCCAGGAGCCGGACTCTCTCACATGTTGCAACGTATAACTGATAAGGAACTGATAGAGGAACTGATTTAACAAATCAACAAGTCAACAAGAAAGAGACAAACAATCCAATAGAAAAACGCCAATCTGCCCTTCACAAAAGAGGAAACTCAAACGGTCAATAAAAAAACATGTTCAGCCTCATTAATAATCATGGACGTACAGAGCAAAATCTAAGTAATTAATGAATATCTAATGCAAATTGATAATGCTACCACTATGCATTACCAGACTGACAAAAATCTAAAAGTCTGACAACACCAAGTGCTATTGTGGACACAGAGAAACCCTACCTCACTGCTGATGGGGGTGTAAAGTGGTGAAACTGCTTTGGAAAACAGTTCTGCACTACTTTTTGTTTACAGTTGCATAGTCAAATACCCTAAAACCCATCAACCGCACCCCTAGATGCATAAAGATGATGAACTTGGGGCTGCCAAAGGGAGAGCCTCATCATTCTCTTCGTTTCAATAAGCCCAGACTCAGCAGTAAGCCCAACGCCATAGTAATGGTTCTATCTCTGTGCACAATGACTGTTCTTCTCAATGAATTAAAAGGGTTTCACAGAGTTGTGATTAGAAATAAAGTAACATGTTTAGCACAGTTTCTAGGAATTTGTCTGTTTCATCTAGGTTATCCAACTTTTTCGGCATACAATTGTTCATAGCACTCTCTTATAATCCTTTGTATTTCTCTAGAATCATTTGTAAAGTCCCCATTTTCATTTCAGATTTTAGTAATTTGTATCTTTCTCCCATACTCCACTGAGCTAAAGATTGTCAATTTGGTTGATCTTTTCCAAGAACCAATTTTTGATATCAATCATTAATTTTCTAATATTCTATTTTACTTATCTCTATCCTTTATCATTTCCTTCCTTCTACTAGCTTTGGGTTTAGTTTGTTCTTTTTTAGATCCTTAGGTTGTAAAGGAAGAGTTGATTTCAGTCTTTCTTATGTATTAATATAAGCATTTACAGCTATAAATTTCTCAGTTGTGCTTTCATTGTGTTTCATGTGTTTTGGTGTATTACATTTCATTTTTATTAATCTCGAAGTATTTTTTAATTTCCCTGTGTTTTCCTTGATTCATTGATTTTTTAAAAATGTGTTTTTAAATTTCCACAAATTCATGAATTTTTGGTCTTCTATTGGGTTGGCCAAAATGTTTGTTCAGAAAGATTTTAAAACCCAAATTAACTTTTTGGCTAAACCCAATATTTCTCATTTATTTTAAAAATTGAAATATAATTCATGTTCTATACAACTGACCCATTTAACATTAACAATGCAATGGTTTCAGTACATTTACAAATATGTGCAACCATTACCACAGTCATTTTGGGAACCTTCTTATCATCTCATGTGGAAATCTTATATTTTTTAGCTGTCACCTCTGGTATTAATTTCCTAGGGTTGCCATTATAAAGTACCAAAAACTAGATGGTTTGAAACAACATAAATGCCTCAGTTTTGGAGGTTACAAGTCTGAAATCAAGGTTCTGGCAGTGCCATGCTTTAAGAATCCCTCTGTTTTACTCTGTTTAGGCTGCTGAAAGAGAATACCATAGATTGGCTCATAACTAAAGAAATTTCTTTCTCACCGTCTGGAAGCTGGGCAGTCTGAGATTAGGGTATGAGTAGATTTGGCATCTGATGGGAACCTGCTTCTTGGTGGCCGTCTTTCTGCTGTGTCCTCATGTGGTGGAAGGAGAAGGGGATATCTCTGATGTCTCTTTTATAAATAAGGGCACTAATCCCATTCACCTGGGGTCAACCCTCATAACCAAAGATCTCACCTCCAAACCCCCTCATATTTGTGAACAGCTCTCAGTGTATGAGTTTGGGGAGGACACGAACATTCAGTGTCCACCCTCCCTTCCTCTTCTGGTTTCTGGCTGCACAGTGCGTGGCTGCGTATTCCAGCCACAAGGCCATTGTGTCCCTGGGTGTCTTCACTGTCTTCTGTTAGTGTCTGTGTCCAGAGTTTTCCTTTTCATAAGAACATTAGTTCCATGGCGGGTAGAACCCACCTTATGATCTCATTTTCACTCGATTACTTTGTTTTTTCAAACAAGACCAAATTCTGAGGTACTAGGGTTTGAACTTCAGGATCTTTTAGGGGCACACAATTCAATCCATACGGATAATTCTGTACCTTTTGTCTATCAGATGAATCCTACTCTTTCACACCCTCCTACCGCTCTAAGCAACCACTTATCTTCCTGTTGGTATAGATTTTCCTATTCTAAATTTTCATAGGAGTGGAATCACAACGGTATGTGGTCTTTTGTGACTTACTTTTTTCACTTGATGTTTTTGTGGTTCATCCATATTGTAACATGTATTGGTGCTTTCTTCATATTTTATTTTTTCCTGGTGGATATTAAAAATTTCATTCATTCCTTGATGGATACCTTTTAGTTATATGAGTCATGCTGTTGTAACATTCATGTACAAGTTTCTGTGTGGACAAATGATTTCATTGCTCTTGGGTATATACCCAGGAATGGAATTACTGTGTGGAATGGTAATACTATGGTTAATCATTTGAGAAACTGCTTCATCAACACTGTTCTCCAAGGTGATTGGATCATTTTACATTCTTACCAGCAACACATAAGACTTCTAATTTCTACATCTTCTTGACCAAATTGCTGTGATCTGACTTTTTGATTAGCCATCCTAGTGGACATGTAGTGTCTCAGAGTGGTTTTGTTTCCCTCCCTGATGAATGATAAAACATCTCTCATGTGCTTGTTAAGGATCTGTGTATTTTTTTTTTTTTTGAGAAATATCTCTTCATATCCTTTGTCTATTTTTAAATTGACTTTGTATTTTTATTATTCAGTTACATGGGTTCTTCATATATTCTAGATATGTCCCTTATCAGGTATGATTTGTAAATATTTTCCACCATTCTGCTGGTTGCCATTTCATGTTGAGAGGATGCTTTGAAGCAAAATTGTCTAATCTTGATGAAATCTGACTATCCCCTTTTGTTGCTCTAGATTTTGGTGTCATATCTAAGAATTCTTCACCAAATCCAAGGCCATGAAGATTTACCTCTATGTTTTTTTCTAGGAGTTAAATTTTTTTGCTTTTCTATTTAGGTGTTTGTTTTTTTTTTTTTCTATTTAGGTTTTTTATCTTTTTAAAGGTAATTTTTGTACATGGTGTGAGGTGGGATCGTTTCATTTTTGCTTACTGTCCAGTTGATTCAGCACTATTTGTCAAATAGACGACTGTTTTCCCTTTGGTTGATTCTTGACACCCTTTATGAAAATCAATTGACCACAGAAGCAGAGGTTTATTTCTGAACTCTCACTGTCTGCATAACTATTGCTTTTTATAATAAATTGTGAATAAACTGAAAAATATGTCCACATACTTTGTTAGGTGCAGTTTCTCTTAGCCTCTACTCATTTTTCATTCATTTTTCTCTGTTCAAACTGCCTAGTCTCTTTATTATTCTATCTCCAAGTCCACTAATTCTCTCTTCTGCCAGATAAATGTTAAGTCATTCTAGTGAATTGCTTATTTCAGTTATCGTTCAAGTCCAGTTTCTATATAGTTTAAAATTTTTTTCTTATTGATATCCTTAATTTGACAAAGACATTGTCACTGTACCTTCAATTGCTTAATCAAGATTTTCTTTAGTTCTGTGAACATATTGACAATGGCTACTTCAAAATATTTTTCTGTAGAAGAGGTGGCAAGAATACACAGAGGAACTGTACAAAAAAGATCTTCACGACCCAGATAATCATTGATGATGTGATCACTAATCTAGAGCCAGACATCTTGGAATGTGAAGTCAAGTGGACCTTAGAAAGCATCACTATGAACAAAGCTAGTGGAGGTGATGGAATTCCAGTGGAGCTGTTTCAAATCCTGAAAGATGATGCTGTGAAAGTGCTGCACTCAATATGCCAGCAAATTTGGAAAACTCAGCAGTGGCCACAGGACTGGAAAAGGGCAGTTTTCATTCCAATCCCAAAGAAAGGCAATGCCAAAGAATGTTCAAATTACTGCACAATTGCACTCATCTCACACACTAGCAAAGTAATGCTCTCAATTCTCCAAGCCAGGCTTCAGCAATACGTGAACTGTGAACTCCCTGATGTTCAAGCTGGTTTTAGAAAAGGCAGAGGAACCAGAGATCAAATTGCCAACATCTGCTGGATCATGGGAAAAGCAAGAGAATTCCAGAAAAACATCTATTTCTGCTTTATTGACTATGCCAAAGCCTTTGACTATGTGGATCACAATAAACTGGAAAATTCTGAAAGAGATGGGAATACCAGACCACCTGACCTGCCTCTTGAGAAATCTGTATACAGGTCAGGAAGCAACAGTTAGAACTGGACATGGAACAACATACTGGTTCCAAATAGGAAAAGGAGTACATCAAGGCTGTATATTGTCACCCTGCTTATTTAACTTCTATGCAGAGTCCATCGTGAGAAACGCTGGACTGGAAGAAACACAAGCTGGAATCAAGATTGCTGGGAGAAATATCAATAACCTCAGATATGCAGATGACACCACCCTTATGGCAGAAAGTGAAGAGGAGCTAAAAAGCCTCTTGATGAAAGTGAAAGAGGAGAGCGAAAAAGTTGGCTTAAAGCTCAACATTCAGAAAACGAAGATCATGGCATCTGGTCCCATCCCTTCATGGCAAATAGATGGGGAAACAGTAGAAACAGTGTCAGACTTTATTTTGGGGGGCTCCAAAATCACTGCAGATGGTGACTGCAGCCATGAAATTAAAAGACGCTTACTCCTTGGAAGAAAAGTTAAGACCAACCTAGATAGTATATTCAAAAGTAGAGACATTACTTTGCCGACAAATGATTTCATTGTCTAGTCAAGGCTATGGTTTTTCCTGTGGTCATGTATGGATGTGAGAGTTGGACTGTGAAGAAGGCTGGGCGCCGAAGAACTGATGCTTTTGACCTGTGATGTTGGAGAAGACTCTTGAGAGTCCCTTGGACTGCAAGGAGATCAAACCAGTCCATTCTGAAGAAGATCAACCCTGGGGTTTCTTTGGAAGGAATGATGCTAAAGCTGAAGCTCCAGTACTTTGGCCACCTCATGCGAAGAGTTGACTCATTGGAAAAGACTCTGATGCTGGGAGGGATTAAGGGGCAGGAGGAGAAGGGGACGACTGAGGATGAGATGGCTGGATGGCATCACGGACTCGATGGACGTGAGTCTGAGTGAACTCCGGGAGTTGGTGATGAACAGGGAGGCCTGGCGTGCTGCGATTCATGGGGTCGCAAAGCATCGGACATGACTGAGCGACTGAACTGAACTGAAACCTAACAATTAGTTCTCACAGGCAGTTTCTGCTGCCATATTTCCTGTGGGAGTCATACTTTTCAATTTCTTCGCATCTCATAATATTTTTGTTAGAAAGGCCACATTCTAGATAACGTATTACAACTTTGGGTACTGGTTCAACCCCCTCTGGGGCTTATTTCCTAATTTAGTAACTGGTCATGCTCTTCTGTCCATGGGCTTCTCCAGGCAAGAATATTGGAGTAGGTAGCCATTTTCTTCTCCAGGGGATCGTCTCAACCCAGGAATTGAACCTGGGTCTCCTGCATTGCAGGCAGATTCTTTACTGTCTGAGCCACCAGGGAAGCCCTACTTTTTTTTTTTTTCAGATTATTTTAGTGAAATCTATGTCCCCATCCATCCTCCAGTGTTAAACTGGACCTTCCTCTTCAGGGAGGCACAGCTCCAGGTATGCCCCAAGTCACTTTGGGATAACAGAGGTGTTGTTGGGACTCTTCTCTTTCCTTGACCCTACAGTTCAGTTCAGTTCAGTTCAGTCGCTCAGTCGTGTCCGACTCTTTGCGACCCCATGAATCGCAGCACGCCAGGCCTCTCTGTTCATCACCATCTCCCGGAGTTCACTCAGACTCACGTCCATCGAGTCCGTGATGCCATCCAGCCATCTCATCCTCAGTCGTCCCCTTCTCCTCCTGCCCCCAATCCCTCCCAGCATCAGTCTTTTCCAATGAGTCAACTCTTCGCATGAGGTGGCCAAAGTACTGGAGCTTCAGCTTTAGCATCATTCCTTCCAAAGAAATCCCAGGGTTGATCTCCTTCAGAATGTACTGGCTGGATCTCCCTGCAGTCCAAGGGACTCTCAAGAGTCTTCTCCAACACCACAGGTCAAAAGCATCAATTCTTCGGCGCTCAGCCTTCTTCACAGTCCAACTCTCACATCCATACATGACACCACAGGAAAAACCATAGCCTTGACTAGACGGACCTTTGTTGGCAAAGTAATGTCTCTACTTTTGAATATACTATCTAGGTTGGTCATAACTTTTCTTCCAAGGAGTAACTGTCTTTTAATTTCATGGCTGCAATCATCATCTGCAGTGATTTTGGAGCCCCCCAAAATAAAGTCTGACACTGTTTCCACTGTTTCCCCGTCTATTTCCCATGAAGTGATGGGACCAGATGCCATGATCTTCATTTTCTGAATGTTGAGCTTTAAGCCAACTTTTTCACTCTCCTCTTTCACTTTCATCAAGAGGCTTTTTAGCTCCTCTTCACTTTCTGCCATAAGGGTGGTGTCATCTGCATATCTGAGGTTATTGATATTTCTCCCAGCAATCTTGATTCCAGCTTGTGTTTCTTCCAGTCCAGCGTTTCTCACGATGGACTCTGCATAGAAGTTAAATAAGCAGGGTGACAATATACAGCCTTGATGTACTCCTTGACCCTACAGATGTTAAAGGTGTTACATCCATGAATAGCTGGTTCATTGCTCTATTATTTATATGTGTCCTAGAGCAAAACTTTTTAATCAGATTACAGCTTTTTTCTTGAGGGGGTGAAGTTTCTGAGGTTGTTCTTGTGTAGTCAGTGTTGTGTCCGACTCTGTGACCCCACGGACTGCAGCATGCTAGGCTTCCCTGTCCTTCACTATCTCCTGGCGTTTGATATTTGTTCCCAGTGTTTGATATTTAAAGACCCAAGGGGGGCTTCTTCCAGGTGTCTTATTCCTGAAAGCTAGCCAGCCTATATACTTTATCTTCATTAGATCCATGGACCTCTTCCCTATTTCCTATACAACCTCCATTGTTTTTTGAGAATGCTCTTAAATTTCTCCATGTTGTAAACAAAGCCAGTTCCTTTGTGAAGTAATTAGGAACTATTTGTTTTACATGTTTATCTCCCCTCCTTCCTCCCAAACAAAATCTCAGAGCTAGGATTCTGAAGCTGGGGATGATGGCAAATTTCTGAGTTAACACTGTACTCTAGGGGTAAACATGGTTGGGGGGAGACTACCTGAGGTCCTCTTGGCTTACTTTTCCTAGGTTGGAACCACCGCCTCATGGGCCAGAGGAAGGGCTATCAAGGCTACATTATTCTCAGCACGCCACATCCAGGGCGGAGCCTCCATCCTACAAGTAGGGCCTGGGAGGAAGGAGACAGCCCTCACCACTTGACCACACTGACCTGGGACTTAAGTTTCCAGCAAAAGGCAGTTGTGGGCACAGTAAGAAAGCACTGAAGTCTTGCTCCTCCTGGCTCGGAGGTAGAGGGACAAGGGCGTGAGAATCCTGGCTGCAGCAGTCTGGACTGGGGCCTCCGCCTCGCTGAGCTGGGAGGTGGGACAATCAGGTTTGGTTTAAAATACCAGATTCTCAACTTTTCTGCAGAATTTTATCTTTTCTTGAATAGATGTTTCATTTACTAATTCTGTCCTTAAGAGTCATTCTTAGAGGTTTAAGTTTTTAAAAAATGTTTATTGGTGAGCTGGGTCTTCCTTGCTGCACAAGTGCTTTCTCTAGTTGCAGTGCCTGGGCTTTTCATTGCGGGTGGCTTCTCTTGTGGAGCATGGGCTCTAGAGCATTGTGGGTCAGTACTTGGGGCTTACAGGCACTAGAGCAGTCTCAGTAGTTGTGGCACACAGGCTTAGTTGCTCAATGGCATGTGGTATCTTCCCAGACCAGGGACTGAACTCACGTCCCTGGCAGGTGGATTCTTAACCCTTAGACCAACCAGACAAGTCCCTAGAGATTTTAATACTTCTTACCAGTTACTGGGGAGCAGGGTCAGCAGAGCTCCTCAGGCTGTCTTAGCAAAAGTTGTACCCTGCACATTTAGTTCTTTAAAATTGTCATAGAATTCATTTTTCTTTTTTGGTGGCACCATGCAGCATCTTAGTTCTTGGATTATGGGTTGAGCCTATGTGCCCCCCCGCCACCCCGTCCCTAAAGTGGAAGCATGGAGTCCTAACCAATGGATTGCTGGGGATTCCCCCACATTTAATTCTTAAAGCATAGGTTTAATTAGGACTGCTGAAAAACTTAACTTACTCGTACTGATTCAATATTTCCCTAAAAGCCCAAGGTCTTAGAGACCTGCATCCAACTTAGATCTAATTTTACGTTCCCTTGGACTCGTCAGTTTGAGCTCCTTCCAAAGAAATGCTGCCTTTTATGTCTCATTGTCTTCGCTCGTAGCGTTCCACTTTTCCTTCCCCAAATCGCAGCACACATAAATCCTACAGTCATCAAGGTCCAGTTTGTGTTGCATGCTCCATCATCTCCCTACAGTTCACACATACCTCTCATCACATGTAGTGATCCTCTGTATAATTGCCTAACAAAGGGAAGAAAATGACAGCCACTGGAAATCTACCAAATGCCAAACGACATTCACCATTCAGTTGTTTCATTTGATTATGAAACCCTACAAAATAGGTATA
This sequence comes from Oryx dammah, assembly GCF_014754425.2. NCBI lineage: Eukaryota > Metazoa > Chordata > Mammalia > Artiodactyla > Bovidae > Oryx > Oryx dammah. The sequence goes on from NW_024070206.1 coordinate 24,677,939, forward strand.
TTGTTTTTCAGTTGCTAAAGTCGTGTCAGACTCTTTGTAACCCCATGTGACTGCAGTACACCAGACTTCCCTGTCCCTCCCGTCTCTTGGAGTTCACCCAAGTTCATGTCCATTGAATAGGTGATGCTATCCAACCATCTCACCCTCTGCCGCCCTCTTCTCCTTTTGCCTTTAAACTTTCCTGGCAATCAGGCTCTTTTCCAATGAGTCAGCCATTTGCATCAGGTGGCCAAAATATTCAAGCTTCAGATTCAGCATCAGTCCCTCCAATGAATATTCAGGATTGGCTTCTTTTTAGGATTGACTGTGCTGTCAAAGGGACTCTCAAGTCTTCTCCAGCACCACAGTCCAAAAGCATCAATTTTTCAGTGCTCAGCCTTTTTAATGGTCCAACTCTTGACATCCATACGAGTACTGGAAAGACTATAACTTTGACTAGACCGACCTTTGTCAGCAAAGAGATGTCTTTGCTTTTTAATAAACTGTCTAGGTTTGTCATGGCCTTCCAAGAAGGACGCTTCTTTTAATTTCATGGCTGCAGTCACCATCCGCAGTGATTTGGAGCCCAACAAGAGAAAAATCTGTCACTGCTTTCATTTTTTACCTATTTGTCATGAAGTGATGAGACCAGATGCCATGATCTTAGTTTTTTGAATGTTGAGTTTTAAGCCAGATTTTTCTATCCTCATTTTAAAGACAAGAAAAGCTGAGATACAGACAGGTTAAGTAATTTGTCGTAGTCTTGAAGCTGGTGAGTTCTAAAGCCTAGATTAGCATAGGCAGAGTTTATACAGTGTTTCTTAACTTGGGGATCAAACATGTATGAAAATATATGTAAATGTTTTACTCAGCATGTGGTAGCTATTATCTCCTTCCACAGGTTGGACACACTGGTTTGCATATAGCAGATATATGTATTTGCTAAATCAATGAATTTATGAATGTTCTGATAAAAACCATTCTGTATTTCAAACTAAGGCCAAGGACTTTTTAATTTTATATTTTGAAACATCCCAATAATCCTATTTTAAAATGTCTCATGAAATTGGTATTTCATTCTAACCAATTGTTGCTGTTCAGTTGTTAAGTCATGTCCGATTCTTTGTGACTCCATGGATTGTAGCATGCCAGGCTCCTTTGTACTTCACATCTATATTCTACTATAAAAACACCAGGCAATCAACACATGAACATTTAACACAAATGTAGCCAGAGCTCAATATATTATTATTGAACACACAAAAAAGAATGACTCTCTTGACTTTTTGTTAACATTTGATCCAAGGACCATAGTTGAACTGTCAGCAGTTCTTCCTTTTCTTCTTGGCTGTACCGTACAGCTTGCAGAATCTTGGTTCCCTACCATGGATGGATTTCAGTGAATGCCCGGAATCCTAACTACTAGGCCATAAGGGAACTCCCAGCAACTCTTCATAGAAAAAATTCACTCTGCAAAACTACTGAAGAAGAGAAATGTGCAATATGATTAACAAATCAAGGCATATCTCTAGTCTACGAAAACATGGAAGTGTATTTTTTCACTAAATTTGACATTCATTTATCAGTATATCACAGAACTAGTGAAATCATAAGAAATGCAAAGTATAAGATTCCTCTTTTAAGTATTTTACTGTCATTTCTAGCCCAACATAACAAATGGTCTTGTATAGTATAAAAGTGAACTCCTATTATTTAATTATTCCTAATAAAAAAATTCAAATATTCATCAATGGATATCAAACAAATAGGTCAAGCGACATAATTCTTTATTCCTACTAAGATGAAATCAGACAAATGAGACATGATGTTCCATTTCGACCAAGAATTTTAAAAGTTAAGAATAACTGACGAGAGACACAAGTGAAAGAGATATAAACAAATTCTGATAAGATTTGAATATGGTACTATACAAAGATTTAAATATTTTCTACCTCATGCTATTTGTTACTGGAGTATAAAGAATCAGAGCACTAGGAATTTATATTATCAGACATTACTTTACTTTGAAATTAGGCTTCCTAACGTAAAACAATATAACCAATGTCTCTCTATTGCCTGTCCCTTGGAATAGTGATTCTTTAACACGAATTTGATTTCTCTCCAAAAGGGAATTAATTCTAACTAGTAAGGTATTTTCAGATACTCAAGTTATTGATAAATTCATAAGTGAAATAACTGCCTGCACCAGTCAGATGTGGAGAAACTTCACATTATATTTAAGATAATTAAATTTTAGGCCAAGAGTCCTCCCATAAATTTTAATGCTGCTACTTATCTCTAAATCTAAACATATGCCTGCTAAAATGTAACAATCTCTTTTTGAAGTGTTCAAAAGACATGCAAAATAATATTATCTTAAATTAACATCTATAAAAGTAAATTTATAATTACATAATTATGAAATGATTCCATGAAAATGTTTAGCAGACATTAGATGTAGAAAAATGATACAAATTAAAACTTTTTTACTAAAAGTATCTGAAAGTTACAGACTAAAAATATTAATCCTATCCATTTCATAATAACTAAGTAACCAAGTCATAACCTCAAAAAGTTAAAAGCACTTAGAAGATGAAACTTTTTTTGATACTAATATTTAATAACTAATAAGTAGTTAGTTTTACTTAAAAGGAATCCACTCTTTCTTTTAACTAATTCTCATTACTACCATTTTGCTTCTTTAACAAAACAGTTAAATGCCTTCCAATTATAAAGCGAGGTTAAACATCATAATAATTTACACCAAGGTAATTTTCGTGGAACTTTAAATTTGAAAAAGGAAAACACACCTATTCAACAGGAAGAAACAATCTGCTTTATTAACCTCACTGTATATTCAGAAAGGATTAAAAAACACACACATTTGCTGGGCCACAAAACTGTACCAAAAGTATTTCCTTACAAAATAACTTCACAAACCAATAGTCCTGGACTGACACAAAGACATAAATCGACATACATTAGCATGAATTAATACACAATTCAAATGTTTTCGCAGCAAATTTCTAGCAGACCTTTATTCCCTTAATGAGGGAGTGTACAACTTCTTTAATTCTTTAAAAATAGTAATAAAAAAATTACAAAATAACATAAATGTAGAATTAAGGCTGAGACTATATAATCTAGTATTAATAAGTCAAACGATGTTTATAAAACTGATGCTGCTGTGTATTATATATATATACATATATATACAAGATAAATCTTTAGAAATTTAAAATGCTACTTGCTGTCAAAAGTTAACCCACCAATTTAATATTTTTCCATGTATCTTAAGACGTGAATTCCGAAATACCTGTGCTTTTCCGATTTTATTCTCAATTACAAGTTTCCTCTCATATTTACAATTAAATACCTAACCTCTAGAACTTGCCTTAGACATGACAAAAACAGTTTTGTTAAATAAATTCACACAAAAGTAATAAAAAGGTCTGCTCTCAAGAAATAGTTCTAGCATATTCGTGATAAACATACTGAAAAACAGTACATACACTTGTCTTTAGGATTGATAAATGCTATGTGCCAGCTGTGCAGTCACTGCTGTAATTCCATATTTTCCTCTGACACATTTGCAAGATAATGACAACCAAAGGGCCTGACAACTGGAATAATTCCAGTAAGCCCACACTGTCCAGTGAGATTGACAAAACTGAATGGTTGCTTCCAGTTCTGTTTGGCTAAACATGGAAATGCAAGCCTAGATTCTTGTATCATTCCCAGAAATATTCATCGTAAGTCACCCTCTTGGTCTTCTGAAACAGAGGTGCAGAAGGCAGGGCATTCTTAGGGAGACTAATAGCCTTCTCTCTGTCATCTCTCACACATCAGTTTTGGTTATAATCCTGATCAAAGTAGAAAAAAACACAGTTAAGTTTTACATACCAAAGCTCTCCTTCCCTGTAACTCCCTCATCAGACCTCCCCTGTAACTCCTTCATCAGACCTGGGTGGTTAAATACGCAGTGGAACTATGTTCTAGTAATTATAGTAATTCTTGGTATAAACAGACTTAATTAAATCCTTGTATGTAAGCATTTCTTTCACATGCATGCCACAAACAAAAGCTTGACAGAGAAGCAGAAGTTAACATATACAGAGGAAGAGATAAATTCTGTGGAGCATAGTTCTTTGGAGTGGTGTATCCTAGATCCAAAGTTTGCAGATTATTGCTTATTTTCCCCTTTCCTAAAATGAAATTACCATTTAACAAGAATTATAACACTTATTAGAGAAAGGTCACAAAGATAAAGCAAAAACATTCAAAAATACCCATAACTCTATTTACATACAGAGGATGAACATCTTAGTATATATTTATGCCGATGTTTTCTTACTCAGATATATTTTCTTTTTCTTCTGGGGGAGGTGGTGCTGTGCTGGGGTCTTTGTTGCTTTGAGTAGCTTTTCCTCTAGTTGTGGCAAGGGGGGGCTGCTTTCTAGTTGTGGTGGGCGGGCTTCTCACTGAAGTGGCTTCTCTCGCTGCTGAGCACAGGTTCTAAGGCACAGAGGCTTCAGGAGCTGGGGCTCATGGGCTCAGCTGGGGCACAGGCTCAATAATTGTGGCACACAGCCTTAGTGGGATGTTTCCAGACCAGGGATTGAACCTGTGTCTCCTGCACTGGGCAGGCGGATTCTTTACCACTGAACCACCAAGGAAGCCCTATACTTTCTTTTTAAACAATAGTTCCCTGAACTGCCATCTCCAAATAAAAGACACACAATTTTGGTAAAGAGCTAATCTGTAATCTTTATGAGTAGAAAATCGATTAGAAAACCGAAGTCTCTACTGAAGAAAATGAGTCTACTGCATAATATATACTGCTAAGTATATTCTGTTGATTCTAAAATCCACATTTTCCCACATTTAACATCTCTGAAATCTACCTTATGTCATGAGTTAATCTGCAGTGTTTTCTTTCAGTGCCTCATGGAATAATGATGTTTCTAATAATTAATGACATCTTACAGTTGATGAAATATGATATATGATCCCTATAAAAGCCAACAATATATAAATAGGTAATACACAAACACTAATAATAACATATAAACACATACATTGTTGCTATTTCCTACTGCTGAATTTGTTTTCCATTGTATGGATGAAATCAGTATTTCAATATTAAAGATACTTTCATTTCAAATGCAGTAACATTTTTGATATAGTGTGAATTATGGAGACCAGGTAGAGACTGGGGATGAGAAAATCGATAATTAAACAGTGATTTAAATTTTAAATAGAAATTTAAAGTGATTAATATTTCCCAAAGATAAGCAGGATGTAAACAGGGAGCCACAGGCTAGAATACAGTAAATTTGCAACCTACATCTTCTCACCTGCCACCACAAAGCCTGATGACCACAGCTTTTTTGTTTGCTTTTTGTGTATGCAAAAAAGCTGTACCGACAATATGGGTCTCTCTCTGAAAACATTTACACTCTTCACTCTTTTCTTGTTATTCCACAAATTTGCTATGAATTTTCTTGGTGTTATCTTCTGTCAGTCATTGTACTGGGCTTTCAATAGGCCCTTTCATCCCTGGGAATTCTCTTTCACATGTTGTTTCTTCTCCATTTTCTTCTTTCTAGGATTCCTGATAGTCTGAATTGGTTCTCTACATCTCCCCCTTTCTCTTCACATATTTCCCCCTATTTTTCTGGGAAGTTTCCTTTACGTTAGTCCTTTAAATTTTTTCCCCCTCCTCGCCTGGTTTCTGCTGCTGTCCTTTGAAGGCTTTAATTTCAGCAATGGGATCTGTAATCCTGTCCTGGCTGTTGTCTTTCTCCTAATATCCTCTTGGTTTCACGAACTTCCTTTCACAATCTAATCAGAAATTATACAGTTTTTAAGAGTTCAGCTGAATCATCTTCCAGGGTTGGTTTTGTTATTTATTTTGGTATTTCCCCTCACATGTTGTTGACTCTCCTCATATTCATAATGACTCTCAGCTGTACAATTACATTTAAGAAAAAGGACTGTGCTGCTGGTCTAGATTTAGTCTACTGTTAATAAGAATAGAACTGTTTTCCCATTAAGGCTGCTCTCAGTAGGAATTTTAAGGGAGGAGGGAGCAGGAGAGTGGACAAGAAGGCTCTGCTTTAAGGGTGTGGCTGGAGAGCCAACTAGCAGGTTGCTAGTGTGTAGATGTTGGCAACAGGCAAGCCTCTAGGGCGCCACCAACTACATCGGAAGCCATGATACCAACCTTTAATTAACTAATTAGCATTGTTATCTAACTTCCTGGTGAGAGTGTTAATACCTAGAAACAAGAGAACAGAGCTCTCAAAGCCTGGGGTTGAGAACTTGGCATGGTCTAGGCTCTGTTTTCTCTCCATTTCGCTCCCTCCTGTTTTGGGCTGGACTTCTCTGACTGAGTCCAAGGTTCCACCAGGCAGACTGTGACCCACTGTCTCTTGATTATTCCCAGAACCTCCTCCTTGATATTCCAGCCTTGTTTCTATCCTGTAATCCCCAGAAAACCTCAATCAAATGTGAAGGCAGAGGAAGACAGATTCAGACATGCAGTTTCTATCTATACCCTTTCCTAAGAAGTTATAAGAGAATGACAAGGAAGCCGAGAAACAATGGATTCAACCCAAGAGAGCAGCCAAGGAGGACCCAGAAGACCTACAGGATTACTAGTAACAGTTACTAAAGCAGGTGGAAGAATACATGATCAAGTTACACAGTGAAAGAAAAAAGAAAGACTCTTAGAAACTCCAGAGACATTAACAACATTCAAGAAACAGTCTAAGAACTGGATTAAAATTCAACATGATTTTAAGAACTGATGGTTTAGAAGATTTACTTGACTCTGATGTCTGGACCACTGGTGGCCTAAGTAGGGTCATGACATTAGAATCTTACAGAGGGAAATGTAAACGTAGCACACAACTCTGCCTATATCATCGTCAGAGCCATAATAATATATGTTGCTTATCACTTAATAACTTTGAAAAAAAGCACAGAGATCTTCGTTGATGGTTGCAAGAGAGAACATAACCAAATAACCACAAGAAGAATTTAGTTCAAAAGTCATTAGATAGGCAACACAAGACAGACCTCCACACCAAGGTGCTGGGTGGGCTGCACTGTCTGAAAACTGATAAACCAAGACTGACATACATAAATGTGCACCAAAAATGGAGGCAACAACAGAATAAATAAAGCAGTTAAAACCAAGGCCGCCTCTGGGAACCAGGATGGGGTAAGGGTGCAGAGGAACAATCTCATCACCATGAGCTCTTCCGATACCTCTGCTGTCCAGTCTGGTAGCCACGAGCCACGTGTGGCTCCAGAGCACTTGCAGTGTGGCTAGTCCTAACAGATTTGCTGTCCTCTGAATTTTGAAGATTTTGTATGAAAGAGAATTTAAAATGTCTCATTAATAATTTCTATACTACTGGCAGTATGTTGCAATGATAATACTTTGTATACTGTGTTAAAAAAATACTATTAAAATTTAATCTCGCTGCTTCTTTCAAAATGGTGCCTAGAAAATGTTAAATTATGTGTAGTTCACATTATACAGTATATTAAACATACACACTATTTGATTTATATACATGCATTACTTTAATGAAAATACCATTAAAATACCATTACTAACTAAAAGAAGAAACTTTAGCCCATACCACCTCTGAATTGCCACAAAATCTTAATGAACAAGATCCAGATCAATGGCATCGGTTGTGGTTCTGCAGTGACTCTACGTCTTAACTTAGAGTCCACTTACTCAGTCTTAACTTAAAGTCCATGCCGGAGAGCCTATGAACATGGACTTTAGTCTAGAACTGCTTGGCAGGAATTTCCTCACTTGGTCTCTTAAAAAACTGGAAAAATGTTCCCTGTCTACCATAAAATACTTCTTTACCACTTATGCCAAGCCTACAGAAAAGCAGAAGAAATAATAACCTTTTGCCCTTTCTTGTTTTGATTTGCTGTCACTTTTCTGTCTTCTGGTGTTTTAGCATATATCCCAGACATCATATTATTCAACTGTTAAATACCTCTGTACATATTTCTAACTGTGTATTTAATTTACTGTAAACTCTATGCTGCTGCTATACACAAAAATCACAATTCCTCAGTATATATAATATCCAGGTGATTGAAAATTTACCAGATTTTTTCAAAATTGTCATTCAAATCCAGGTCCAAAGAAGCTGTACACACGTGCGCTTGATGGTTACACCTCTCAGTTACTTATTCTATAACCAGTGGTCTACCCTTCTCCCTGGGCGTCTTTATTCTATAACCAGTGGTTCACCCTTCTCCCTGGGCGTCTTTATTCTATAACCAGCGGTTCACCCTTCTCCCTGGGCGTCTTTATTCTATAACCAGCGGTCTACCCTTCTCCCTGGGCGTCTTTATTCTATAACCAGCAGTCTACCCTTCTCGCTGGGCGTCTTTGCATCAGTGGCTTCTCTTGTTGCCGAGCAAGGGTTCTAGGACACACGGGCTTCAGCAATTGTGCCACATGGGCTTAGCTGCTCTGTGGCACGTAAAATTTTCCTGGACCAGGGATTGAACCCCTGTCCCCTGCACTGGCAGGCATATTCTTACCCACTGTGCCACCAGGGAAGTCCCTCCCTGTGGTTCTTTTAATGTCATTGATTTATTAACAAAATCATCATTTACAGTGTCCCATTCTTGACATTCTAGATTTGGCTAATGGCTGCCTGGTGGCATCATTTAACTTGTTCCTAAATTCCCTTCTTTTCTGTATACTTTTGAAGTTCAATTGAGGGCCCTTCTCCAATTCATGAGAGATTTATGCTCTAACACCTCAAGATAATCTATTCTATGCAATGAATTAACCTCCTTTTATTCATCGAGAATGCAAGCTGTGTGAACTGTCCCAGGAGTGTCATGGTTTTCTGCAGTGCTTAATTCCTGCACAGAACTCCAGCTGAGAAAGATGGAGTGGAAGCTTCATTAGATTCAGGTTATTTCTTACTGAATCCCATAATAGCAAATATCCTGCTCTTTAATCAATGGGTTCAGGAGTGTCAATCTGATCTTTCCATTAAGTCCTCCTCCCAATTTTTTATCTAATCATTTGTGTATCCACAGATTATTATTGCCTAAAACCTATTATTTTATTAGGAATGGCAAAAAAGTGATGTTTTCATTTTATCTGACTTCTTATATACTTCATTCTCATATAAGAACTTTATAAAGAAGAGCTTCTATAGAAAACTTTCTCCAGTTATTTGATTACCCAGAATGTTCATGTAAGGAAAGAATGAACATGTCTTTTCTATATGAATATATCCATGCTCACTGTAAGGACTTGGTGTCATTTTTTCTAGATGCGATTTTGGGGAGAGGCATACTGTGGTTTCCGTCTGGCTCTCCAGCCACATCGTAGGGGCTCCTCCCTCTTACCCACTCTTCGTTAGGCTCACAAGCGCCTTTACAGTTCCGCAGGCATGCCAGGTGTGTTGTTTTCTCAGCGTTTTCACGCCTCTTCTCCCTTTGACTATAAGCCATCCCTACAGAGCTGGCTTCCCATCCTTCAGTTCTCTGCTAAAACGCGTCTTCCCTAACAGCCAAGCACATTCTCCCATTGTTCTGTATCACTTCGTCCTCTGTTCTTTTGTAAAAACTTATCATTCTATATTTTTACATACAGAAAAAGGTTTACTTCTTTGAACTGTCCCTCTTCTGTACAAGATTACAGACCTCCTATGGGGCAAGAACCATGTCACATTTATTTACCCAGGAACACAGAGCACAAAATAATCAAATAGTTACAAAAACTATAGAATACATAGATGGACAGGGCATGGAATACCAATTCCAAATATCATGGTCTCAGTGTAACTCCTCAAAGGTCAATAGGAGAAACTTACTCAGGCAAAGTCCAAATGAACATTCGTGATAATGTACAAGAAACCCCAGTAGTATGGGCCTTTCTGTGGGATGGCCTTACTAGTATCTAATTTGAAATGGACAATTTTCTTCATTGAGTTAGGCTGCAGATGGCTTTGTTGGCTTCTTGGTTAGTTGTGCAAAAATGGTATGTGATTTTCCAAAGCATATACTATAAGCAACTTTTAAATGAGTAATGTGCGAGTGATTCTGCATAGTCTGTTATCTGTCAAGTTGCTGAGCCTATAAAGCAGAATGCAATGTATTCGAAAGTTTTCAAATAATCTGCAAAAAATCATTTTAGAAAATGATTTTTTAGAGTATCCTAGGAGGAAATATAAAATAATTCCAGCTTATTTTCATTAGCCATCTCTCAATTCAGTTAAAAAGAAAACAAAATTAATTCTGGTTCAGGCCAGGCAAGTAAACACCCTCATGCCTATTTTTAAAGTATGATGAGCCAAGAACTTTGAGGGCACAGTAGCCTCACCTGTTTTGTCTTGCAGCTTCTCTTCTTATTCTCTTGGGAGGAACTGGACAGTCTGTCACTGGATGAGGCAGTGAATCATTACACTTACGTGTGGGAGTCATTCCTGCAAAGACAGTAAGAAAACAGAGAAAATTAACTTTTAAAAGACCAGAATTATAATAAGCAATGAAAGCAAATACCTCTTAATTTATAGAAGGAGAATTAATAAATAATACTGGGAATGCTTCTTATTACGCCTGCTGAGAGAATAGCTTACAAACATTTGTCAGTTCACCCAGAGGTCAAGGATGTCTATGATTTAAGTTCTGGGTCATTCACACTCTTTCTTTTTGGAGCTCAATTCTCTCCAATCATGCACACTATCTTCATCCAGAGAAGGATCTCGCAGCAAGTACAGTACCTAGTTTTTGCTCTATCAGTTTGAGATTCTTTTCGTGTTCATCAAGTTCTTGTTTTTTCCTCTTCATATCGGGAGTGTGAAGGTACTTCAGCTGCCCATTAAGATCCTCGTTCACACTGCCCAACCTGCACACAGCAGTGCGGTACTGCTGAAGAAGATCTACAAAGAAACCAGAGACATTCGATTAAAGCTACTGATACCATATCAAAGCAGTATTTTAGGAAAGAAGGGCCAGCAACACTGAGTGTTGTGTTACAGTAACACATGAAACTACTTTTAACGTTCACAGTAAACAAATGAGAGGAAAAAAACACAGTTTAGATCCTGGCACAAGACTGGTGCTTATTACATCTTCATTTTCTTCAGCTGCTTGACTTTAATAAATTTATTGTACAGTACAAGGAAAAGAAGATACAAACTGTTTGTAGGACATATATTAACCTTAAAATGCATTCCAATATACATTAGGTGCAGACAAATACTGTTTGACTCCACTTATATGAGGTAACTAGACTACTCAAATTCAGTCAGAAAGTACACTGGTAGATGCCAGGGGCTAGTGGATGGAAGAGAGGTTTGGAGGGGGAAAGGGGACTTAGTGTTCAATGGGGACAGAGTTCCAATTTAGGAAAGTGAAACATTCAAGACAGGGATGATGATGATAATTGCACAATAATATGAGTGTACTCAGTGCCTCTGAGCTGTATAGTGTAAATGTGGCTGAAATAGTATATTTTATGTAACACAGGATAAGATGGTTGGATGGCATCACCAACTTGATAGACAAGAGTCTGATCAAGCTCCGGGAGTTGGAGATACACATGGAAGCCTGGTGCGCTGCAGTTCATGGGGTCGCAAAGAGTCAGACATGACTGAGCGACTGAAATCAACTGAGTGTGACTTTTACCACAATTAAAAAAAAAATTCACTCTCTCAGTCAGTGTTTACATTCGTTTAATATTCAGTATTCAATCTAATTCCACACAAATTTGGGGTTGGGGGAAAAATGCATTAAACATGGCCTTATTAGAAAATCATTGCTTCCAACAGACATGGCCATTTCCTTAAACACAGCTTTCAAACACTCTTGACACTTAGCTTTCAAAAAACTTAACTTTACTTTGTTTAAAAATACATTAGTCAAGTTTGAGACTATTTATTGCCTGTTTGTATGGATTACTAGACACTATAGGTTAAATACACTGACTATACTTTAGTCCATGGGCTAAGAATGGTTTATACAATTTTAAATGATTCCATTCTAAACGGTTATATAAATATATTCATAACACCCTCAATTTTGTCTCCTGGATCACAGGCCTAAAATGTTTACTATTTGACCCTTTGAGACTCTAGTCACACAAAAATGTTCAGTATTCATGGGAACGGGCATACAAACACCCATATGTTTAATAAATACATACAGTGGGTTTACAAATGAACCTGTGGAAGAAATCAATTTAGTCAAGAGTACATGATATATGAGATTTTCTATAGTGTAAGGGTCAATAACAGTATTTAGAAAAACTATCCAGCTTTCTGGGAATGAGTAAGCACACATACACACACCTGTGAACATTATGAGCATATTCATATATATTTAAATATGAATTCCATATGTGTAATTCAGTAATGACAAAGTCCTTATGTGTCTTAAGTCCTTATGACTTATTGGGAACTCAAAGGTAGCCACTAAAAAAGAGAGTCTGGTTTTCTTTGATAGTACTTCTAATTTCATTTTTCTACGTGCATAAAATAGTGCTTATTTTCTATGTGAATGAGGTATAAAATGATGTCCAGACCCATATGTCAGGGATGCTGCCTAATTCAGAAGACAATATACAAAAATTTTAAGTCATTAAGGGTTGAATCCTACTTAACTTTGTAAGTCATGAGGTTCTTTTACCTTTTAAATACTCAAGAAACAATATATTCAAAGGCTTTATATTAATCAACTTGTTATTTATAAAATTAAAAGATGGAGTATTAAATACTTTCTATTAAATGGAACACTAATAGCAAATATTTTATGCCTAAGATGGACAGAAGCAACTTAGCTCAATATGCCTTTGTTGTTTTTGTTCAGTTGCTCAGTTGTGTCTAATTCTTTGTGACCCATGGACATCAGGCTTCCCTGTCCTTTACTATCTCCTGGAGCTTGCTCAAACTCATGTCCAGTGAGTAGGTGATGCCATCCAACCATCTCATCCTCTGTCGTCCCTTTCTCCTCCTCCCTTTCAATCTTTCCCAGCATCAGGGTCTTTCCAATCAGTTGGCTCTTCACATCAGGTGGCCAAAGTACTGGAGCTTCAGCTTCAGCATCAGTCCTTCCAATATTCAGGACTGATTTCCTTAGGACTGACTGGCTGGATCTCCTTGCAATCCAAGAGACTCTCAAGAGTCTTCTCCAACACCACATTTCAAAAGCATCAATTCTTTGGCACCCAGCCTTCTTTACGGTCCAACTCTCACATCCATACATGACTACTGGAAAAACCAATGCTTTGACTAGACAGACCTTTGTTGGCAAAGTGATGAATCTGCTTTTTAATATGCTGCCTAGGTTTTTCTTAGCTTTTCTTCCAAGGAGCAAGCATCTTTTAATTTCATGGCTGCAGTCACCATCTGCCATGAATTTAAAGCCCAAGAAAATAAGTCTCTCACTATTTCCATTGTTTCCCCATCTCTTTGCCATGAAGTGATGGGACTGGATGCCATGATCTTCGTTTTCTGAAATGCTGAGTTACTGACTCAGCTTTTTCAATCTCCTCTTTCACTTTCTTCAAGAGGTTCTTCAGTTTCTCTTCGCTTTCTGCCATTAGGGTGGTGTCATCTGCGTACCTGAGGTTACTGATATTTCTCCCGGGAATCTTGATTTCAGCTTGTGCTTCATCCAGCCTGGCATTTCGCATGATGTACTCTGCATATAAGTTAAATAAGCAGGGCAACAAAATATAGCCTTGATGTATATCTTTCCCAATTTTAAACAGTCTGCTGTTCCATGTCTGGCTCTAACTGCTGCTTCTTGACCTGCATAAAGGTTTCACAGGAGGCAGGTAAGGTAGTCTAGTATTTCTATCTCTTTAAGAATTTTATTGTGATCCACACAGACAAAGGCTTTAGTGGAGTCAATGAAACAGAAGTAGATGTTTTTCTGGAATTCCCTTGCTTTTTCTATGATCTAGTGGACATTGGCAATTTGATCTCTAGTTCCTCTGCCTTTTCTAAATCCAGCTTGTACATCTGGAAGTTCTTGGTTCAGGTACCACTGAAGTTTAATGTGGAGGATTTTGAGCTAATATGCCTTAGCAATTCCCAATTTTTTGGTATGAAATGTAATTCCTATTTACCATGGTGTTTATAAAAAGTCTTTTCTAATTCATTTAATAAAATTTTGCCAAAGAGAAAAATCAAAAATTCATATTTAATTCAGTTTATAAATGATTTCAGAGCTCATACATTATATGTTGTCTGAAAATTTTAATTATATAGGAAAAAACTAATGATGCTTTACTATGAAAATAGTGAAAAAATACTTTAAAATAAAAAAATAGTTCATATGAAAGGACAAAAGGTCAAATTACAATGCATTCATTTCTGTATGCTATTTATTAAGAAAGATATATAGATTATTTCCATGTATCCAGGGAAAGAAAAAATACTACTAAAAATAATACAAAATAGTTGAAAATACTTATATCTGAAGAGCTGTTACTAGACAAATAACAGCTAACAAAGCAGATTCAGAAAACTAAGATCATGGCATCCGGTCCCATCACTTCATGGCAAATAGATGGGGAAACAGTGGACACAGTGGCTGACTTTATTTTTTTGGGCTCCAAAATCACTGCAGATGGTGACTACAGCCATGAAATTAAAAGACGCTTACTCCTTGGAAGGAAAGTTATGACCAACCTAGACAGCGTATTAAAAAGCAGAGACTTTGCCAACAAAGGTCCGCCTAGTCAAGGCTATGGTTTTTCCAGTGGTCACGTGTGGATGTGAGAGTTGGACTATAAAGAATGATGCTGCTGCTGCTGCTAAGCCGATTCAGTCGTGTTCGACTCTGTGCAACCCCAAAGACGGCAGCCCACCAAGCTCCCCCGTCCCTGGGATTCTCCAGGCAAGAACACTGGAGTGGGTTGCCATTTCCTTCTCCAATGCGTGAACGTGAAAAGTGAATCAGTCGTGCCCAACTCCTAGTGACCCCATGGACTGCAGCCTACCCGGTTCTTCCGTCCATGGGATTGTCCCGGCAAGAGTACTGGAGTGGGGTGCCATCGGAAAGAAAGCTGAGTGCCGAAGAATTGATGCTTTTGAACTGTGGTGTTGGAGAAGACTCTCGAGAGTCCCTTGGACTGCAAGGAGATCCAAGCAGTTCATCCTAAAGAAGATCAGTCCTGGGTGTTCACTGGTAGGACTGATTTTGAAGCTGAAGCTCCAATACTTTGGCCACCTAATGAGAAGAGCTGACTCACTGGAAAAGACCCTAATGCTGGCAAAGATTGAGGGCAGGAGGAGAAGGGGACAACAGAGGATGAGATGGCTGGATGGCATCAGTGACTCAGTGGATGTGGGTTTGGACTCCAGGAGTTGGTGATGGACAGGGAGGCCTGTCATGCTGAAGTTCATGGGGCTACAAAGAGTCGGACACAACTGAGCAACTGAACTGAACTGAAGAAGGCAGAAGCAATCTTCTCACCACTGGAGGATGTAAGCAGTCAGACAGGTAAGTAGATTTTATTTAGTAGCATTTAGGTCTCTTCAAACTTTGTGTTCTGCATTGGCAAAAAACTGATAAATACTTGTAAACTGGGTAAAAAAAATTGGTGAAAAAATTTACTAGAACTTCTGCTTTGATCTGTTCAAAAAGCGTTCAGCAGGGGTGAACAGGAAGGAGGCAAGCTGAGAGAGGGGTGGGTGTAAATGAAATAGGGGTGGCCAGTAGACAGGTCCACAGGCATTCAATCTGCTTGACTTCCAGTAAGTATAAAACAAAACAGAACAAAATATCTTTGTCCTAAAAACCACAAACCTTCAATAATCTTGGTTGCTACCTTTTAAAAATATTAAAAATATAAAAAAAATTAAGAATAGTTTTACTTAAAACAACAAAAAAACCCAATAAATGTACAGAGAGGTTAAATATTAGTATTAACAAATTAAGCATGACATAATAAAACGTAAATAATGTCTAGGCTGGCCAGGTGCATACTATGTATCTGGAGTATATGAAAGTGTTAACGAGACTGATTATGTCACAGTTATAAACTACACATTGATTACTTATTGGAAATTTTAAAATGCCTTTTCTTTTTTCATTTGCTACCAATAACTCTCCTTTCTTATGGTCATATCCTGGCTTCTACAATGTTCAGAGTTGTTTTAAATATTAAAAATAAAATAAGTTATTTCTACTATATGCTCTCTACAGAAAACTCAGGCTAATACAGAAAAGAGAGAGATTGGGAAAAAACTGATAGGTCTACCACCTCACTTTTTTGTTTTCATTCCACATGTCTGCAGGTTTGATTTTTACATGTGTGATAGTTTAAATGTTATTTTCTATGTACTTTCCAAATGAAATTTTAATAGACATCTCTCAGACTATAAATTCAATTAAAGCATTTAACATTTCTTATGTTTTCCTTGAAAAACAAGGCTATACTATCTATCTGAGAAAGAAAAAAAAAGTCCTGCTTGTATTTAGAACTGTTTACTTAGGCTTCTTTCCTGTAAGATCAATTATTGGTTCAAAGAAAATGAGTATTAAAAACAATTAGTTAAAAAAACAAAAACAACAATTGGTAACATTTTCTGATTATAAAAGTGACACACATTGAGGCAGGTCTGGAAATATACAGAAAAGGGTAATGGAGAAGCAAATTATCTCAATTATGTATTCAGGGAAAAAATGTTTTCTTTCTACTCTCTTATGTCACTGGACAAATGAACGCATATACTATCCTGAAGTTGGGAAAGTTATCTCACCTTTTAAAGACTCAAATTCCTCATTTGTAAAATGAGGAGAACAGCAGTAAATGAAATTCAAGTGATAAGCTTAATAAAGTATGTGGGACATAATAAGCCCTCCAACAGTAACTATTATTATTCCTTTGAAAATTGCTTATTCATGTTATCCATTTTTCTATTAGTCTTTGTCCTTTTTCTTGCTTTTTAAAGGCTGCTGTTAACAACACCTTTGTCTACCATATATGCAATTTTCCCCTAGTTGGTCATTTGCCCTTCTATTTTCTTCAAGGTGCTTTAAAATTATGTAAACTTAAAAAAAATAACTACAAAATGTTTTCTTTTCTCACATCTGCCAGTACTTGTGTGTCAAGAAGCCCATTTCTCCAAGGTGGGTGCTTCTATTCCAGATTGGCTGGTCAGAGAAGTCCATGAAGGTGTGACATTACACAACAGGAAAGGAAAGCAGCAAGCCATGCACATTATCTGGGGCAAAACCACTGTAGATAAAGGGAACAATAAAATAAAATGTTCCTTTCAAGATTAAGCTTTCTGATTTTTGTCCTACTGTGTTCAGAACTTCCTGAACACAGCTGAAGAGTGGTCACAGTTTTCTTTGCCTGTGCCATTTCTGGAAACAGGTTTGCTATCAGTTTAATAAGATGGCCTGAGTGATCTCCATATTTATCTATATTCTGAAACAAATTATATTTGAAATTCACTCATGAAAAACCTATAGGATGGAGTTAGCTTTCTGAGCACATCCTCAGGCAATGGCCTATATAAGTTTTCTGCCTTATTTAAATCAATTTTGTTAATTTGATTTGCAATTTTCCAGAATGTAGTCCATTTTATTTGGACATAGTAAATATATTTATAATATTATAGAAACCTAAGAAATCTCTGTCTGAATGTATTCTCGAGCCATTACTTTTTGTATTTATTCTGCCCAAAGACCACCTTCAGGAATTATATATTATTCGATACAAAGGTTTTCTTTTTTTCCCAATTCATTTGGCTGTTTCTTGAGATGTATTTTTTTCCTCCTGTCATTTGAGTTGAATGGTTAAATTTGTTTTTCTCATTTAATAACAAAAGCATTAAGCCTGTGGATTTACGTTTGATCTTGGCTGTTTTCATGCCTCCTACATATAATGTGTAATGTTCTTGTTCTCTTTAATAGTTAAAACTTTTTTGACAAAATAGTTGTTTCTAAATATCTACCTATTTGAGCTTACTTTGGGAAGAAAGAAAAGTTATTTTTAGTTCTGTTACATTATGTTAAAAATATATCGTAAGTAAATTTTGCTTTTTATAATCTGTAGTCTCATTGTAGCTGAGTAGCAATTTGATCAACTGAATTTATGACCATTTTTTGTGACGTATCCTATAAATACCTAAGGTACTGGTATTACACCTTAGTTTTTTGACTAAGGACCTGTCATGGATTAATGGTTTCTCAGAATAAGGCTTCTGTCTTTGTACAATCAGCAGTTTTAAGAATTCTGATTTTGTAATTTACTGCATCAAGTTCATTAACTTTTGGACCTCTAGTATCAAATATATCTGTTATCAAAATGAATTCATCTTTGTGCTTTTAGTGCCATTGCCTTGACACTAATACTGCTACTTGTGATTTCCTCTAAAGTGTTACATCTTTGTAAATCCCCCATAAAGGCTGTGGCAGAAGCGCTCTCCGTGCTCCTGTCTTCTGCGCCCTGACCACCCCAGTGTCCTCCACGTGGCCCTGAGTGGCGGGTGGCGTCTCCTGTCCTAGGACCTGTGACTACACTGACTTTGTCTGTCTGAGCCTCTCCCATGGCTCTTCTTGCAGCTGCACCTGACTCTCTCATAAAGAACACAAAACAGCCTTCTTCCTAAATGTAGTTGGGGGTTGAAGTAATAACCACAAGCTAGATACTACCCAAATTCCTCAGCAGTATAATAATAAAGAAATAAACTGTGGTGTATTTACACAATGGGATACTATTCTGCAATTAAAATGAACTACAACTATATACACACACAACACAGGGCTGAACAAAGCCAGACACAAAACCCATGGCCTGTACAATTCCATGTAGATAAAGTACAAAAATGGAAAAAAACGAATCTATGCTCTTTTAAGTCAAAAAAGTTGTTATCCTTTTGAGAGGGATGGGGCTATGACTGGAAGAGGCCTGAAGGCCTTCTGTGGCGCTGATAACGTTCTGTTTCTTAATATAGAAGCAATGTTCATTTTGTGAAAAACGTGTATGCTTTGAAATGTGCACTTTTCTCTATGTATACTATACTCTTAAAAAGCCACAAAATGTGTATATTCATACAACAGAATATTATTCAGTCTTAAAAAGAAATTCTGACACGCACTGTGACACTACAATACTGACGTGCCTGGAGGGCATGACGCTGAGTGACGTCAGTCAGCTGCAAAGGGACACTCTGATCTAACACACACAGAGGTGCCTGGAGGAGTCAAATTCACAGAGACAGAAACATGTGTGGCAGGCAGGTGACAAGAGGGGAGGCAGGGAGTTGCTGCTTCATGGGTATGGAGCATCAGTTTTACAAAATGAGAAGGTTTCTGAAGACTGGTTGCACAGGAGTGTGAATGTACTTACCACTAGTGAGCTACCCATTTAAAAATAATTAAGATGATAAACTTTGTTACAGTTTAACTACAATTTACTATCTTAAGTTAGCAACAAACTACTTTTTGCTGGGGAAGTAGATATCCAAGCATATCAGAACTATATACAGTTAAAAGCAAACAACTCTTAGATGATGGCCCATTTGGGACCCTCCTGTAAAGCATGAGCACTTCAGAGCACAGATATACAATTGTATCAGCTGACCAGAAACAAGGGGACACAGCCTGCAGAAGGGAGGTCACATGTCACGCACACCAGAAAGATGAATCTAGATAGTTAACAACTTTGATATAAAAAGAAGTATTAAGGTTTGATGAGATACTGGTTTATTCAACAAGGAAACCTTTCCTGTATTTCAAGATAAGAAAGAACAGGAGGGAAAACCTACTTCCTATATATGTGTTTCAAAACTATTTGGTGTTAGAAAGCTGGAAGTACTAGATAAAAACATCTTATTTGTATCTGTTAATGGTTAAGTTTCAATGTTAGAGTCTCAATAAATAAGGTCCAAATAAAGGGTTAAAATCAAATGAGAAATTATTAAGTACTTATTTAACCTACCTATTTGCTCCCCTAAGATCAGGCACTGTTTTGGTACTGGAGCTCCAAACACCATTCCCCGGAGTTTATCCATTGGAGGAGCTTTATTCTGAAGGCCCCCAAACTTCCCATTACTTCGAATGCGATCTCCATCTCTGGTCAGCAGTGTAGGACAGTGTGTAATTTTAACAACCTGTTGTAAGTAACAGGATATAATTAGTGAGTCTATAAAATTTAACTCAACTGCTCTAAGAAAGGAGAAATCATTTAAGGATTCTGAGATAAGAAATGACAATGATCATGGTACTATTTTTGCAAAATTAATTACCTAGTGATGTGTAAGATGACTGGGGGGAAAACGAGAGGGAGAGAGATGAATTAAGACTACCTCACAAGTGTTACCTAAACTAGAACAGAGAAAACACAAATAGAAAAAGTGAAATTGAGATCGATGGCTTGATTGATAAGAGGAAGGAAGAGAGACGGACAAGCCAGAGACTTGTGTGCTTCTAGAAACCCAAAGCAGTATCCAGGCTGTATCATTTAGTTTAGTTTCCTTCTGTTAGACCTCAGTTTTCCAGATGACCAAAGGGTAGCAAAAAGACTGAAGAAAATACAAACTGAAGAGTAAAGGGATGAATCTTCAGAGGATTTCAGCTGTACGAAGAAAAAGAGCCAATGATCTGAGAGCTGGGGAAACTAGAGTTATGTAGTAAAACCTAAGACACGGAAAGGGAAGTAGAAAGTGTTAGTCGAGAATTAAATTTTTCAGAGAAGCTAGGGAATAAAAGAGAAACATTAGATTTAGCATTTCATGATCTTTAGGAATATGCTTTCAAAAAAAAAGTCTAGGAGATACATACAAAAAATGTTCAAATTCACTGGTAACCAGAAGTGAAACTGAAATAACTTGGAGCTCAAATGAGAATTTTCACTACTTAAAATGTTAAAATACACACACAAAGCACACACCCAGACAAAATGTTGGAGAAAGGGTCTTCTTGTATTAATATTAATCTGCTTTGGGACAGCCCTTCTCAGAAGAAACATGACAAGTGCTAAAAAGATTAACAATCTGCACGACCCAAAAATTCCACTTCTAAGAATATGCCAGAAAAAATCATCAGATGTGAACAATGTACACTGAAACATCCTTTTAATAATGAGAAGTATGAAACTTGCACAATCAATAAGTTACATAAAGTATGGCACATCCACGCAATGAAACAGGAAGCATACATCAAAAAATGACTGAAAAGACGACAATTTAGCAACATGTAGAAACACCTAATTCAATCTAACACAGTAGATCAAGCAGTTTCTGAATTATAAAAGATTAAATACAATTCAATTTTCAAAGTGAAAAGCAATAGGACATGTAATAGAAAATTATGACTAATATTTATTCTTTTGACATAATTCCAAGGTAACTGACAGATGCTTTCCCAAATTAGATACTTCCTATGAAATTTAAATAAAATGGAATGCCTACTTGAAGAAAATCTGTGGTGAATTCTTTGGTGAAAGAATCTTTTAGTAAAATAAAGTATCACATCTTACTTTCTTGGTTTTGGTTTGGATTTGTACGCTTTCTAAAAGTGAACATTAAAAATACAGACTAAAAGAACAGACTGAATTCATGTATTACTGCTGCTGCTGCTGCTAAGTCACTTCAGTCGAGTCCGACTCTGTGCGACCCCATAGACGGCAGCCCACCAGGCCCCCCTCCCTGGGATTCCCCAGGCAAGAACACTGGAGTGGGTTGCCATTTCCTTCTCCAATGCATGAAAGTGAAAAGTGAAAGTGAAGTTGCTCAGTCGTGCCCGACTCTTAGCGACCCCATGGACTACAGCCCACCAGGCTCCTCCATCCACGGGGTTTTTCCAGGCAAGAGTACTGGAGTGGGTTGCCATTGCCTTCTCCATCATGTATTATTATCATATTATTATTATACAATATCATATATATAGTAAATCAAATAACTGTTATTATTAAATCAGATTCAGGCAATGATTTTACAGATTTAGTACCATCTTAAATAATAAACACACTCAAATTTTTTGTCTCCTCTTGTTAATGCACTGACAGTATGAGTTATAGGTCTGTGGTTAAACAGACAGTTTTCTAATTCTCAAATGGCACAGAAGAAAGGGGAAATGACAAGCTGCTATTTAATGGGTACAATTTCAGTTTTACAAAAAGAACAGAGTTCTGGAAATTGGCTGAACAACAATGTGAACGTAATTAACACTAGTGAACTTGTACACTTAAAAATGATTTAGATGCTAAATTTTGTTATATGTATTTTAATGTAATTTACCATTTAAAAAAAAAACAACTTAAGCTCTCACTAGGCCTCTGCTGCAAGGCCCCTGCCACTGACCTGAAAAAGATCAAGACAGCATTTGCAAATTCAGTGAGTAAACAAGAGTTACAGTTCTGGGCAGTACTTCCAACTGCTGTAAGGATTAGCAAGGAATGGAATCAACAAGGGTTGAATCAGTATAAGTGGCATGAAGAATTTACAAAGAGAAAACAATAAAAAGACTACTGAAGCCTAATGATATGACCAAGAAATGTCATAAAAGCTGTTTCTTAGAAGAGTTTGAAAACAATATTTGCTAAGTGGAGTGATTTCATTCAAAACTTTGGAAGCAAAGACGTCACTATGAGGAACTATACCGGAACTATAAGGAACAAATGCTGTCCCTGCTTTTGTCACATATGGTCTATTACTTTTTTGAAGCTATGAATTGATGTTTTTCATCAGTTCTTCAAAGTTTTTAGCCATTAGTTCTTAGCCATTAGATCATAGGTAGCTATGATCCATTTATCCTTATCTTTTTGGCACTCTGATTAAACATTAAAAGAAAAGATTTTCTAACTCTATCCTTAGTGATTCTCTATTACATTCCTTCTCTCTGGGCTACAGTCTGGATAATTTTTCTGACCTATCTTGCAATTGACTAAATTTTCTATTAAGCTGTTAAGTCTGCCCAGTATTTAACTTTTATTATACTTTTTATTTTTAGATGCTCTTTTTGATTTTTTTCAAATCTACTTGCTCTTATATTCAACACTTTTTCTTAAAATATATTATGAAATATATTTAAAAGGTTTTAATATTTTTATTAATATTTATTAAATATTATTAAACATGTTTATAACATATTTATATTTTTAAAATATTTTAAAATATTTGCTCTTGTGTTCAATATGAAAATTACTTCAGTTTTAAGATAAAGGTGAATTCTTTCAGAGAGAATTTTGTTTGCTCTGATGACATATCTAAGGATACTACAAGTCCAGCATTAGATGAAATCAAATGTTTACCTTTAAGTATTACCTTGAAGACAATTCAAGTATTATGAATGCGAGTTGCAAACATACATGACAGCCAATCTGTTATTGCATTCTCTAGGAAAATAGTTTTTTATTTTCCACTTAGTGCTAAACTTCAAGAAAGGCAGTTTTGTTTCAGTCCAGAAATGCCTGGAGTTGAGATGAAGGAGGAAGCTCATTTCTTTTGTCCAGTCTTATGCCAAGGATTAGCCCTCTCAGGGGTTCTAATTTACCGGGAAAGAAGTTCTTCGAGCAGATTCCACATTCTGGTATGTCTTACCCTCTGAGCCTTCCAAGGGAGAGACAACTGATGCTCAAGTTCTATTAGTTTGACAAATATTCTCAAAGAAAAATTAGGCTTCAGTGTTCATCTCTCTGGGTTCTCATCTTCACTTAGAATTCTTACTTTCTTGCCAGTTCTTACAGTAAAATATCTTAATGATATATAGCTAGAATCAGCCTTTTGAAATGGCCTATTAGTTCACCTCTGCTAGCACTTCCTTTGGCTATCTGAGTTGTCTAGTCTATTTCTGTATAACCCTCAAAGCCTAGCACTGTGCTAGTGATATGCTAGAACCAGCATTTAC
Source organism: Oryx dammah (assembly GCF_014754425.2). Lineage (NCBI taxonomy): Eukaryota > Metazoa > Chordata > Mammalia > Artiodactyla > Bovidae > Oryx > Oryx dammah. The sequence continues at coordinate 24,701,795 of NW_024070206.1, forward strand.
TGGGTCATGAGAACCAGGTCCTCCTGAACGCCTCAGTCAATGACCACACATAGGCCGCTGGAAGTCAGCCAGGATATGAGTATTCACACTGTGGGGGCTAGCAAAAGCTACGAATCAGGGTCCCACCACTCTGCTCAACAGAGCTGGTTATTCAATAATTAACAGCTCCTCACTGTGTCTCATACATTATAGGTGTCCAAGTAACAGACTGAACTATTGATAGAATCTTCCAATTATTACTCAACTTGCTAATTCATCCTCACTACTAAGCTACTCACCTTCTCCTAATAGATTATACATTGTCATAACTTCTAATGGGTATGATTTCTGACTTATAATTTAGGACATATAAACATGCTAATCACCATCAAAATACAGCAACTTCCTCATCCACAGCCATTTTCTGATGTAGTATATTAGAGCCATTTTTAAGTTCATAAGGAACCATTCATGAAGACGCCAAATACTTTTCCCCAATTAGCTGTTTAATTTTCAATAATCTCACTAATTTAGCTCTCCTAAACTGAAGACACACTTACTATTTCTTCTAACTGGGCCCACAGAAAATCTGTTCTGAGTAGTTCTAGTTTTGCCATGAATTAGTACTATGACTTGATACAGAACCACTATTTGTTTTGTACTTAAGGTTCCTCATCTAGATTATTAGACTATATGATTTTAAGATATCCATGATTTTATAATACACTATTTAAGGGTACTAGATCATATTTTAAACTGACTTCTATTTTCTCTTCAGTAACTACTCTCACTCATTTTCAGCTATAATATTTTGCAAGCCTATAATGTTTACATACATGTTTATCAGCTGCTATTTCCAAGTCCCTAACACCATATTTATTAAATTTAGTACTTCTTCTATATCAACTAATTCAAGACCTTTGGATTTCAGATCCAAATAGATCATTCATTTACTGAAATTTTATTCACTTCAAAATTTCCTGATAATTCTTAAACATTCCAGTGAATATTTTTGTGAGAGCATGTCTGTAAGATAAATTATCTTAATATATGATGATATAAAGAAGGCGACATCTTCTTTGCCTCTCCCACGGAAAGGAGAGTCTATTCCAAACTCCGTATTTCTCCATTTGGATCTAGGCTGGCCAGATTCTGACCAACCAAATGTACTTCCTGACACTGGGACTTAAGAGACCTGTAACTTCTGTCTTCACCACTGTAACTTTCCTTCTTAGGACCCAGATGCCACTGATAAAATCCCCAGCAGCCACAAGGAGTGGCTTGTGTGGAGAGATCTAAGTCTGCCAGCCTACAACCCCTGCCGTGTGCCCAGCCAGTAGTCAGTTATGAATGAGCCAGTACGAATGGGAGATAAACTAAGTAGGAACTAATTCGTTTTCAGAAATAATTTCAAATATTTCTAATCAAGAACTTGCTGAGTTGGACTGTTTTCCTTCCCAGCCTGTCTGGCCAACAACATGTTGTTGAAAAAGAAACGGAAAGCCTCTGGGCTAAGATCAAACCCAGTGCACAGTCAGTATAATGTAGCCTTGGAATCAAAGTCAAGTGAAGGATGGCCCTATGTTAAGACCTCAGAAAGATTTAAGGCACTGCTTTCCAGATACTCTTAGTGAGAAAAAGGTTTCTAAAAACCTTAATGGTGTTACCTCACACACCCATGAGGGGGGCTGAGAAAAATGGTGCGGGTGGCAGCCCCAGAGGAGGCTCTGGCCAGCTATAGCTAAACCACAGTGGCAAGAGCATCAGCTGCCAGCTGTGTGAGGGAGGCACTTGGAGCTTTCACGATCCCAGTGCAAGTAGCCAACACTACTCGCAGAAACCTAGCAAGGAATGAGAACTAACATGCTGCTACTGCTTAAAGCCACTAACTTTTGAAGTGTTTGTTATGTAGCAATAAATAAACATTTATATTGCTAAATGTTCTGCAAAGGTATTATCAGATGCATTGTATCCCCTAGAATCCCCGTGTTAATGTCCTAACCCCCCAGTTCTTCAAAAATGTGACCTGAATTGAAGACTGGGTCTTAACAATCAAATTAAAATGAGGTCATAACAGTGGGCTCTAATCCAATGAGTAGTGTCCTTAAATAAAGGGGAAATTTGGGTACATATGCATAGATTCCAACAGATGCAGGGAGAATGACCATCTGCCAACCAAGGAGAAAAGCATGGAACAGACTCCTTCCCTCATAACCCCTGGAAAGAACTGGCCCTTCTCACACCTTGCATTTGGATTTCAAGCCAGCAGAACTGTGAGACAGTACATTTCTACTGTTTAAGCCACCCAGTCTGTGGTACTTTGTTACAGCCCTAACAACCAATAAACAAGGGCTGCCTCAAACTGTGTTTCCAACGACATTATCTGAGATAACTCTTTTTCAATAGACACCATTAACAGACTTAGACACCATTAATAGACATTGATGTTGAAACTCAGATAATTTCACAGCCTGCAAACATTTCACTTTAATTTGCATCGTGGCAAATTCATTCATATATTTTGCTCAGATTCATGCTGCTTATCAATTTATAGGATTTAAATTGGTTTTGCTGTCATTTGCATATGTATCTCAAAATGAAATTCTTTATAGATATCTAACATTAAATTTTTAAACACACAGTAAAATTGGAGCTACAAATTAAAAAAGAATTCAAGTACATACCTCTTTTCTGTAATGATTGGCAGCATCCAAATTATCCAAAATAATAGTGTCTCCTAACAGCATACCAAATACTAAAAAATTCAACAAACAAAATGTTAAAATTATGACATCGTTTTTGGTCATACTAAAATATTAACACAGACTTCTGCTGGTGAGCATGCTGTTGTGTACCCAGAAGCTGAAATACAATGACTGCACATGAAACATTTGAAAAGAAAAAAATTTTTTAACATATATTATTATAAAGTTTTCTTAGAAATAATGCTAACATAGGAATTTTATTCAATACTTTCCTCTAATAGGAAAAATAAGAGAAGTACCTATTAATACAACTATCATTTATAAACTATATAAGAACATAATTTTCCATAATCAGTAATTAAGTCTCTGAATCACAAGCATTAACATCTGTATAAAAAATGTCACAACCTCCTTTACCTGTTTCACAGTGTTCTACGTTATCTGGAAAAGTCAACAAGTCTCGGGCAAAGACGGGGTCTCCAATGGGTTTAAAATACAATTTTCCATTTCGGTAATGAGGTAGAGGTCTGAATTTAAAAAAGGTTTTAAACAAAATATGTAACTTATCACCAAAAAATACATATATGATGAAAAACATATGAATACACTGATTATCTCTGTGATCACAACTCCCTATGTACAGGTAATACTCCTAAATGCTTAACTGTTATGCCTTTGGAAATGAAAACAATATTTACCATTAAAAAAATACCTGCTTAGTCTTGCCTGTCCTCAATTAGTCTGTAAACTGATATAAACTAAGCTTTGATTAGTTCTGACAAGGAAAGAAGAGGTGCGGCCTCTCAAGCTGGCCCTAAACTAGGACGCCAATGGTATGACTGTCTCACGTGGAGAGTGGCCCTAGAGTGGCTGAGGGCACGGGCAAGGCCAAGGCTGAGAACATGGAAAAGCAGCAGCCCAGTACTCGGGCTCTGTCCTCTTGACACAGCGTACAGAATGAGCAATTGAAATCGAGGGATAACAATGAGATTCCAGAGATGGGAGCTGACTTGGGTGTCAGGGCTTTCTCTGCCCACATAGGGTAGCTTTCCTCAAATTGTGCAGGTAGAAATAGAGGGTGGAGTGGCTTTAAGAGCTAGTTAACTCAATCCCAGTAGGAGGCACAAGACCTGGAAGTGAGGATAACTAGTTTTTAGAGCAAGCATTAGCCTTAAATACCAAATTCATACTTTCCCTAAATAAAGGATTCTTAATTTGATCCTCAGGGATAATGAAAAACAAAAAAACAGAAGACCTCCTGAAGGGAAAATTACTTTCAGAAAAATTATTACTCTTTTCAACACAGTTACTATGATTTGATAGGACATCCCATGTTATTTAAAATGGGTACTGACTAGGAGCAGAGTGGGAGATTTTAGAAGCAGACAGATTTGAGTTCAAATTCCAGCTGTTTCCTTGATTTATGTTTAGATTACAAAGTGAAATAAAATGTTAGTTTAATGACACAGTAAGCTCTTAATTTAGTTTCCATTTTCCTTCAAGTCCCATTCCTACTCAACTCTAGGCCTTGCAAAACTTTGTTTAGGAATCTGATAAAATTTTTGGTCAATATTTTGTTATATATTTTAATTTTTTTTTTTTTTGCTTTTCTATCATCATTTTGCTTGAGTCTTTTAAGGCAGATTATTAACAATAGTCAAAACTAGAGTACACATAAAATACTTAAATGGCTAACTGGTTTGCATGGTTATACCGAAAAACATATTTTGAAAAGTAAATGGGAAAACAATTCAAAAAAACAGATTTATATTAAAACACAGGTGTAACATCCTAACTAGATGGTCTCTTACATTTCAGTTTTGCTAATGGCAGTTCCAATAAAGACCTTCTCTACCTAAATGATGGCTGTTTATTTTTATAGGACTTACAATAGGACAAAGGACATTGATCTACACTCTTATTCCAAATAAAGGAGTTCCACAGTCTGTTAATGATAATGACATCTCACCACCCTTCCTGTTTGTTGTATGTTTGTATGTGTATCTGTCATATAAACAAATAACATTTAACTGGCAAATTAAACCTGGCCAGCATATGTGATGAAATACACTGTAACACTTATCTTAATGAAGATCATATTTGTGAGGAAGACAAAGAATAATGTAGATAATGTGAGTCACGTCTCTGTTTTAGTCACCTTTCAGAGAAATTTTAAAATTCTATGATTTGATAAAAAAATAGAACAGGTATTTTTTTTAAAATCACTACTTGCATTTTTTTCTAACCTTTTCCAATCTGGAAGAGTCTTCTTATAAATAGAATCGAGGGGCAACACCTGCTGACGACCTTGGGTTTCATCATAAATTCGCCGTGCAGCATCAGTGGTCAGGGTGACCACACAGTCCATGTCACTTGCCAGATGCCAAGAGATAACCATTGCAGCTCTATCATCTTCAATCTGTGCCAGGTGTGCAATCTAGAAGCCATTTTAAAAAATCAAGTTAAAAAACTTCTAAATATATTAAATATTTTAAATGAAGTCACTCAGTTGTGTCCGACTCTTTGTGACCCCATGGACGGTAGCCTACCAGGCTCGTCGGTCCATGGGATTTTCCAGGCATGAATACTGGAGTGGGTTGCCACTGCCTTCTCCAGCGGATCTTCCTGATCCAGGGATCGAACCCAGGTCTCTCGCATTGTAGGCAGACGCTTTACTGTCTGAGCTACCAGGGATGATACCAAATACCAAATATTTTAAAAGTCAACATCTAAACAGCAAAAACACTTTTCTTTTGGGAAACATTCACATGAATTAACAAAAAATTCTCAAACTGTAAAAGCTTACTGGCTTAAATATTTTAAATAGTCTCTTATACTATTTAATTTCAAAAAACTATTCTACAGATTAAACTACAGTAAATTTTGCCAATAACCAAATAAAAATATTTGGCATATTATCAGTTAGGTGATGTACCTTTTTTTCACATTCATTTCTCTACTACTGGGTGTGTCAATTGTTAAAGCATAAAACACACTTAAACCGAAATATAGCTATACCCTTCTAAGTAGATCATTTATGCCAATGATTTTTTAGAAAATAAATCTAAATATCACAAATAAGAACCATTTCTTCCACTTTAATAAATTCTGTAGGGCTCAGAATTAATAGTCACTCCCCTATTAACAAAAACAGTTGACCACCAAACAACTGTATGGAGGTTATGTATGGTGGGTATGGAGTTTATGTATGGAGGATACGGAGGTTAGGGCCACCGACCCTTTGATCAACTGGAAATCTGTATGTAACTTCACAGTGGGTCATCCATACCTAGTTTTACATCCAAGGATTTAACCACTAGGCAGTACTGTAGTCGGTATTTAGTTTAAATAAAGTCTTAAAAAAAAGTCTGTGTTTAAGTGGACCCTCACAGTTCAAACCTTTGCTACTGAAGGGTCAACTGTACAACCATCCATCTGTATCCACAGGGAACTGGTTCCAGGAATCCCCTTAGATACTAAAATCTGTGGATTCCTAAATCATTTATATAAAATGTCACAGTATTTGCATATAACATTAAGTATATTTTAAACCATTTCTAGATTACTTATCGGAGAAGGCAAGGGCACCCCACTCCAGTACTCTTGCCTGGAGAATCCCAGGGACGGGGGGAGCCTGGTGGGCTACCGTCTATGGGGTCGCACAGAGTCGTACAAGACTGAAGTGACTTAGCAGCAGTAGCAGCCTGGTGGGCTGCAGTCCACGGGGTCACGACTGAGGACTTGACTTTCACTTTTCACTTTCATGCATTGGAGAAGGAAATGGCAACCCACTCCAGTGTTCTTGCCTGGAGAATCCCAGGGATGGGGGGCCTGGTGGGCTACCGTCTATGGGGTCGCACAGAGTCGGATACGACTGAAGTGACTTAGCAGCAGTAGCAGCAGATTACTTATTAATACCTGATACAATGCGAATGCTATGTAAATAGTTGCCAGCACGTGCATGTGACAAACTCTTTGCTTTCAGGAACTTTCTAGAATTTCCCCCCTCAAATATTTCTCCTCTGCAGTTGACTGAATTCGAGGAATTAGAACCTCTGGATGCAGAGGACCCACTGGATTTTAGTCACAAGCATGCTCAAAGTTTTCTTGCTCAAAGTCCAACACTGCTCAAAGCCTTACTCAAAGGCTGAATTTTTGTGGCTGATTTCAAAAGTCACTTATTACACTGGTATAGTTACATTTACCCTTTATTGGTAGCAAACACCTGCCCTAACAATGAGAATGTTGTGTCACTGTTAAAAACATCACAGTGTCCACCCTGTAGAGCAATTCCCCCTTATCTGCAGCTTTTCTTTCCCCATTTTCAGTTACCCAATCAATGGCAGTCTGAAAACAATAAAGGAAAATTTCAGAAGTAAACAGTTGATAGGTTTTAACTGCACACCAACTCAGCAATATGATGAAATTTCACTCCATCCTGCCTGGGATTCCCAACCACTGATATCATCATGGCTCCACGACCCAGGATCACCCAAAGCCTACAGAAAAACAAGACAATAAAATGTACTGCCTCGTAAAAGGTTGAAACACAAACCTTTCCCAAAACATCTCCACTGCCTTTAGTATAATTTGGAAGAGTACATGATCTTCTGGGTTTTTTCTTTAGTTCTTCCTGTTCTGATAGCTTTCTTTTCAAAAGTGCTTCAATGTGTGGCATCTGTAATTTATAGAATAATTAACCGCAAGGCCAATTACAATGACTTTTGTACAAGGTAGAGAAAATAGCACAGAAAATCCAACAATTTGGACAACTCAAGTACACAAAAGTTACTACATAGCCATTCTTTTCTTTTGAGAATATGATCATAGAAAGGTAAAGCATCAACCTCACTAATTCTTTTTTTCTTAGTTAAGAATTATATGACCTATAATAAAACTTATGAGTTATACACATAAAGAATATAAGCTCTAAAAAATCTATTGTCTTTTGTCACTTTCTCTCATTTTCTTTGCCACCGATTATTACTTAGGCCACTTCAGTGCAAGTTCTCAACTTGGTGTATTATTAATATAACTACTAGTATCATTAGATCAGCAACACAAACTGCAATTTCTCTGAAAAGAGCACTCCATTATTGTTAGCCTATTTCAATGTCCAGTAAGTGACTGGATTATAATCCCCATATGACTTAGGACCCCAAAACAATAGTGTCAACATTCCTAATAAAATATGAATGATTAAAAACAAATTATAGGCTAGAATTAAAAAAAAAAACTTTCACATATACTTGGAAACTGTACCTGCTGTGTTGAAGAAATGTCAATATTGTAGTTTTTCAGTTCATTTCGCAACTGGGCCTCTTTTAATTTTGCTTCTTCAACTTGGCCTAAAATTAAAAACAAAAACTATCAATTTGTGATAGCTCTTATAACAGAATTTAGAAAATGTTTTCAATCCCTTGTTTTTTCCTTTTAATGATTGATGCTAAAATGAAAAACGGTAACTATTATAGAAATCTTATTAAAAATCTAAAATTAACGTTCACATCCAATATACAAAAAGAAAACACAAAATGAATGCAACTGGAGGTATTATAAACTGCAAACTACAAGTAATTGTGGATAAGTTATTTAATTCTAATCCACATGCATATATGTAATATATACCTAATTACATATGGTTATTCTAAGAAAATGAGACTTTTTAAAGAACAATTTTTAGTACTACAAGTTATGTATTATTTCATTACTTAGTTCATATTTTCCTCTAAATATCCCTGACATGTGAAAAAATTTGACAAATGGAAAGCAATGATAGTGCACAACTCAGCAAACAGCCTAACAGTACAGACATTATTAAAAACTAGCAAACATGCCACGTATTTATTAAAAAATAAATTAGCTATTTCTCTGCTGCAGATGTTTGTAAATTAAACTACACACAGTCAAACTAAAACTTACATTACACATCACTTTTTCAGTTATATTGTCATCTAGTATCTTTTGCCAAATGCTAAAGCTAAATATAAACCTTATTATTATGTCAAAACCCTTACATTTATATAGATTCAGATTCCTAATAAAAATTGCAGAATTTTGTAGGTAAGCAAGATATACATTTATTTAAAGACAAGAACACTTCACCTTAAGACTGAATGATGAGTCATATGAACCATTGCTGCTACCTTTCTGCTGCGCCCTGCAGCTCACTCCTAAGTCCAGGGGAAGCAGACAATGTTTGGGTCCCATGGACTCAATCTTCTATCTTACCATTACCCAAAGCATCATTTTCTAGCACTTCTGAACACAAAATGACTTACACTTCATCTCATCAAGAAGCTGTTTGCTGGTATCAAATAAAGTTCTGTACACTGTAATAGACTTGGATAACTGGTCCTTTTCTTTTGTAAGCGCTGCCATTTGTTGCTGCTTCTTAACATCTAGGAAAAAACATTCAGATAATTTATTTCAATTTTTAAATTGTGACTTTTCCAAAATGTCATCACAAGATTAGATAATTAGTAAGCACCATTTAATGGAAAGCAAAACAGTTATTCAGAGTACCACAAACTCAAACAGTTTATCCTCTAGTTTCCTAGAAACTTACCATTGTAAAACATAAATGGTAGAATATATGATTCTAACGTTCTTGATAAAGCTGGCAGCCGAGGCTCAAACACAATAAAATACTCAGTACTATCCCTTCCAGGACTATTTTCTGCTAGCACTAGACTCTGTATAAAGAAAAGAGCAGTAAGGAAAAACCGGTTTTGAAAAGGTATTTGTAAATATACAAATGTTATATATCTCATTGTGCTCTGTTTTCAAGTAAGTGGTAAATTTAAAAGGCAAAACTGACTGACCTGTGAAGTTCATTAAGCATTCACTCTAACATCAGCAGCACCATCCAAGACATAAAACTCTTTGGTATTGGTTTGAAAGCCAAATTATCTTATCAATAAATAGCTTATGCAAAAATTATATAAATAGAAAACTACGAGAAAAAGTATCTTCCAGACCAGAAATAACAATGGCTTCTTATATCTTGACCAGAAATGGCTTGATTTCGATCTTTAAGTTGAAGCAGTATGAAACAACTGATGGTGTGAAAGTTACAAAAATAATCACAAAGTACACAAAGCCCAGTGCTGAGTTTAAGTTACAGCTGTTGCCATGTAAGCAGAGCCATCAGTCCCAGGGGACCAAACAAGAGGTCCTGAAAAGCTCTCAAGATTTGGGCTTTTTAATGTATTTTTCTTCATTAATGCACACACACAAAAACTTGATATATTTTATAGCATATAGCTAGTAAATAATGCAATACAGAGATCTATATCCTAAAGAATCTTTTCAGTCTTACATGGAAACAATGGGTACTAGCTGTTTTGTTTTTTAGACCATAGTAATCAAGTTCGGAGAAATAAAATTTTTAAAAATCTAAATCAACAAAACACCATAGAACAATCTACAAAATAATAAAATAAGTCTACCATTAAACCAATGCCCAATCCCACTTGGTTTCTGAAAGCTTTTTTCAATGTAGTTATATGAATATAAACACAAAAATAAAACTGCTTACACTTAAAATATAACAAACTTTACTGTAGCAATTTTCTTTCAGCACTAATTTTGATCTGTCAATCAATTCAAGTAAATGTTTAGTTACCAATGTTTTACATTATGCATAGTATAGATATAATTTCTTTCACTGAGTGATGAACATTTTAGTAAAAAATATTAGCTAGTACTTATAATACAGCAAAGAAAGAATCTTTATATACCTCTTGGTGTGTTCTCTAGACTAGCCAGAGAAATATAATGACTTGTTAAAAGTTTATTTTAATAGGTAGTATCAAATTTCTCTTGAAAATGTTTACATCAATTTATCCTCTCATCATTAGTGTATAATATCCAGTTCCCCTGATGCTTGGCTAACATTTATTATCAAGCATTTTTTTTTTCTAAAAAATGTATTAAAAACAAGCAGTCATTACTGTTTTAACTAGCATTTCCCAGATTACTACTTAAGTCATTCTTCTTGTTCACTAGTTATTTATAGCTTCTCTCCCACTAACTGCCTGTTTATATTCATTATCATTTATTCTTCTACTAGATTGTCTTTTTTCTTATTGATTTTCAGGAAGTTCTTCAGAATATTTAAAAAATATGTTCAACATACTGTACAAATATACCGAAATATTATTAATCCTCTATTTATATAGCTAAATATAAAATCTTATCCTTGATGTCTTATTTAAGGAGGCCTTTCCTGTCTCAAAGCTTTACAGTTTGTAATCTATATGTTCAGTTTACCAAAATCCATGGAATAACAGAATTGAAGAGAACTGAAGAGTCCAAAACTGGATTCATACACAAATGGCAACTTGAAATGCAAGCAATGGACAAATACATAGCAGAGTAAAATGTAGATCAAGGCAGCAAATGATAAAGAATTTGAATAACACAATTAACAAACATGAATAAATATAAATTTAGATTAAAGCTTTAAAGAAAGCAGTAAACATTCTTCTCTAGCAAATGGGAACATTTACAAATGACTGTTCTAGACCCGGTGTCTCTTAAATGTCCCTAATGACAAGAATCACCTGCACAGATCAGATCAGATTCCACAGCCCTGCCCCAGACCTATCAAATTACATGGTCAGGAGCCAAGTAGGATCTGAGAGATTTCTACCTCTTCATCGTGATACTAGGAACCTCTAGTGGAAATTCACATGCATGACATGAAGCTGACAGAACATGTGGCTGTGGGAGAACAGTTTATGTCACCGTCCCAGCCTCAGACATGCTTACAGCAGGGTAACCAAATGCCTGCAACCGCGGCCAAGGAATAGGACAGAGGTAACCTGGATACAGGGAGTGGGCACCTGTGTTCTTCCAATACAAACCGGCTCTGCATGTTCAAAACGTCTTCCCTGCGCTGCTGTTTTTCAACTTGTGGTTTCATTACCTAATCTTTGTTAGAGTATAAGAAAATTTCATTTTATCCTCAACCATGGTAAAAATAAAAGAACAAGGGTAAATATAAGTAGCACCTGACACTTGCCCTCAATGTCAAGGAATGAAAAGCAGCAGCATGGATGCAGCTGACTGGAAAATCCTACTACCTGAAGAGAATCTTGGCCCAGTACTGCCAAGTCTTTCAAATTCTCCAAATAAACCAGGAATCTAGAGATGTTCGGTTTGTTCATTGGTCTGGCAAAGACCATTACAGCATTACAGAAAAAAATCTCTTTCTGAAAATTCAGGAATTTTTAAAGTGTTGAAAACTAATTAAAATGGAAATGCTGTGATGGTCAGTCTTTGCCAGGCCAACCAAGAAGTCGAACTGTAGGCCACGTGCAAGATTATAGATTCCCCAATTGTAAACCTAATACTGTTAAAACAATGTGAAGAAAGCTGATGGAAACATTGCTGATAAAACTTTGCAAAGAAACTACATTTCCATTTCAGGATTGATCAAATAAATTATAACCATCAACACAACAATGTATATTTATTCTCAAGATACAGATATATGTATGGATGTCAGAGTTGGACCATAAAGAAAGCTGAGCACCAAAGAATTGATGCTTTTAAACTGTGGTGTTGGAGAAGACTCTTGAGAGTCTCCTTAGACTGCAAGGAGGTTAAACCAGTCAAATGTAAAGGAAATCAGTCCTGAATAGTCACTGGAAGGACTGATAGTGAAGCTCCAAGACTTTGGTCACCTGATGTGAAGAACTGACTCACTGTAAAAGACCCTGATGCTGGGAAAGATTGAAGGCAGGAGGAGAAGGGGATGACAGATGATTGGATGGCATCACCAACTTGATGAACATGAGTTTGAAAAAGCTCTGGGAGTTGGTGATGAACAGGGAAACTTGGCATGCTGCAGTCCATGGGGTCGCAAACAGTCAGACACAAGTGAGCGACTGAACTGAATTGACAGATATATAGCAAGGATGTGCGAAATGAGAAAAGATTTCATTAAAGTGGAGTTCTGTTACATTAATGAAACTTTGCACCCTCCTCCATGTCTACATAAATCACATTCATAGGACATCCACGCGGTGTTAGTGTATATACAGAAAAGTGTGGAAGGTTATACACTGAATTGCTAATCATCAGTATCTCTGAATGGTGATAGTATAGTGATTTTTTTTTATGTTCTCTCACTGGGTATGCTTTATATAAGCAAAGCTATTTCCATTTTGGAAAAAAAGGAAGAATGACAAAGATAGGCTAGTTTTACTAAACTTTTCTAGATATGTGTACATTTTACCTGGGCTATGTTTGATTCTATTTCTATTCACAGGATGCTGGCTTTTCAATGAAACATGATTATACTGTCGCTGAAGTTAAAACAATCCAGTCACAGAAAACAGTCATCCACAGGGGAAAAGAAAAATAGGGTCTTTTTTAACAGTAACAATGATAGTGGGTTCAATGTATAATAGCTCAGAACAAAAATCAAAATATTTTAGCTGACTTTCCAATTTAATGCTATAATTAGAATATCATCATAGCTATACACACAAAAGAACAAGTATAATAATATTGTGACTTAAACTATTAAATACCAAAACCTTGTCTACTAGAAGACAAAATTACCGTGATTTCAGCTGAACCTTTCACAAAGGGAAATTCAAGTGTTCTAATTTTCCCATTAAAGAGAGGTATGTCATCTTCCTCATTAGAACCTTTGATGGTAGCCATTACAGTGCCAACCAAATCAACTCCAGTATGATTGTTGTAGTCATCCTTAAAGTAAACAATGGAAAGTTTCAGAAAACTAATTAAAAGCAGCAGAAAAAAGATCAAACCAGAGAAGGACATGGGAAAATCAGAAATATGACCTATTTATAAAGCTCCAAATATTAAATCACCCTGATCCTTCTTACTCCAAACACAGAATTCAGATCTCAGAGTAAGAGCTCTACAGGCAGGAAATAATCCCAGAAACCATAAAAGAACCAAAAGTTTCCACCTAATACAATGACTCCCAACTTTATTAAAAGGACTCACATTTTTAAAAGTGTTATGTACCTAGTTTAAGAACCAGTTAAGTTTCATGGTCTAAAAATAAGAAAACACACTGAAGGCGTTAACAACCCTATTTGCCAAGTTTTTCAAAAAATGAAGTCCCACTAGTGTTATTTTACATATTGTTGTTAACATTCTTAGCAGCCCCATTTTTGCTTACCCTCTGGGTAACCAGAAAGTTTTAAGGAGCTCATTATGATCACTCATGATGGCAAATCTCTTCAAAATACATACTTAATTACTTCCTGCCCCTCACTGAAATGGACACTGAAAAATTGACTTACTTAACACATTCATAATGCTTACATGAAATAGTGAATTAAAGATATATGTTAGTAAAGGTGGGCAGATTTCTGCATTTTTTAGTTACTTCTACTTAGTATATTTTATGGATTTATTTTATGTATAATTGAATTCATTCTCTATTTATATTTAAGTATAAAGATACTGATAAGCCTTTCATTAACTTGCATAAATTTTTCCTATAAACTTAAATAGAATAATTCAGATAGGATTCTATAGTAACTATCTTGCACCTTGAAACTAGGAATAATTTTTGTTACCCTCGGTAATTTGGAAGTAAATAAACATTACCGTGATATGAAGATACAAATCTTTGACCAGGGTCCTACTGGCAACTGAGCGAACATTTGAAACAGCTGGTGTAGCTGGCTGAATTTCAGGAACTAACTTCACAGGCTGATTAGGTAGAACATCCACTATAATCTAAGAAAAGGAGCATTCTAATTAACAACACATTAATGGTTTAGCATTTAAAGATGAAGAAACAGAGCATATCCTAAATGAAACGAAATACTACCTTCCAAAACATATTTCCATTAAATTCTTAAAACCAATCAACTTTTTAAAACTGAAAATAAAAGGCGTAACATTAATTTTTGAATGTTAACCATCTAAAAACAAATTTAGAGACACTTAACAATACATGTAATTGTTAAAAAAAATTAGTGCACTAACAATAATGAATGGAGATGATATATGTTAAAACTACCTTAAAACTTCATTATCTAGAATCCATTTCATTATCTAGAAATGTTATTAACTGAAACATTTTCACATATAGATTAAAATGTTTACTAATCAAGTCCTCAATATAAACAGGGATAAAAAAGAAACTTACATATCAGGTCAAGTTTAATCAACATAATTTAAGTATATATTATTCTAAAATTCCTGAAGATGGCATTTATACCTTTTATCCAATAATCACACCACTTTTAAACAAAACACTTCAAACACTTCATTCCTCAACCAAGTAAGAAAATGTGAAGGTAACTAAAGCTAACTGCCATGTATAAAAAGAGTAAACAAACCTGCTCACTGTTAAGAATATTTGCTTTATCCATCGTAAAACCAAACTGGATACAGTATGTCCCCACCTTGTTAGGAATTGCTTTATCCCTAAGTTAAGAAGAATGAGATAAGATCACTGGTAACTTTTAAATAAACAGGAAAGAAATTCAAAGCATTAACATTTCTTTTCCTTCCATGAAGAGTAAATGAGTAAGAGAGTTACTTTACTACATTCAACTTCATTCATCAAATACTTCCTGCAACATGAAGCTTAATATCAGTCCCTCTTATCTAGACATTCTATCACAAAACATCTAGAGCAAAAATTCTGTAAGTGGTAAAAATTGGATATAAAGTTGATAAAGTAGTAAACACAATAAATGCTGAATTACATATCAAATGAATTTAGCTTCATTTCCACACAAATTTCCATTTCAGTTTTATATTTCAAGTTTATTTCCACACAAATTTCCATCTCAGTTTTATATTCAAGTTTATAAACTATCCAACTGGTCTTATGCTGCTTTGTTTTCCATTTGTATGTTCTAAATGAATAACTATGTAACTATATATATATATAAAAAATATATTTATTCTAACTAAATTACCAATAAGGAACTTAGTAAGAGGTAGACTTGCTATTTTGGCCACAAACACAATGAATACATAAATGATGGAGCAGCCAAATAAATAAAATTTAGGAGTAAAACAACTATATACTTGTATCTATCTATCTATCTATCTATCTATTAAAAAAAGGAAAAATAACACCTACTGCCTCAGCAGATGATAAAACCTAATATCATTCATGATAAATAGAAGTTCTTTTAGTAATGATTACAAATGAACAGCCTGATAACGATACCTACCCAAAATAAAGACCCTAAAGCAAACATCATAGTTATGAGTGAAATGCTGAAATGTCCTTTTTGGACTGGGAATGATTTTAGAATAGTCACTCTCATTGTATCCATTCAACATTTGACTCTAAGTCCTAGCCAGTGAGGTACATCAAGGAAAAGAAATAAAACAACTAAGGATTAGAAAGCAATAAACCTATCATTATTCACAGAGATGAGTGTATAAATACCTAAAACTTCATTTTTGCTACTGGTCTGTAATAAGATAACAAAACTCAAAACAGTGAGATACATATATAGTAATATGTATCTATAAGTGCACACTGAAAGGACTCAATTCCAGTGTGATTACATTATTAGATTCAAATGTGTAATTTTCAATAACAAAAACCCCAGAAGGCAAACAAACAGTAAAGTATGGGAAAAATAAGTCAATCAAAACTGTCCCTGAAAAACATAAGGAGGCTGATATACTAGACAAGGACTTTACTTTAAAACAAGTGTTATAAAGATTCTCAAAGAATTAAAAGAAGATGTGAAAAAAGTCAAGAAAGTAATGTACAGAAAAAGACAAAAATGTCAAGTAAAGAGAAAACTTAAAAAGAAACCAAAAGCAAGTTCTGCAGCTAAAACGTACAATAACTGAAGTGAAAATTTCACTACAGGTATTCAAAGGTAGATTCAAGTACATAGAAGAATTAATGAACTTGAAGATAAGACAGTGGAAATTATACAGTCTGAGGAACAGAAAGAAAAAAGATAGAAGGAAAGTGAACAGAGTGTAAGGGACCTGAGATACATCAAGTGGACCAACATACACACTGTGGGAATTCAAGGAGAAAAAAGGGAAAAGTATGGCAGGGATAATTTTTGAAAAATGGCTGGAAATTTCCCTAGTTTGATGAAAGACATATATATATATCCCAGATGCTCAAGGAATTCCAAGTAAGATAAAACTCAAAGAGACCAACACCAAGACCCACTAACACAAACTTTCATAGGACAAAGAAAAACAATATTAGCAGCAGCAAGAGGAAAACAAATCATTACATACAAGGCATCCTCAACAAAGTAATTTCTTATCAGTAAGTTTGTAAGTCAGAAGGCAGTAGGCCAATGTTCTCAAAGTGTTAAAAGAAACTGTCAACCAAGAATGTTACTTCCAGCAAAACTGTCCTTCCAAAGTGAGGGAGAAATTAAAACATTCTTAGACAGAATTCCCTGGTTGGCCAGTGGTTAGGCCTCAGTGATCCCACTGCAGGGAGGTGGGGGACCGGGGTGGGGGTCAGGGGTCAGGGCTTGATCCCAGGTTGTGGAACTAAGATCCTGCATGCCATGCAGCATGGCAACATTCTCATATAGACAAAAGCTAAGAGAGTTCATCACCACTACACCTGGCCAAAAAGAAATGGTCAAGGGAGTCCTACAAGGTAAAATGAAATAATAATAGATAGTAACTTGAAGTTATGTGGGAAAACAGGGATCTCAACAAAGTTAAACACACAGGGAATTGTGAATGCTGGTATTATTTTAACAACAATTTGTACCTTTTGTTTTCTATTTGGCTTAATAAACTAATACATTTAATGAAATAAAGCAATCATTAGTTCAAAAGGCAAAAAGACATTTCTAATAAGTGAAACCTTAAGACACCATGTATCCAAAACCATTTACAGATTTCAAAGTACAGAAGAAAGAAGCATCACTTAAAGTCACATAGTTAAATTAAAAAACTAGTTCAGTTTTTTTATTTTGTAAGATCTTAAGTTTAGAATTATAGAAATCTCCCATATAATAAAATATTACAAATGTTCTGACAACAGAATTCTTCTGATGTTTCTGATAGTTCTGAAAGCAAATATATCTATCACAACAATCTTTCCCCAAATCATTTTGCAAACTTTGTAGACAAAATATTTTCTATTTGATCATAAATTATTTCTCCTTAGCTAAACAGGCACATGTTGCCAATGCTGATTAACTCTGTAACAAAATATGCATTAAAATATGAAATGATTTGAGAAATACCTGAAGTAGAAGCAGCCCTCTTCTTTGTCATTATCCTTTATTTTATTACAACTAAATATTTCTGCCTAGAAGGAAAAGTGGGAAAGGAGAAGAAAGAAATCACAAACATTTAGCATAGTATATTTAGGATAGAAACTTACTTTACCTTTACCAAGTGTGAATCCAGATCACATGTAGATTGATAAATATACACAAACACACATCTACATACATATATCTTTATCATTAGTGCGTGACACAAAAATGAGATTAGTCACAGTGGAAAGATATACCACTAATTATTAAAGGACATATAACAGATCTTAATGGTGGTGACGTAATTTTAAGGTAATAGCAGCTTGGTGGGACTGATGGTATAAATTAAGGAAGTTAGTTTCCTAAACAGATGACTAAATTGAAACATAAATCCTAAGAGGCATTATTAAATCAGGACCCCAGATATAGTTTGGTTTATTTTCCACTGAGAGGTCTGTTTCAGTTTGGCACTGTCTGGTATGGTAGCCCATCAACCACTGAGCGCCTGAAACGTGACTGGCTCAGACTGAGGGATGTAAGCATAAAACACAGCAAATTTCAAAGACCTGGGAAGATGTGAGCATGCAAAACATCATTATTAAAATAATGATTTAAAAATGCTGAGTACATGGTGAAATGGTAACTTTTTAATATATTAGTTTAAAACTATATTAAAATTAATTTTATTTGTTATTAATGTGGCTACTAGCAGAATTTAAGTATCACATGTGGCTAGTATTGTATTTCTATTGGATTGTGCAGCTTTAGACTCTCAAACCGTCTGTCCACTCTACTGCTCTGTACTCTAT
This sequence comes from Oryx dammah, assembly GCF_014754425.2. Lineage (NCBI taxonomy): Eukaryota > Metazoa > Chordata > Mammalia > Artiodactyla > Bovidae > Oryx > Oryx dammah. Next base: position 24,720,512 of record NW_024070206.1, read on the forward strand.
CAATCATTTTTTTCTCTCACTTTCTATATTATCTCTTAATGATATTTAGTGGTTTTCTGTATTGTGCTACTGCTCTTTAGACTTATTTCTGAAACATATCCTGGTATGTTTTTTAAAAATCTAAGTGATGGACTCAGTTACTTTCTAGTTCTACAGGATATACACACTGTATTTTTATATTAAACTGCATTTAATTTTATGTTAAATCTAAGAGCTACTTTTAACTTCTAAAATGCTTTCTATGACTTACATTTGCTGGCGGTCGGTTCCCACTGTTTGCCAGTTTCCACATTTTCATGGAAATACGTGCTGGATTAATATTTTTAATGATACTGTCATCTTCAGAAATAACAGTAATCATAAAATCTGTAATGGGGAACATTAAAGAGTTATTTTCTTTCTAGTTCAATTAGTGGATTTGGTTAAATAATTCTATGTCTTAAAGCATACATCTTCTTTAAATGTTAATAATAAAATTCTGATGAAGAAATAAAACTACTCTTTAATTAGTCTTCCACAACTATTTGTCTACAGAACTATACAATCATAACAGGTATTGGATATAGATCAATAGTGCTAAACCTCCCACAGAAATCTAATAAATACATCTTTGATCCTTCAGTATTGTAAAGATGATGATGTACAACTGTCATGTGTTTGTATAAACACATTATGTTCGTACTTCATGCCATAAATGATGCTATAAAGCGAGAAAAAAAAAATCTTTGCCATTAATAGTCCTTTGTCTTATTTTCAGTCTGCCAAGCAAGACCAAAAAGGTTAGACCGTGTTGTCTGCAGCACAGGGAACTATATTTACTATCCTGTGATAAACCATAATAGAAAAGAATATGAAAAAGAATGTGTGTATGTATGTATAACTGAGTCACTCTGCTGTACAGCAGTGATTAAGACAACACTGTAAGTCAATTGTACTTCAGTAAAAAATAAAAAGAAAAGTTAGACTAAGATTCAGCAATCTAAGTCAAATGGTTACAAATCTATATGCTTTATGTAGTCTGTGAATACAGTGTTTACTTTCTTTTCTGATTTTTCAATAGCATACCATAGTTAAACTAGTAATATTCCCTTATATTTATCATCTATAATATTCATTGGTCACCTTTTACAGTTTTTACACAGGAAATAGGACTTATCTCCTTGAACAGATAATTAAAAGTTTATGTATATACATAATTATTTAAAAATATTGTTAAATTTCACTTTAAACTTTCTGGTCTGCTTCTTTCACTGCACAGGAATTCATCCATTCAAGAAAATCAAAGTCTTCAAGAAAATGACCGATACAAAGCAAATATAATTGCCTATTGACTTGACAGCTGCCATATTACACAGGAATCATCTGCTTAGTTGATTGTCTCCTACATTAGGCTGAACTCAATGAAAACTGCCATGTTTATTACTGGAACTAACAATCTAGAATAGTGGGTGTACATAGCAGGTATCCAGTAAATGTTTGCTGTTACAAAGTGTCTTTAATCATAAATTATGGATGTATTTCTATCCAAATTAAGTTGAAGTCCTCAATTTGGTTTAACAGTGCAACATATTTAGTGGAACACACCCTCGCAGCTCCTGCCATTCAGCAGTTCATACTTCTCTGGCAGAATCTCCCAATTCAGTGAATGAATAAACACAAACTGAACTACTTTAAGCTATCAGCTTATACATGAACTTTAAGTTCATTCTTGACCATTAAAGCAATGTAGGATATAGAGGAGAGGGAAAATAAAGCTAAGTCAAATATACTTTCTTCACCATTTAAAAGTCCACAGCATGATTGCTTTTTTATCATGTTGAACACCTGGGATAAATAGTTTATCCTATTAATCTAAGAGGCAAATTATCACCACAAATTTATTTTAAAACTGAATTACTCACCAGTGAAAATACCCCCTGCTAAAAACGAAGCATCCTTGTCATATTTAACATTGAGACGAATGGGTTTTTCAGGGTCTGGAAGAATCATTAACTTAATTATGGGTCCTTCTATGGTATTCTTGTTATAAATGGCTTTAACCTGCATAATATGTTCTCCTCTAAAAAGAAAGAAAAAGGGAAAGGGAGAAGCAGGGTTCAAATTGTATTAGTTAAAATTAAAAATTGAGACAATTTCTACAAAATTTAACTCATTTAGGAAACCTCTCTACTCCTGTTTCATTCCAACTCCTAACTAACACTAAATAGCAGCTATGTATTACTCTTAACTTCAACTAATAATAAAAAATCAATCTCTATAATACCAATAACTATCAAACTTTCAGTTCTTACCTAGGGGCAAAAACACTGAGCACTCCAAAATTAGCCCTGCCCCTTTCATCAGTTTTATGCTGTTGGTTTGAAGGAGTGAGCTAGAAACAAAACAAAACAGTTAATTAGAAAATTCTACAAATCAAATTCTTTTCCTCTATTACTATTTCAAAAGCTACATTTGCACACACTCTAAAGTCTAAAATTATCTAATTTAAACTAGTGGAAATAATATAATACGTAATCACATAATACAAAGGATAACAATCATTCACATTGATCAGTTAAACTAGAATTTTGTGTATTTCAATTATTAAGTTGCAGAATTCAGTGTTCACTCTTTCAATAACTCTGACATATCGAGTGAAGTTTGGTCACATAAATACAGAAGGTCTATGCCAAAACCGGGGGGTTGTGGGAGACAGTGCAGGAGGATAAGCATAGATGCACATGCATAATTCTAAGTCACGGCATAACACCATGTCTGTCGTTAGTCACCTCATCCTTCTCTTAATATTTACACAGATGTGCTTCTTAAACCTTTGTTGCAATACTACCTTTGTAGTGATAATCAAGCTTTTACTTTTAAATGATTAAGAATCAGTGGCCACATTTCCTAATCACTTGTTAGAAGAATCTTTCAGTCTTTTGCAGATGCTTCTGTAAAAACGAGGATCATACTCTTATTTGGGGTACAATATAATCATTATTTAACTCTCTTGGAAGCAAACACTAAGAACAAAAGTAAATTTGAAGACTGCCGTAGCAGAAAATCAGACTCTCTCCTAATCCTAATACTTAATTTCTGTTTAACGGAAACTAAAGATTAGGTAATTATGGTACACGCAAAAAAAAAAAAAAAGCAATAGTTGGTGAGACACAAGTGAAAAAGAGTAATTCAACTGCTAAAATAAAACCCTGCAATTGTGTCTGTCTCATTTACCTTCCAATCTTCCCTCTCTCAACCTATCTTTTTCAGTCCTTCTTCCATCTGGGTCCTAAATCTTCGCTGCTAAGCCAGAGGTCAGTCTTCTATTTCAGGTTATATAACAGCAATACTGTAGTCCCTTTTGACAGGCGTAAGACTTTTGACCCTTTTTACTTTACCTTGAAAACTAGTCCATGTGGATGACAAGTCATTCCTGGCACTTTAACCTCCTGTAGAGTTTTTATTTACCTTTTTTAACTGCACACATGGCTTATGGGATCTTAGTTCCCTGACCAAGGTGCACCCACGACCCCTGCAATGGAAGCACGGAATCCCAACCACTGGACCACCAGGGAATACTCTTCTGTACAGCTTTTAAGACAAACAAGTTCAGTCCTGTGAAATCCTTACTGAAATTCTTAACTAATGGATTAATTTCAAGAGAACTGTGTACTTACATAAAACAAACTGTTCGTATCTACTAAAATTATAAAATCTCTGGAGGGCTACTCAAGTCTGGCTGAATACAATTCCAAGATCTCTTTTCTGTGTTGCCTGGCAACACCAAGGTTCAATGCTGTAAAGAGCAATATTGCATAGGAACCTGGAATGTTAGGTCCATAAATCAAGGCAAATTGGAAGTGGTCAAACAGGAGATGGCAAGAGTGAACATCAACATTCTAGAAATCAGCGAACTAAGATGGAATGGAATGGGTGAATTTAATTCAGATGACCATTATATCTACTAGACCATTATATCTCTATCTAGGAATAGAGTAGCCATCATAGTCAAGAAAAGAGTCCGAAATGCAGTTCTTGGATGCAATCTCAAAAATGACAGAATGATCTCTGTTTGTTTCCAAGGCAAACCATTCAATATCACGGTAATCCATGTCTATGCCCCAACCAGTAATGCTGAAGAAGCTGAAGTTGAACGGTTTTATGAAGACCTACAAGACCTTCTAGAACTAACACCCAAAAAAGATGTCCTTTTCATTATAGGGGACTGGAATGCAAAAGTAGGAACTCAAGAAACACCTGCAGGAACAAGCAAACTTGTCCTTAGAGTACAGAATGAAGTGGGGCAAAGGCTAATAGAGTTCTGCCACAAGAATGCACTGGTCATAGCAAACACCCTCTTCCAACAACACAAGAAAAGACTCTACACATGGACATCACCAGATGGTCAACACCAAAATCAGACTGATTATATTCTTTGCAGCCAAAGGTGGAGAAACTCTATACAGTCAGCAAAAATAAGACTGGGAGCTGACTGTGGCTCAGATCATGAACTCCTTATTGTCAAATTCAGACTGAAATTGAAGAATGTAGGGAAAACCACTAGACCATTCAGGTATGACCTAAATCAAATCCCTTATGAGTATACAGTGGAAGTGAGAAATAGATTTAAGGGACTAGATCTGATAGACATGGTGCCTGATGAACTATGGACGGAGGTTCGTGACATTGTACAGGAGACAGGGATCAAGACCATCCCCATGGAAAAGAAAAGCAAAAAACCAAAATGGCTGTCTGGGGAGGCGTTACAAATAGCTGTGAAAAGAAGAGAAGCGAAAAGCAAAGGAGAAAAGGAAAGATACACATATTTGAATGCAGAGTTCCAAAGAATAGCAAAGAGAGATAACAAAGCCTTCCTCAGCAATCAGTGCAAAGAAAGAGAGGAAAACAACTGAATGCAAAAGACTAGAGATCTCTTTTAGAAAAGTAGAGATACCGAGGGAACATTTCATGCAAATATGGGCTCAATAAAGGACAGAAATGGTATGGACCTAACAGAAGCAGAAGATATTAAGAAGAGGTGGCAAGAATACACAGAACTATACAAAAAAGATCTTCACGACCCAGATAATCACGATGGTGTGATCACTCATCTAGAGCCAGACATCCTGGAATGTGAAGTCAAGTGGGCCTTAGGAAGCATCACTATGAACAAAGCTAGTGGAGGTGATGGAATTCCAGTTGAGCTGTTTCAAATCCTGAAGGATGATGCTGTGAAAGTGCTACACTCAATATGCCAGCAAATTTGGAAAACTCAGCAGTGGCCACAGGACAAGGTCAGTTTTCATTCCAATCCCAAAGAAAGGCAACGCCAAAGAATGCTCAAACTACCGCACAACTGCACTCATCTCACACGCTAGTAAAGTAAAGCTCAAAATTCTCTAAGCCAGGCTTTAGCAATACAAGAACCGTGAGCTTCCAAATGTTCAAGCTTTTTTTAGAAAAGGCAGAGGAACCACAGAGCAAACTGCCAACATCTGCTGGAACACTGAAGCAAGAGAGTTCCAGAAAAACATCTATTTCTGCTTTATTGACTATGCCAAAGCCTCTGACTGTGTGGATCACAATAAGCTGTGGAAAATTCTGAAAAAGATGGAAATACCAGACTACCTGACCTGCTTCTTGAGAAATCTGTATGCAGGTCAGGAAGCAACACTTAGAACTGGACATGGAACAACAGACTGGTTCCAAACAGGAAAAGGAGTACTTCAAGGCTGTATATTGTCACCCTGCTTATTTAACTTACATGCAGAGTACAACATTAGAAAAGCTGGGTTGGAGGAAGCACAGCTGGAATCAAGATTGCCGGGAGAAATCTCAATAACCTCAGATATGCAGATGACACCACCCTTATGGCAGAAAGTAAAGAGGAGCTAAAAAGCCTCTTGATGAAAGTGAAAGAGGAGAGTGAAAAAGTTGGCTTAAAGCTCAACATTCAGAAAACAAAGATCATGGCATCCGGTCCCATCACCTCATGGCAAATAGATGGGGAAACAGTGGCTGAGTTTATTTTTCTGGGCTCCAAAATCACTGCAGATGGTGACTGCAGCCATGAAATTAAAAGATGCTTACTCCTTGGAAGAAAAGTTATGACCATCCTGGATAGCATATTCAAAAGCAGAGACATTACTTTGTCAACAAAGGTCCGCCTAGTCAAGGCTATAGTTTTTCCAGTGGTCATGTATGGATGTGAGAGTTGGACTGTGAAGAAAGCTGAGTGCCGAAGAATTGATGCTTTTGAACTGTGGTGTTGGAGAAGACTCTTGAGAGTCCCTTGGACTGCAAGGAGATCCAGCCAGTCCATCCTAAAGGAGATCAGTACTGGGTGTTCATTGGAAGGACTGATGTTGAAGCTGAAACTGCAGTACTTTGGCCACCTGATGCAAAGAGCTGACTCATTAGAAAAGACTCTGATGCTGGGAAAGATTGAGGGCAGGAGAAGGGGACGACAGAGGATGAGATGGTTGGATGGCATCACTGACTCAATGGACATGGGTTTGGGTAGACTCCGGGAGCTGGTGATGGACAAGGAGGCCTGGTGTGCTCCGATTCATGGGGTTGCAGAGAGTCAGACATGACTGAGCGACTGAACTGAACCTAATCTTGAATTTTCTGGTATCCAAGCACTATGTTTGCACCCAAACATTACAAGGCCATGTTCATGCTTGCTAATTTCCCTAGACTAGGTCTCAGTAGAGGTCCAACAGCTCTGCCCAGGTAGCTCTCCAAAAGGCAGGCAGAGCACAGCTACTCATATGAGTCTCTTGCTTCACCCTGAGAGCTTTTAAGTTTCCCCAATAATGCCTGTTTCATAATCCAGAGTGCAGGTCATTGTATCTAACTTCTTCCAGCTTGTCAGCATTACCTATTCCTAATCTGAAATTCAGGTATTATTAATATTGTGTAATAAACAGTCATAATTAGAGACTGCTATCTCTTGTTACACTGTTTGCAAGATATAAACTGTACTTCCTCAAAATAACTATTAAAATGTTAGACTCACAAAATAAGCAATGAACTTGGGCAAACTCCAGGAGAGAGTAAGGGTAAGGGAGGCCTGGCATGCTACAATCCATGGGATCACAAAGAGTCAGACACAACTTAGTGACTGAATAACAAAAACAAAACTAAGCAACAGTGAAGGTTATATAAGACTATTATTTTTTTTTTTTAAAAAAAAGAAAGCTAATAGCTAAAGACATGATGATCCTGAGAATGAAAGCCAAAATTTTAAGTGAGAATTACTTAAGGATGTTGAAAACTTACCTTTAAATTGTTAGCTTTTACAAGACTTATTTTAACCTGTGGCACAGGTGCTGGATTATCCCACTGATCACAAAGTTGAACAATGAGAGGATTCTGCAATTCTCTTCCATTAATTACTGGAATGGACTAAAACAGATACAAATCTTTTAAGAAGCACTAAAACATGCTGAACAATATGATTACTATTTAAGTGAAACAATCAGTGAATTTATAGCTCCTTCCATCAATTAAAATAAACTTCTGAAAGTCAATTATACTGTCACTAATAATACTCTTCTTATAGAAATGATTAAAAATTTGATAAAAGGGAAAATATATTTGACATTACTGGCTTCCAGAGCCAGTCAAGAATTCTGAAAATTACATGTTGCAGGACTTCAATGGAAACAGAAGGTTATCTTAGGCTCTCATATTTAGCACCAGTCAACCTACAGTCTAACTCCTCCATCAATTGTTGGCACTCTGTCAAGTCTACATGAAGCAGTATGCATAGCTTTCCAGCTCCTAGTCAAATAGTCCTAGTCATGGATAAACTTAAAACAGTGTAGACTTAAAATGATTCTTGCTTTTCCCTTAATCCAAGTAAGGCCTGTGTAACTCTGGGAATTTGTATGCTGACCTAGGTATATCAAAGAAAACTCACTGTCAAGCAAGAAACCTATTAAAGTCCAATCCTCTGTACCAGATGTTAAAAGTTAAAGAAAACAGAAGATAGGAAAGACATAACTAGCAAAAAAGGAAAGTGATTTATCACCTCTCTCCTACTAGTAATGTTCCCTCTGCTTCCTCCATCCCTCCAATTATGTTAGGAGGTCGCTAAAAAGTGGGAGAAACATCAATAATGTGTTAGGAACTTTTTTAGCGGACTTTTGGACTCAGAGGGAGAGGGAGAGGGTGTGATGATTTGAGAGAATGGCATTGAAACATGTATAATAACATGTAAGAATCGAAATGCCAGTCTATGTCTGATGCAGGATATGACACGCTTGGGGCTGACGCGCGGGGATGACCCAGAGAGATGTTGTGGGGAGGGGAGTGGGAGGGGGGTTCATGTTTGGGAACGCATGTACACCTGTGGTGGATTCATGTCAATCTATGCCAAAACCAATACAGAATTGTAAAGTAAAAATTAAAAATAAATAAATATATTAAAAAAGAAAAAAAATAAAAATAAAAAAAAAAATAAAAAGATACCCTTGAAGCTGGTTTATGATTAACTACCAAAAAAATTTTCATGGATAGACTATATTCTATGTGCTAAAGTTTTATAAAAAGCCTGAATACACAAAAAGTGCTGATGTTTCCAAATGTAAACACATCAGGGTCTTTATTTCTAGTTACATAATTGTCCATCTATCAAACATAAACTACCTGGTAAAGAATATCTTTCAGTAAACAACTTACAGCCCAAGTTGTTAGCTGAAAATTCTTCTGGGCAGTAGGGAAGAAAGGAAATAACCAAAATCAAATGTTCATGATTTGCCACTTATTAATACCGTTGTGCAATATAACGTTTCAGAATTTGTTTCTTCATTTATAAGGAAGGAATTTGTTTCTTCATTTATAAGGAAGGACAATACATCATAATGTTGTTGAAGATTAACTGAGAAAATATATGTATATTTATATAATTTTTTTATTTATCATGCTTAGGTGTTAGATTAGTTTCCCTTTCTATTTAAGATCCTGTGTGTGGACGAGGGAGGTAGGTCAAAAATTAAATTGGAAACTTCTAGGAAAACCACATATTCAATGATTACATTTTCAGCCTTACCCATATACAACATCTCTCTTAACAGATAATTGATTTTAGGTTTTATTTTTAAAGCTTCTGGATTTCACTGGTATCTGCAAATAAATCCTATAATAAAATTTTGAGTTAACAAGCTGTCGTTAATTTTATATTCCTCTCCTACAAAATCATTTAAAAATATGAACATGTAAAGTTTTTTTTCCACCAAAGGTACCAAATTATTCCATGATATTGTCAGTCAACAAATTCTTTATTGACATCATTAGGTTTCTAAGAAGGCATTGATTTATGCAGTAAATATGATTTTATATAAAAATAAGTGCACTGGCTTTGCAGTACAACTCTTCAGTCAACAAGTGTTAAGGAAAAAATTGTTTTTAAAGCACTGTCATATTTTTTAAATTTACAAATCAAAAAAAGGACTAGAGCAGAGATATGTTAAGGTTTTCTCAGATGATCAGTTCCTTTGTGGTATAATTTCATCTACTATCATGGTTATGTGAGATGATTTTCCATTAGAAAAAATAACCTTTCATACCAACAGATAAGGCTCTGCCACACCATAACTGAACATCAGAATGTGAACATTTTAAAATCAGAATTCTAAAAATTTAATGAAAATTGAAAGGTAACAGATTTGACAGAGATTTGCAAATTAGTATTTAAGATATGTATAACTGTATGCCCAGGGAAGCAAACTGGTGTTTTTAAGAGTATAATGAATGACTTGATATCTGGCATGCATTTAAAAATTCCAGCAAAAACATTTTTTTAATAAGCCAGTGAGAGAGAACAACGAAATACAATTGGTGAAAATCAGTAACTGTTGAAACTGGGGGTTCATTATCTATTTTTATTTTAATGCAATTTTTAATTTCTATAATAAAACTCAGAATTTGAAGTATCACTATTTTTTTTAACAAATGAAGGCACAGTGATGAATAATAAAGTATTAAAATTCATATTACTTTGTCCTTTTGTTATTGTTACTATTGTTACTACTTCAACAAAAAAATATAACTTTTGATCTACTAACACTCTGAAGCAGTTAGTAGGTCAAAATATTGATATTAAATTCTTTCAATCAAGGCAGCAAGGTACTTACCTCCTTTAACTCTGGCCAGTCTACAAGGAGAAGTTTAGCTGGTGGCCCAGAAACTAGCTGCACTCGAATAAAGTCAGAAAATTCACGCCAAGTAAAGCAAAGATCCTTATTTCCAGGGGGACCTGGAATAAATCTGACGCCTCTCACACTTATACTTTGTGTATTTTCCTAGTGAGGAAAAGCACATTGAAAAAAACACCACGAAGATCATGTTTAGTTTTCAGAAAAAAAGAAAGAAAATGCTGTCACTACCTATGTGCATACAGATGTGTTTCTGGTAAAACAACAGCAAGTAACACACATATGCCAACATTGGCGTGCCCTGAATTTCATTTCCTGAGACAAGAAACTGAAATTCTCTTTTGTGAGGGAGAGATCTAAAAGGTTCGACCTATGTCCTTTATCCTTATCTTTTCCTAATTTCCCTCTTCTTTACACTTGCACTGTCTCCTTTCTGTTCCCCAAATAGCCACATATGTGCCTGCCCAACAAGTTCCTTCCCTGTTTGCCACATTTTTTAGCTACATGTTGAGATTACCAAGGGAATGTGCTTCAGAAGAGCAGTACATTTTATGAAGATATGGAAATAATCTTAAGAAACAATGGCACATTAAAATCAATATTTTAAAAAGACTTTAAAAACAGTGTTATTTAAAAATAAAAAAAAAGGAAGGTTCTTTTTTTATGCAAAGATTAGGGGTAGACTTCTATTGTTTCTATGAAAGTGAGTCAAGATGCTGCTGCTGCTGCTAAGTCGCTTCAGTCGTGTCCAACTCTGTGCGACCCCATAGACGGCAGCCCACCAGGCTCCCCCGACCTTGGGATTCTCCAGGCAAGAACACTGGAGTGGGTTGCCATTGCCTTCTCCAATGCATGAAATTTTAAAGTGAAAGTGAAGTCGCTCAGTCGTGTCCAACTCTTAGCGACCCCATGGACTGCAGCCTTCCAGGCTCCTCCATCCATGGGATTTTCCAGGCAAGAGTACTGGAATGGGGTGCCATTCCCTTCTCCGTGAGTCAAGATAGTACCTATCAATTGTAAATGACAGTAGAAAGAAAGTCAACTTGACTGGAGAATGAGCCATGGAAGGAGACAGGTGTGCTACAGCAGAATACTACTTAGGCACCCTAAGCAGACAGAGTCTAATCGCACAGCATAAAATGCTGACAGGTGGCATAAGATGGTAACTGAAAAATGACACTAGATTTGGTCAGGTGGCAGAAAAACCCAAGAGGCCTGCCTGGGAATGAGACTGAAGAATGTGAAAACAGACAGTATACATAACTCTTCCGAGGAGCTGTACTCTAAACAGGAGAAAAAGAGGGCAGTACTAGATGGACATGTTTCAGGGCCAAAGGAAGCTGTGAGGTGAGAGGAGAGAGAGTATGGCAAGTTTATATGCTGATGGGAATGTAACAGACAGGGAAAACAAGATGTAGGAAAACAGGTTATAATTTAGGAACAATTAGTTGAAAGAGGATGGGTGTCTATGCATAAAGTGACAGGAAGGAGAGACTGTTCATGTACAACAGTGGTTACTATCTGACTTCATCTACACAGAGGGTGAAGCTAGACAAGAAAGCATCTGAAAGTCATAGATCAAACCTTATCTTTTACAGTAAACAAAACACCATTAGAAGTTCCTCAGCAGTGCTAAGATACTGTAGAAAAGGCGTTCTGAAAACTAGAAAATAACAGCCTAGTAGGTTAGTGGAAACAAAAACTCCAGTTAGGAAGGGCAATGATGAGACTCCCATCATTATTCTGTTGGGTAAAAGGGATAATGGAGGCTCCAAAAGGAAGAAGAGGTTTAAAAACCACTAAATGCCCTAAATGGATTCAACTTTACTCGAGCCTTAGAATTCCTTCTTTCTGACCTGCTCTAGGCTGGCAGGTTCCTTGAAGGCTCAATTCCAACATCTTTTCTCGAAAACCATCTTTAATCTCTCCAAGAAGAATACTTTTGTTTCCTTGCTTGCAGAAATAATTTCACCAGGATTCTTATTTTTCAAGCTAATCTCAATTAGCTGCAAACCTGCACACTTTTACAACTAGTGTATCCTATTCAATGCAGGGACTGAGCACCAAGAACTTTTTACTCAAATAGCTACATGAAAAATGACCTTTGTACACATGTCAAAATACTTAAGGATGAAATGGTATGATGTATAGAATTTGCTTCAAAGTGACAGGTTAAGGGGGAAGTGATGAATGCTGAAGCCGACTGGTAGGACCATGGGAATTACTTATACTACTTATGCTATTTTTGTGTATGTTCAACATTTTTGTGTATGTTTAAATTTTCATAATAAAAATTACTCCAATGCCTTTTACAATTTTTCATTGTAAATACTGCAATCAAATCTCTCATTTCTGTTTTTACCAAACTTTCTGTTATATGTAATTTGAATGAAACAGTCAACTATTAACAGGAAACAGTCATACCTGAAAAGTAGTTTTCAAATGTGAGCTATCAAGTCCAATCCCAGCAATTCCCAATGCAGACAGAGAACTTGGTGAAAATGCTTGAATCTGATTCCCATACTGATCTGTAACAGTTATAACTAAAAAGGGAGAGGAAGTTTAATTTTACAGTATCTTAACATGATATTGATGTCACATGTTTTACCATGAATATTTGAAGGAAACAATTTAGTGTCATGTAATAATTTGGATATAAGAAAAGTATAGGATATGAATCACATTCACATATTTATTTTACGCTAACAAAAGTCAACATTCTTTTCTAACAAAAGTCAACATTCTTTTCAACTAACTGTTTTCACAGGTCAGCATAGGCAAAGATAGGGAAAATGCTTCAACCTTTTCAACAGTGGATTTTAAGCCATTAAGTTAAGTTGCGTCAGTCGTGTCCGACTCTGTGTGACCCCATAGATGGAAGCCCACCAGGCTCCTCTGTCCTTGGGATTCTCCAGGCAAGAACACTGGAGTGGGTTGCCATTTCCTTCTCCAATGCATGAAAGTGAAAAGTAAAAGTGAAGTCGCTCAGTCGTGTCCGACTCTTAGCGACCCCATGGACTGTAGCCTACGAGGCTCCTCCGTCCATGGGATTTTCCAGGCAAGAGTACTGGAGTGGGGTGCCATTGCTTTTAAACCATTAACCATATATAAACCCAAAGTTTTCCTTTCAGATTATGTATGCCAAAACATGAACATAAGGACATATTATAGAAGTGTTTCAAAGAAAGAAAGTAGCTCATACTAACCTATTTCTCCTTGAAGCTCTTGACCCATCTGTACCGTTTTTCCTCCTTTTAATTCACATTTTAGATGTTTAGGTTCATCTGGAAGTGGTCTGAAATTGATTAACAAATTAAAGGCCTTAATTACACTATTATTGTAGAAAAAAGTTTCAACATGCTAAGGAGTCACATATGTAATGTTCATTTTCTTAAACTTAAAAACAGTATCACTATTAACCCAAAGGGAAATAGAGAAAAGATAGCTTGCAAAGACAGTAGAGAATACTGACCCCAAAAATAAATGCATGTTAGATCACAGTTATCTATCCTGGATTAAAAGGAAATTATGACATGAGAGCAGTGAAAAAAAAAAAAGCAGATGGGTTGGTAAGAACTACTCATCAAGAGATCTGTCTCTGACTGAAGAGTGGTACATCTGATCATTTTATCTCAGACATGGAGCTATTCTAAGTGTTGGAATAGTATGGAAATGTGTACAGAATTAAAGTAGAAAAGGTTAATAAAAAAGAGGCAGCCAAGGAACTGACAAGCCAGAGTGAAGGACAGGTCTTCTATATATTTACTTAAAGTTTCCTCTTTTCTATCAGGTAGACTCAGCTTTGAAAGTCGCCACTAACTAATGAAAGAATTCCTTCTGAGCAACACACTGACTGTCACACCGCATCTTTTGTGTTTCTCACGTCTTTGCCATTTTCTAGGAGTTTTCACTGTTGCTTGTCCTAGCGGGACATTCCTTTAACAAAAGTTCCAGTTCTGGCAGATACTAAAGGGCCAAGTTAAGTAGAGGCTGAGAGTGATATTAAGAATGAATCACTATCATCAGTGAAGCTTTATTCCAAAGACAACCTGTTTCCAAGAAGTTGTGGAAATTTCTACATTAAAAAATGACTTTGATATGTATGCTTTGGGGAAAAGCATCTTTGTCACCATATGCTGAATATCTCGAAATGTCATATGCCCACACACCTTACTGTAAATGCACTTTCCAAAGACACATGGTCGTCTTGGAACGAAACCTGGCAATAGCGCATGTCTTTCACAGATGTCGGCACTTGCACATCAGGAAGCAGACCCTGCAGCAAGTGCTCTTTGTTAATCTCAGGAGTCCAATTAACCTAGAAGGGAAATTATATACTTAAGAATCATATAAAGCTTACTCCAATGTCTTCCTACTGCCAGTTATCTTACCAACCCAACCTCCCCAACTCTAAGGAAAAAGGCAGGCCCTTTATGACCATAAATGATGGTGGTTCATATATTACCAAGAGAAAAAAGTTATCTTCTTCATTGTCTTCCCTGTTAATACTGCCACATCTTTCAATGCAATGAAATAAATATTCCTAAGTCATTCCTTTAGCACTTCGCCACAAGATTATTACTCTGGTCATTATAGTTTAAAAAAATCATGGGAATCAAATCATGTGATCAATTCTGAGAAGTTATAGTCAATTGTTTTTGTTTTTTTTTTCAAAAAGAATCTTACTATTACAGTTTTTAAATGAGATATAAGTGGACCCTATCCAGCAAGGTGAGAAAAGTTAAATTCACTATATAATTACCATCCTGGCCACATCTTTATCTTAATCCACTCCCAAATGTTTTTAGCTCTAATTTTAACTTTATATCTCTTAAACTCCATATTTTGTTATTTTGATCCATTTTTAAGTTGACTACTCCACTCCATTTTACTTTTAAACTTCCAATCCTTTCTATTTAAGACTTTCAGCTCAACTTTATGCTTTTAGCCTTTATAGCTGTGATTCTTAAATCACTGATATTCTAATATTGTGATCCTAGTTTACACCATTCCAACTTTCTTAGTTACCTTGTTATCTTTGTAAACCATTGTTTATTCTTTATAACTTTTTTCTTTTTTTAAATAGTGGAAGCAGCAAGCAGGAGTTGCACAAAATGGCTCTCTGCTCAGAGAATTCCTATGTCTGCTCAGAGGATTTCTCTATCAGTTTGGGTTGACTTTCCTCGGTAATAAGATAATTCTCTAAAGACTACACAGTCACTGTAAGTGTATACATTTAATAAAAGTATAAATATCCTTTACAGTCAATAAAGGTACATGTTTTAAAATATCTGGAACCCAAGAAATATATCATGACTAGAATTGAGGAAAATGTGTCAAAAGCAGGCCATGAGCTTAGAGAATGGCAAAAAGAACGTTATATACAGAAAGAGGCTCTCAAGTCAATGTTTATTCTTAATCCTAGTGAGAAACTAAACTGTGGAGACATTATTATGAGAAAGCAAGGTATCAGTTCAGAAGCCAGGTTGCTAGTACCACTTTTAAACCACTTGCCTTCAGATCTGCTGAGAGATAAAAATGGCTTGCCTCCCTTCCAAGCAGGATAAGGACTATTTCTCTCACGATCCTCCCTTCTCTTATGGAGGGGAAAAATAAACTGGCTGGCGCAAGGGCTATTCCAAATCTGATTTTAAAAATCATGTCAGCTGAACCCTGGTAAACAATTCTTACAAGATATCAGATCCTATATCTTGGAGACTCAGGATGGCTACAGAATTTAATACTGCAAAAAGAGGAGAATTCTCTGGTGGTACAGTGGTCATGACTCTGCACTTTCACTGTCAAGAGCCTGGGTTCAATCTCGGGTTGAGGAACTAAAATACCACAAGCTGTGCAGCATGGTGGAAAAAAACCAAACACCATCATTTTAATTGGGTTCTGTTAGGTGAGCTGTTCAAGTTTAAGCATACAGATTCACCCTTTCAAGGTACAAACACTACATCTGGATGGCAGGTTTGAGGACCATCTGAAGCTAGTGAGAACTGACAAAACCACTGTGTACAAGTAACAGTTTTAGAGACTATACCAATTTCAAATGGCCAAATCAGGGGTCTGGTTTGTGGTTCACAATACTGTTCTAGCATTTGCCTTTAACAGACCTTTTCTTTAGTGCCTTCAGAAGAGCTACAAAAATACTGCTCTGGTCAAGTGGAGATCTTAATTGTGAACAGAAATACAGTTCATCAGGACTGGATTTCTGTTTAGGTGTCAAAATCATTTCTCTAAGGACAGATTTGACACATTCAACATTCCAATCTAGTGCATGTTAAAAAAAAAAAAAAAACTTTATTTAGCCTGGGATTTTAAATAACAATGCTGTTTTGCTGGGATGAGTGTCTTCTTAAAGGACAGCCTATATAACTTGTTCAGTCTTCCAAGCAAAAAATGTACAAAATTCTTGCAAATGATCTATCTGAGATACCTACTTTAATTTTCTCTGCCAAAGCTGATGTTATATGGATTTCTCTTTCTCCTTCATCATACATTTGAAAAATAAGATTATGCATAACATCTCCTGCTATCCAGTTAACCTCATCCTGATGTTTGATCTGGATGGCCTTCTGTCCTTCCACACTGAATATCTGTAATCTGGCAACATGGCTACTGGGGAGCAACTTAATAGTCTTCTCCACTGGTGCCACATCTTTACAACTCTGGGAAGAGAGAAAAACAAGTAACATACTGAATAAAAACATCTGTACTGAAAACATCATTTTTGGCTTTTATGGTGAATCTTTCATATTACTTAGGAATTTATTTCCAATATTATGGGAGCTAATCTTATATATTGTTAACAATTATAGGTTCTCTCATTAAGACGACACTGTACTATTAGCAAGTCCATATTTTACACCATCAAGTTATAAATAACGAAAGTGGTCACACTGTTAAAACCTAAAACTAGCATGCTGCTGCTGCTGCTGCCAAGTCACTTCAGTCGTGTCCAACTCTGTGCGACCCCATAGACGGCAGCCCACCAGGCTCCCCCGTCCCTGGGATTCTCCAAGCAAGAACACTGGAGTGGGCTGCCATTTCTTTCTCCTAAAACTAGCATATTTGGACTTAAAAGAACATTCCTCTTGGTAAATCTGCTTAAAAGTGTTGCAAACTTCTGAAAGTTTAATCATGTAACACAGATTTGGTGTCAGCATTTATTAATAAGAACAAACGTGTAATAAATTAAGAATGTTCTACAAAATCAGAGACAAATAACTGCCATAAAATATATTACTTAAGGAGCTTCTAGAGCTTCTTTAATTCATTTTTTATTGGGGTAAGTGGACAGAGTTGCTTGTAGCTAAATAAGGACTCTAGGTGCCAAGGCTGAGCAGTTTGTAATTTGTCATAGGAACAGCAGTGTTTCAAGAATCAGCAGAGATGAGCTGGTACGCTACATAAATTGATTTCAGGCACATGAAATTAAAACACTACACAATCATCTCAGAATTTAGGTATAGTGCATTCCATAGAATACAAAAAATTCAAGTCTAAACCTAAAATACCTTTACAATCCTGCTTCGCTAATGTCTCCCTCCTCATCTACTTGAGGTCATTCTATCAAAGCCCATTCACACAAATAATGACAAAGTCAAAATTACTACCTCACAGAGTATCAGGCAAATAACCCACCTGCTGCTATCATAAGCACATCTTATTTGCCTGACTCAAAATTAACAGTCACTGTTTTGTGATAACATTAAAACTACATATTACAGGTATACTGTGGTCTTTGTTTTAACTGTCTTGGACTCTTGGTTTTCAGCCTGCTGCTGCTCTGCAATATTTATATAATTGTATGTAAATGTTCCCTTGCTTTCAAGCCCAGCTTTCTCCTTAACAACAAATCTTTTCTTCAAGATCAATTGTCTTGATCTTTTGCAAGACAATACACTCAAAAACACATTGCTCACATTACTAAAAAAAGGAAATGCATAACAAATGTTTTAAGATTATCAAACAGAACTAGTTTCAAAAGAAAAAAATTAAAGTCAAATCATCTCATTCTAATTTTAAAAAATAAAAGTTTTTACCCTTTTGAGGCTCAGTATATGTTAGCTGATGTATACTTAGTTGGAAAAACATTGGTTAATCAACTGATTGGTTAATTCGCCATTTACTACCACCACATCAATCATGCAGAAATCATGTACAGGTATTTCACTTGCGTAAGTATCTGCTGTCTCATTTAGCAATCTTAGGAAAGCAGATGCTTCTATCACCTGCCTGCCCTCCTCTAGGCTGGCCTCACCTTCAGCCATGATGAACGCCCAAGAACAAGGGTCCTCCTGACACATCAACACAGCACTCTCTTTATAGGATAACACTAAGAAAAACCATGTATTTATTTTAAATTATACATACATATTAAATGTTCATATATCCTTCTGTGGTGGTTCAACAGGGACATTTATTAAACTTTCTAAGAAATAGGTGTAAACTATAAGAAACAAACGAATAAAATAAAACGGGTAATTGTTACACTGTAATAATAGGAAAAAATAATTTTAGGAACATATAATCAATAATAGCTATAGATATTATAAAAGGTTTGAGTAAGAAATTTCTAATATCTGATACAAAGTGTTATTTACTATACCATTTCATTTTTGCCTTTTCTTCCCTCTGGCTAAAAGAATCACAAATATCTCATCTTAAAAAGTCAAACAACTTTACATGAAATATTATAAAGCTATTAAAGAGTATTTGAATAAAAATTCAATATAATACCAATGAAAAACAATAATAACTTACAGGTATTTCAATTTTTGCTTTAAGTGTCTGGTCTTTTTTAATATTCTGAACTTGAATTGCTGGTCCTGATAAAATACTGGTTCCAGAACTACTGCAATCCACAACATAGATTGGAAGGTTTGGAGCACCTGAAAACTATTGGAAGCATACAAAAAAATTTAAGATCCCAATCAAATGCAACTGGTTACTCAATAACTTAAATTTTCAAAGAATATAGTATAGCTGCTATTTCTGACTATAAATTAGAAAACTGTAAGTATAATTCACTAATATCCTAGACAATTTCTGAATGAAAAGAGTAAGTTTCTACAATTCTAGGTAAAATATATTGATTTTGGAAGAAAAATCAACTTCCTTAACCATCATTCTTTCTTTTACTCTACCTATTTGGGTTTTCCTTTCCTTCTTGAGCTCTTTTACTCATATTCATTTACCCATCCATCCTTAATCCTAAAGGATAATTGTATCATTCTACTCATAACTGAATACTTCATCTGAAATGAGGAGGATGGACAAAGAAGTGAGGAGGAATCTGTAATTCAATACTTGGCATACTTGGTGTCATTATTGGATTAGAGATGTTGAAAATTATTGGCAATGAGATAGCCCACAAATTTCTGCATGGAATAATCATTACACAGTCTAGATACTATATAAGGCTTACTATAAAAAGAGCCAAAAGATAAGAGTGATTTCCAGTTACTACAATGGCACTCAAAATCTACACATTCTTATCTTACAACAGCTTACCTTACAATGAACAATCAACTTTGGTTGTGCTGTTATATTGTCTGATTCATCCAAAACTTCTACCTGAAATGGGAAAGCTGTTCCATTTTCTATAACTAAAATTTCAGAATCCGGTTTCACTTTCAATCGACGAGGAGGACCTACCAGAAAATTATATAATGAATATGAGATTCAGGTTTCCAAAACTGAAATGTTAAAATAGCAAAAGAAACAGCTTTTAACATTTTAAGTTTTAGTATCTTTTAAATAATGTTGAAAGAGAAAGAAGAAATATCCATGTTTAAACATTTCTACCCCCTAGAATAGATTCTACACACAATCCCCAAATGTACAGATTCCCAGTTGTATTAAAATGTTTGAGGTCTAGACTCGGTTTTATGGACAAGCTAAGACATGTGGTAACTCATGCTAGAAATCACTCAAATGTGTAAAATACTAAAAAGATCCTGGAAAAAAGTATTCAAGAAAAAAAGTAAAAGTTTATTAAACTACTTTTTAAATTTTCTATCTTTTACACAATGACTGATTTCTCAGGCACACTACATACCTCTATGACGTAATTTTGCTCAAAGGATCAGTTCATGTAATGACATAACCAGATAATTTACTTGTTAAGACTGCCCACAACCCTTTGATATTCTAAGCAAGCTGCACCATAATTTTCCTCTAAACTAATAAAGAGGTTTTACACTTCAATAGCAGCATGACCTAGTGTGCCCTATAAACACTGATACTTTAAAAAACACTTTATACTAAATACTGGGAACACAAGTTTACAAAGAACAAGTTATATCAGTTAATATTTTTAACCATATGCCAACTCTGTTCTTAGAATCCTTACTATGACCTTGACCAAGAAGGTACTATTAGTATCATCCCCATTTTATGCCTGAGAAGTTGGGATCCAGAGAGAGTAAGTATCCCATCCAGGTCACATGGCCACAAGGGGCAGACTTGAGTCACTGACCACTCTGACTACACAGTCCCACTTTCCACCTCACAATCATCACTCTCAACTTCTAAAAAGCATTGTCAGCACTATCTGGTTAATAAGAACTTCCCCTGAGATTTGAATAATCCATATGTTTTAGCTAACCTTTCAAAATAAAAGCATCATAAGTATTAATACAAAACAAATTTTTTTTTTTACTTCTACCAATGGGCCAATCTTTACTTCTTTATCAATTCAGGCTTGAGGGAAAGCTCAAACTACATGAATCTGTAAAAGGAAATAGTTAATATGTTTCTTTTTCATTAAAAATTTCATTAAAATCAGTTTTTAGGTTGATAAATCATTACTCAAATTAACAACATGAAAGCATAAGAAACTCTTCTTAAAATATGAAATATTTGGCTATATCAGAAAAAGTAAAGGACAGATCCAGTTCTTATATAATCCTAATTGTACATCCTTAAGAACAGTTTCACAATGTGTTTTCAATATTCACATTATTCTTTCAGGATTATTTTTAGAACTTAAGTCTTCCTAAATGTTAACCCGTTTTTCCATTGATTATTTCTGTTAGTGTTATGCATGACGTTCAATTGTATTTTCAAGACTTATACCATAACCAAACCAAAAAACACTTCACCTTTGTAAGTGTCATTAAACTTTATCATAAGAATATCATTTAAAAGGTAAATATTAGGAATATTTCTTAAAATAATATTACCTGGAAGTAATCTAATTTTTAAAATCTGTGAGTCTTCTTTTAAACCCGGCAGAATAACCTTCAGATTAAAATTCTGTTAAAAAAAATTATTTTAATTAAATTCAAATCCTAAATAAATACGTAATTTACCACCTCAATTCTGATTTATTTTTTGCTTTTCATTTTCATACCATTATAGAAAGTCACTCAGCAAACTTATATTGACTAAAATTATCATATGTATGTATGAAAGAAATGCAGATGAAAAAACTGACTTATATTGCTTCTTTACAGACAATACTATCTTCAAATTCAAAAGGCATACCCTCTGAATAATTACCAGAATTAGTATGGGCATTATAAAAAATCTGGAAAGTAGTAAAATGGAAAAAACCCCAAATCTACACGTATCTAAATATAATGTCACGTTCTAGATTAGATTCCAGAATAGAAAAATATAGTGGAGAAACTGGCGAAATGTTAAAGTCCAGAGTTTTGTTAAAGTATTATATCAATGATAATACTGGATAAATATGCAATGTTTATATAAGATGTTTAACAGAGGAAGCTGGGTGAAATACATGTGAACTCTCTATACCATCTCTGCAACTCTTCTGTAAAAATAATTATTTCAAAATAAAAAGGTTTTTAAAACCTAGAAATCTTTTTAAGTACATTTACTAAAGTCAAAATTTCCATGAATTTCAAGTTCTTCTTCCAGAAACAGCTTAATTCAGGAGGATGGACAGAATTGCTCTTTGCTTTAATGCAGTAAACTTACATGCTCTATTTTAAACATTATTTTGGCAGGGGAAATTTTTAAAATATATATTGAAGGTAATGATACAATGGGGAAAAAGTAACATATCACTTAAGTTATTAGCTACAGTCTTCACATTAGTCACAGTAATCTGTTAGCTACTCTATACACTTAACTGAAAAATTACCTTACTGCAGTTTGCCTTACCATCCATATCTTTATTCCTCCCTTTTCCTTTATCCAAATATCAAACTCAATATGTTTACAAAGTAAGCTAAAGTTTCTTATATTTTTGTTCGTATTCTAAGAAAAATATTGAAAAATAGAAAAAGAGTGAGAAAAGAAGCAACATAGTACTAGATAACTGTTGAAAATGGCTTTGACTATGAAGAGACTGGAATGAAAATACAGCTGAAAATATTTACCTCATAACCATTTTAAAAAGAACAGTAGCAAATATGCAGGTCTTCCTCAGAGATGAAAGTGGTAACGGTATGTCAGGTGACATGACGCTGATTAATTCCTCAGAACCTGACATTACTGTCATCTTGCCACCAAACTAGGTTATTCAATTTTAAATGTCCAATTTCATTTTTACCATGTAAGAAATAAACATGCATTATAACATGTACATACAATGCTTACCTTGCCTTGACAAGAGTTTATAGGGCCCTTAGCTGTAACACCTCGAATGACACAATTTGGTCCTTTGGTTATTTCTTCATAATGTAAAGTTAAACCACTGGAAAAAATAAATTATTTTTTAACGCTTTCTCCATTATCTACAAATAAGCTGCAAATGTTCTTTTTTCTTTTGGTGGAGGGGCGGGGGTGGGGAGGTGCCCTGCACCACACAACTTGCAGGATCTTAGTTCCCTAACCAGGGACTGGACATCGGTCCTCAATAGTGAAAGCACACAGCCCTAACTGCAATTAACTGACCCCAAATTGCAAACTCTACACCCAGTCATCAAGATACTTGGCAATTTTTCTTGAAAACATGAATGTGATAGGTTATATTCACTTTATCATGTAACAGAGTTAAGATTTCCTTCAGTTTTTACAAACTCTTTTATCATTGTCATGAGGATCACTCTGGTTTACTGTTTATTCAATCATAAAATTGTTCCCTTTCTCGTCTACCTTTGTGAAGAAGTTTTCTAGGCTGACAGTAGGTTTTGTTTTTATATATTTTCCCAACACAAAGGACAGAGGAAATTCCCAGGATGAACAGGAAAGAAGACCACAGAAGGACAGACGTAACAAGCTTAAAAGCTGATCCATACAGACCACATCACAAAGTTCCAAGGGAGATGTCTAAAGGATATGAAACTAACAAGTTATCTATGTACCAAGCATCTTGAAAAGAGACCAGACAACTGGCAGAGAGCTACTTGGCAAAATAAAAAAAGTATAACAGCTGTGCAATAAAATAATTAGTACTTACATAATTTTAATAAAGCAAGCACTAAATACTGATCAAGCCAGAGTATAACTTTACTAAAAAATGTGCGAACAGGAAGGAGGCTTATTTGTAATATAAATGGCAACAAGAGTGTGTCCTCATCTTCCTTAGCCATAAGTCAAGAAATAAAGCTTAAAACTGAAGAATCAGGAAGTAGTAACATAAAAGTTACTTACATATATGGCAGCAGGTACCAAAAAATTCAAGTAGAAAGCTGAAAGTGGTTCTGAGAAGTGGATTGTTGGTGAGGTGGAGAGGGCAGAAGAACTACTCTTTTTTTTTTTTTTTTTAAATAAGCCTTATCAACCTATTTAATTCTTTAGGCTGTATGTGTGAACTATATTTATTTTAATTTAGTTAACACTAGGTAAAAAAAAAACCCAGTCGACAAAGATCTTACTTTAATGAAGATAAATACACATAGCCAGGCCACCAAGACTTTTTTTTTAAGTCCCAAATCTTAATTACCAATATGTATGTGTGATAGAGACTCTGTAAGAATATCTTATCAAGGATAAGATGGAAGATATAATTAAAAACAGGGGTCAACTAACACACAAATATTTCCTATTTGTGACTAGATGGATTACATTTTTAGTGTACTTTATTTTTAAACAGGCTTCCCTTGTGGCTCAGACGGTAAAGAGTCTGGCTGCAATGTGGGAGACCAGGGTTCGATTCCTGGGTTGGGAAGATCCCTTGGAGAAGGAAATGGCAACCCACTCCAGTACTCTTGCCTGCAAAATCCCATGAATGGAGGAGACTGGCAGGCTATTTTTAAACACAGATGTTTAAGTATTCAACTCTTCCATTATGGTTTAATATTCAAATGAATGCAATATGTAAAAATAACTTTTTGCACAAGAATCACTTTTTGCACAAGAATCACTTTTTGCACAAGAACCATATTTTGCAACTTAAGAGAATATTTAGAAAAATTCATTTGCAATATTTTTTATAACTGATTTGTTTTTCGGGAACTTAACCATGGTACAAATCTGGACACTAAGCTGTATCTCACTAGTCTGTGAGCTTCTAGAGGCAAATCCTATATTCTTATTCACTTTTACGTCTCCAGCTAGCAAATGCCTGGAATACAGTACATACTCAAATGATTAAAAGAGCAAACAATTACACTGAAAGGGCGAAAAAGTACATCAATAGCAAAAGAAAGCATACATTAAAAAGTGGGCCCCAAAGACAAATTTGGCAGAAATGTGAGAAAAAGAATTTCTCCCTAGGCACCTTAGAAACAGGTAATGGGAAAACAATGAACATCCTCAATTATATAACGGGACTTTTCATCACTATTTCTTAATATAAGCCAATCATTTCATTCTATAGGGTTACTAAGGAAAGGCAAATTCCAAGGAAGGACCAAATTTCCATGGAAAGCATAAATTTTATTGCTACAGTTTTAAAAACAAACTAAAAAAAATTCTACTAGCAGGTTAAAAGCCTACCAGTAGGTAACCGCTAAGTTTAACTGCCCACAATTTCTAAGCAAACAACAAAATAGACATTGCATAGTGCACAGACCTGCCAGGAGACATCATATCACACTTGCAAAAAAAAAAGAAGACAGACCTATCAGTCTCAACCAAGTAACTGGATAATTCATGTAAGACACTACAGCTGTAGAGAACAACTTGGGACTAACTAAATCCCCCAGATATCATAAAATATCAAACATTTTAAATAAATCTGAAGTTAACTGTGCACAAATAATTTAAGCTAAAAGAAGTGAACACTCAGCAAATATGAACATTCAGATTACCTTGCTTCAAAAACTGGCTGAATATCAGTAGAGAGTTGACTAGTATGACCAAATTCATCCTGAAACTCCACAGGGATATTGAATGGGACTCCAACACGAAAAGGAGGATCCAAAAGACCGAATGAAAATTTCTCTGGTTTACCCTCTTAAAAAAAAACAACATGAAAAGAAAATTCATCAGTCAGAGATTCATTGTAGGCAAAAACATCTATTTACATATGGAAGATTAAACTACGATAAAGATGGCATTTTAAATCTGAGCAAAATTTACATAAACTGTATCTACAATATACCTGTGAAGATTACAGATTGTTATCTTACATATATAAATAAGTCTAGAAACAGAGATAAATGTGTTTTTAAACTATGAAATTATTCAAATATAATAAAGAAATGTTTACAATTTTATCAAAGGAAAAAGGCAAAACCCAATATTCAATAGCTATTCAAAGATATATGTGACAAAGATTAAAATATTTTAGTAGATACAAAGTCAATAGAGACGCTCCATATGAGAAAATATTTGCAATGTGCACCATAAAGGATTTAAATCCTAAATACATTAAAACTTCCTATAAACAGCTATTGTTAAAATGCGGTCTATAGTCTAATAGTTGCAAGTTATCCCCTGTGAAATTATTAGAAATGCAAATTCCAAGATTCACCTTATCCTGTGTCAGATACTCTCGGAGTGAGGCCCACCAGTCTACAGTTTAATAAGCCCTGCAGGTGATTCAGATAAAACTCACATTTGAGAACTAGTTTTACACTATTAAAATGGGCATAGACTTTCACAGAATAACAATGTCCAATAAAGGCTAAAGAGATACACAACCTAATAATTAAATAATCTAACCACCAACTAAGCTAAAACAAATACTGTAATACAGCTTGGCCAGCAATGAGCATAGGAAAATAGGAACCCTCAGTCTGTTGGTGAGGGTACATAACCTTTTAGAAGGGCAATCTGACAGAAAATATATATAAAATGTTAAAGCACATATTGATAATTTCAGTTTGGCAATTCCACTTCTTGGGATCCACTCTAGAGAAATTCTAGCACATGTACACAAAACATCATTTCCTCCCCCCATACAGAAACGTGATGTGTAATAGTCCCCAAATTGGAAATACATGATATGTTCATCAAATAAAACTGCTTAAACTACAGCACGTCCCTACTGTGGAAAGTTCCACAGTTGTTATTTAAAGAACATGGTAGATCTGTATGTACAAAAAAGGAACACTCCCCAAAGTGGCCTTCTGATTAGAGAAGGCAAAATAATCCCAGGCACTTAAAAATCAGCTCTCTAAAACCCCATAACAATATGACACCACAAAGCTTTTTTTTTAAGAGGCCTAAATCTTCAAAACAAGACTGGGAGCTGACTGTGGCTCAGATCATGAACTCTTTATTGCCAAATTCAGATTCAAATTGAAGAAAGTAGGGAAAACCACTAGACCATTCAGGTATGACCTAAATCAAATTCCTATTATTATACAGTGGAAGTGAGAAATAGATTTAAGGGCCTAGATCTGATAGACAGAGTCCGTGATGAACTATGGACGGAAGTTCGTGACACTGTAAAGGAGATAGGGATCAAGACCATCCCTATGGAAAAGAAATGCAAAAAAGCAAAATGGCTGTCTGAGGAGGCCTTACAAATAGCTGTGAAAAGAAGAGAAGCGAAAAGAAAAGGAGAAAAGGAAAGATATAAGCATCTGAATGCAGAGTTCCAAAGAATAGCAAGGAGAGATAAGAAAGCCTTCCTCAGCAATCAATGCAAAGAAATAGAACAACAAAACATGTATGGCTGTGAGAGTTGGACTGTGAAGAAAGCCGAGAGCCGAAGAATTGATGCTTTTGAACTGCGGTGTTGGAGAAGACTCTTGAGAGTCCCTTGGACTGCAAGGAGATCCAACCAGTCCATTCTAAAGGAGATCATTCCTGGGTGTTCACTGGAAGGACTGATGCTAAAGCTGAAACTCCAATATTTTGGCCACCTCATGCGAAGAGTTGACTCATTGGAAAAGACTCTGATGCTGGGAGGGATTAGGGGCAGGAGGAGAAGGGGACAACAGAGGATGAGATGGTTGGATGCCATCACCAATTCAATGGACATGGGTTTGTGTGAACTCCGGGAGTTGGTGATGGACAGGGAGGCCTTGCATGCTGCAATTCCTGGGGTCACGAAGAGTCAGACACGACTGAGCGACTGAACTGAACTGAAACCTTCAAAAACAAGAAGAAAAAAGACAACAGTAACAGAATTTGAAAGCTAGTAAGCATATGAACAAGTATAATTCTCCAGGCAAGAATAGTGGAGTGGGTTGCCATTTCCTTCTCCAGGGGGTCTTCCTGACCAAGGGATTGAACCTGAATCTCCTACATTGCAGGTGGATGCTTTACCATTTGAGCTACTGGGGAAGCACTATGGACCTAACAGGAAGACTCAAAAAATCAAATCGTCAATCATCAACAAAGCTAGCAGAGAGCCAATTTAATTCGCAGTATATAACATTCAAAAGTCTCAAGCATGGCTCTATCAAGTAGGAGTGAAACTGGAATAAAAGAGAAAGACTAGCTCAAGTCTATCAAGATCAGTTCCTCATATCCCCACCCCTCGATACACAGAGCCAGTCAACTACCTCCTTCATTTTCAGCAACATTTTTAAGGCTTCTCTGGGGAAGTTAAAGTAGGTTGAAGGAATGACCTACTACTGAACACTGGACATAGCACTACTGAAAGTGCCAATTTACTGAAAACAGGCAAATCAAGTGAAAGATTAATACTGAATGTGAAATATATAACAATCTTTTCCAGCTTGGCTCCCCAAATTCTGGCACCTAGGTGTTTACACTCCACTCTGGAGAATCTGAAAAGCCAGAGAAAAAAAACAAAAATTCGCTTATCATAATCTCCCCAAATGAAATAAACGCTCTCAAATGTCTTATTCTTAAACATGTGCACTAGTAATGTAAAAGAACATCTAACAGGAAAGACCCAGTGCAGATATGAAAAAAAAAGAAACATCGAGGAAACAGGCTATGAATCAAGTGTAAAAACATCAGGGGAAAAAACCCCATTATTAATAGCCTCAGAGAATTAATAAAAATATTGAATTCACGAAGTCAGAAGAAAATGCTTTGAAAAGGAAATAACCTTTTCTTTTTAGAAGAAAATATTTTATTCTAATAAATATTTACAGGAGAATAAAATGTTCTAGAAACTGAAAAATTATAGCAGAAAGAAAAAAGTCAACAGAAAACATCAAACATCATGGTAAGGAAGTCTCTATAAAGTAGAGAAATAGAACCAAGCAATGGAAAGTAGAAAACACAGTATACCAATTAAGAGGTCCAGCGCCTGAACACCAGATGCTGTAGGAAGAAAACAGGCCCAAAATCAAAGTGACTCAGAAGAACTCCTAGAACTTAAAATGTCAGAGATTGGGACCCAAACTCTATAAATTATTCAAACATCTGAGGATTGTGGGAGAGAGAGAATGGGGATAGTTGGATTGGGAGTGGGTTTTTAACATACAAAAGTCAGGAATCAGAATAACTTTAAATTCTACCAGTAACAAAGGAAGCTGGAAAACAATGATGTTTTCAAAAGTTTATAAGGAGCATGATTATCAAGCAGAGTAATAAAGTCATTTCTAAAACCAAAATGGTTATATAATTGGTCAAACATCTTTTATCAAATTTTCTATTTTCCTCTTGACTTAAAATGCCACCTTTAGCATACAGAGTTACATATTGGTGTTTTGCTTACCTTTAACAGAAAATTTAATTGCTTTAGATGGTAGTGGCCTTCCTGCGTAAGTGTCTGCATTACTTTCATTCAGGACAACTTGCAATTTCAATGTATAATTCCCCAACTTGTGAATATTTTCTGGACAAATTAAGAAGAAATTAAAATTCAAGTAAACACAATACTGATATAATTTTTAATATTGAGAATAACAACTCACCCATTTTTTTAAACCAGTAAGGCCATTTTCCTCCATGTTGACTAATATGTGAAATGATTTCTTTATTTCCACTTGAAGCTTAATAAAAGAAAAAAATTTTATACTTTGAGAAACTAAGTATAGAACATGAATATGAAATGTCACACTGGCATCAAATATCTGTTGTACATTTTTAAAAACAGCTTTTAAACTACAGAAGACCTAAAATTATCCTATGCAAGTCAACAGCATAATGAAACTTTACTCATTCAGACAATTAAAATTCCTCTAATTCTTAAAAAAATGTATCTGTAAATAAGCTTAACTGGTACAAACAACAGAAGAGAGACATAATTTTTTATATTAAAAATAATTTCTTTGAAAGTTTTCTCTAAGACTAAAACAGAATTGTTTGTTTACATAATCTCTAAGACCTAGTGTTTATTAAGAGGCCTGCAAAGGAGAAAGGAAACAGAAGGATGACAGCACTTTTCTGAAATATTCTTTGCTATTTATTTTTGTCTTTAGAATCATGTAAATGACTTTAAAAATTAACAAAATGGAATTAAAACAATTCATAAGCAAAAGCAAATAGTAGGTAGGTGATACGACCACATTAAAAAAAATTGTTTCAAGTGATTCAACTTTAGAATATATAAAAACTTTAAAGACAAATAACACTGCAAAGAAGTCAAAATTAATCTAATAGTCTTATTATCAGTAATTTTAATTAAGCCTTTCTACTGCCTTTCCTATAAAAGCTGCGTTTCAAAATAAATCAATGACCATAACTGATACAGGAAATTTCTTACTAATTAATAAACCAAAAAGGATAATAAATTGAGATAATAGGACAATAAGGAAGAAATGAAAGAATCACTGGGAAAACCCACTATCATGCATATCAAATTACAAAGCAAAAATCACTAATGGATGAAACTCTTACAACATGCATGAAAGGAGAACTTTATAATCATCCTAAATCTATTCAAGGCTTTGGGGTAATTTCTAGTCTTTAGGTAATAGAACAGTAAAACAAGTTAAATGACATTACAAAGAAACAGACAAGTATGTGCAACACTCTACAGTACAATAAAGTATAGATTTCAAAATGACTGAGACAGTAAATGTTATATATTTTACCAGAAAAAATAAACCTTTTAATTATTTTATATAGAAATATATACCAGGCAGACCTTAGAGATATGGTAGGCTTGGCTTCAGACCACAACAAAACAAGGATCACAATAAAGGAAGCTACATAAATGTTTTCACTTCCCAGTGCATATAAGCTAGGTTTATACTATACTACAGTCTATTGAGTGTGCAACAGCATTATTTCTTTTAAAAAATAATGTCAGTCAGTCAGTTCAGTCACTCAGTCGTGTATGATTCTTTGAGACCCCATGGACTGCAGCACGCCAGGCCTCCCTGTCCATCACCAGCTCCTGGAGTTTACTCACTCATATCCATCGAGTCAGTGATGCCATCCAACCATCTCATCCTCTGTCATCCCCTTCTCCTCCTGCCTTCAATCTTTCCCAGCATCAGGGTCTTTTCAAATGAGTCAGCTCTTCGCATCAGGTGGCCAAAATACTGGAGTTTCAGCTTCAGCATCAGTCCTTCCAATGACTATTCAGGACTGATTTCCTTTAGGATGGATTGGCTGGATCTCCTTGCAGTTCAAGGGACTCTCAAGAGTCTTCTCCAACACCACAGTTCAAAAGCATCAGTTCTTCGGCACCCAGCTTTCTTTATAGTCCAACTCTCACATCCATACATGACCACTGACTGGAAAAACCATAGCCTTGACTAGACGGACCTTTGTTAGCAAAGTAATGTCTCTGCTTTGGAATATGCTGTCTAGGTTGGTCATAACTTTCCTTCCAAGGAGTAAGCGTCTTTTAATTTCATGGTTGCAATCACCATCTGCAGTGATTTTGAAGCCTATAAAAGTAAAGTCTGCCACTGTTTCCACTGTTTCTCCATCTATTCGCCATGAAGTAATGGGACCGGATGCCATGATCTTCGTTTTCTGAATGTTGAGCTTTAAGCCAACTTTTTCACTCTCCTCTTTCACTTTCATCAAGAGGCTTTTTAGTTCCTCTTCACTTTCTGCCATAAGGGTGGTGTCATCTGCATATCTGAGGTTATTGATGTTTCTCCCAGCAATCTTGATTCCAGCTTGTGCTTCTTCCAGCCCAGCGTTTCTCATGATGTACTCTGCATAGACATTAAATAAGCAGGCAACAGCCTTGACGTACTCCTTTTCCTATTTGGAACCAGTCTGCTGTTCCATATCCAGTTCTAACTGTTGCTTCCTGACCTGCATACAGATTTCTCAAGAGGCAGGTCAGGTGATCTGGTATGTCCATCTCTTTCATAATTATCCACAGTTTATTGTGATCCACACAGTCAAAAATAAAAAGTACTTTATTGCTAAAAATGCTAATGTTCATCTGAGCCTTCAGAAGTTGTAGCAAGAACATCAAAGATCACTGATCACAGATCATCATAACAAACGTAATTTTTAAAAAGTCTGAAAAGTTGCCAGAATGACCAAAATGTGACACAGGGACATTAAGTGAGCAAATACTGTTGGGAAAATGGCATTAACAGACTTGCTTAACACAGAGTTGCCATAAACCTTGAATCCATAAAAAATGCAGTATCTGTAAATGGCAATAAAGCAAAGCTCAATTAAATGAGGTATGCCTCGTGTGCTGCAGTCCATGGGGTTGCAAAGAGTCGGACACAGCTGAGCAACTGAACTGATGCCTGTATGTAGTTTTGTGAGGGTTTTTTGTGTTTTTTTTAAATAAGAGAGGGGCAGGGCGGTCAGAGTTACAAAGAGGTTGAAAGATCCTACACTGTTGGCTCTGAAGATGGAGGAAGGGACCACAAGGCCAAGGAATGTGGGTGACTTCTAGAAGTGGAAAGGCAAGCCTGCCCTACAACCTCCAGAAGGTCGCTATCCTGCTGACACTTTGATTTCAGCAGTCAGATGACCAACTGTAAGATAATAAACATACTGTTCTACGCCACCAAAAAAAAAAAAACCTGGAGAAATACAGAACAATGTGTCACAGAGGCTAAAAAGAGAGTACTGCAGTAAAATGAGTTAGTCAAACTGTTCAATGCTGCTGAGGCTAAAAAGACATTTATATGATGAAAGTATACACTACCACTGACTATGGTTTATAAATGTTAGAAATAAACACACAGTGAATAAAACACACTGTATCTGTAAAATCCATGGACCAGACATGCAAGTATATAGTGGTAGAACAGATTATTGAAAACAAATATTGAAAATACTTTCAGGTGGTCAAGACAAAACCAAGAGATAAGAATTACAAGGTGATTCAAGTTGGGAAAATACAAGATGAGTAATAATATGTAGTTCTTCTCCCTTTAACAAAGAATGGGCCCCGTTTCTCAACTGAAACAAGTACTTCTCACCCATAGGTTCAGAGACACAGTATTTTTGATTTAGAAGGTATCTTAAGGATTATCCAATCTAAATCCCTATTCAGTACAAACTGATATACATACACATCATATCTTTATTTTAGCCCATTGCTTCCTCCACAGGCATATTCAGAATAGAGTGTTAAAAAACAAACTAAGAAAACAACTGAGTTTTTAAAAAATGAATTACTCTTAACACTTTAGAAACTCAACTTCAAAGCACTATCTATCAGATTGCTAGGCCATCAGTAATTCCACAAAGGTGTTAAAATATGTATATACATTTACGAACAACAATAAAGATCCAACCATACAAATTAGTGTGTATACTTACAGTGTAATATAACTTTGAGCTCAACCAGGAGTTTCTTTGACCCTCCATGACTTGTTCCTGGAAGCTTCTGCATCGTTTCCCCTTTTTTATTTAATATTTCAATTCTTAATGCACCTATCAGTCCAAAATTAAAAATAAGAACATCTTAGTTACACCCAATGAATCTGATGTATCTGTCAGGTCTTCACATAGCGTTTTAATTTTTTTATCATTTTTTCACCATTAAATGTTAAGAAGAAAAGCATTTTTTCAGTATTTAAAATACACACACACATAAGAAAAACCAAAAACATACCAATGGGGGTTCCAGCAGGTCTGATCTCATTTGGCAATAATTCATCTCCTTCAGGCCAAGTCACTGATAGTCTATCAGGGAGTCTATTATTAAAACAGCATATTAATGTTCTATGAAATGTATTAATTATCATCTTATTTTTAAAAATAAAAGTTACTAGAAACTTAAATAGTTCCAATTTTTTTTTCCCCAACAGTTAAATCTGAAATTCTGTATGGTTAATACGCCAAACCTTTAATCACTGCTGTGGCTAGAAAGTAAAACAAAATCTCTTGGTGTTAAGAGATAGGAATTGTCCCCATTTTTTGAGATTTTTCTACTAATTTGTAGTAAAAGCTACCTTTGGGAGAAAGGATAACTCTACAAACAGAAGAATTACCAGTGAGTTCAGTAAGAATCAAAATAACTGCATTGTTAGCTGCACAAAAGCCACAGTTTTTTCGACTTTTTAGTTCTTTTGCTCTTATCTTTACCTCTCACCATTTTCTACTAGTTACAGGCCAAAGTCATTGCTTTTTAACAAACTAAATCATAGTGCTGTTAACAGTGCCACTGTAAGTGTAAGCTTCCTTATTTTTCTATAAAACAAATACAGGATTCTGTTTTGATAGAGCGCTTTTTTAACAGCAAGAAGTTCATCACAATACACACATCTAAGACTACAAGTGCCTAGATACAAAAGCATAATGTCACGCTCACTAATAACTAAGACAATTCCTCTTCAATTTTCTTGTCATTTTTTACCATGCATCTTGAAACATAAATTACCTTGCCATTTCATCTTCTACGTATTTTTTCACAGCTTTCTCAGCAACTGTCCTATCCAGCTTTGCAATTGGAACAGTTTTTATTTCATCATATAGTGCCTGAGGTTCCTGAATAAGCAAAATTTATACCAACATTTTAAAAAGCTATTTAAATTTAGTCACAACAAGAATATTGATTTCTTTCAAAAAATATTTTTACCCTAATTAAGTAGATAAATCATAGCAACTTATATTACACCACAGTGTTTATTTCCATTTTTCAGACAAACACCCTAGGCCTAATTAAATACCATTCAAATCTTAACAAGAGCATAGTATCAGGAAGGATAAAGGGCCTCCCTGGTGGCTCAGACAGTAAAGAATTTGCCTGCAATTCAGGAGACCGGTGTTCGATCCTTGCATTGGGAAGATCCGCTGGAGAAGGAAACGGCTGCCCACTCCAGTATTCTTGCCTGGAGAATTCCACGAACAGAGGAGCTTGGTGGGCTACAAGCCCATGGGGTCACAGAGTCAGACACAACTGAGCAACTAACACTTCTTCATAAGGATAAAGCCCACTCTAGTTTTGTTTTTCATTCTTGAGATAGAAGTCTGGCTCCAATGTTTATATTTATGAGCCTTGAATGAAATGTGCACTTTAAAATTACTATGAAATTGGTAATAATATTGTAACATTTGTTAAACACTGGGCACATAGATGTTAAGTTCTACAAACTACTAAAAACATCAAATATGAAACATAAAACATCATGCTCCCACTCCTGTAACCAATGTAAAAGCCAAATACAAGTCAAAAATAGAATACCATATCTTTAAGAATTAAGCAAAATAAAGTAGTAATACCAAGAGACTTTGAAGACTATTTTGGGTTACTTGGGGATCTTACCATTGCAATTTGAACCTCTCCTCCTGTAGCATATACTTCTCCATCATGATCACCATAGAGAAAAAATTTCACAATGCTTCCATAAAAGAGAGGAAGTGTCTTGATTGTCTTGACCTAACATTCAATTTTAAAACAAGGATTTAGTATTAATATTTACTTAGAAAAACAGATTTAACAATTACTTTAACAGAACTATTTTATACAAGGGGAAAAACCCAGCATCTATTATTAGAAAAATTTAATGAAAAAAGCACTCTATAAAGTTGTATTTGTGAAGCTCTCCACTTATTTGTAACATCTTTGAGAAGACAGTGGCTTCTTCATATAAAAATGTCATAGTTACGCATGTGTCTAAAAGGTCCATAACACCTTCAAATGAATGCAAGCTGTCTCAAATCCCCATAAAATGTTGCTTGCAGGCCGTGAACAGTAACTTACAAAGTTATTGTTTCTTTCCAATAAATTAGCTCAAAACTTGTCTATATATGTATATCTCCCCCCCCACACCTTACCTGGCCTGAAAACACCAGGAGTAATTTCCACTAGTCCAATTCAAAACTGCTCAACTATAAGGACAGCAAGAGTTTATATCCAATCTATCCCTCCAGCCTCATTTCACTTCTGAACTATTTCTCTTCACATATAACAGTTTGCAGTAACCCAGCTCTGCTGCTTTTCCTGATCACTCCCTCCTTGTAACTTTCCACCCGACTTCACGGATACCTTATTTTCCTGGTTTTCTTCTCTCTCACTATCTTATCCCTTTCTTTCTCCTGTCAGCTCCTCCTTTTCATTTTCTAGCTTCTAACTGTTGGAAAAGCAGGCTCAAGCCACACTCACTACTTCACGGTGACCGCATCTGATTCCAAAGCTTTCACTATATGATGATGATAGTGTCACATCTGTGGGTTTATTTCTACCTTCATAATACTTCCCAGGTAGCTCAAAGAGTAAAGAATTTGCCTGCAATGCAGGAGACCTGGGCTTAATCCCTGGGTCAGGAAGATCCCCTGGAGAAGGGCATGGCAACCAATTCCAACATCCTTGCCTGGAGAATTCCATGGACAGAGGAGCCTGGTACCAGGGTTCCAGTCCATGGGGTCACAAAGAGTCAGACACAACTGAGCAATGTTAAGTTAAGTTAGTTTCCTTCTTAATTACCTCTGTAAACCTGAGCCACTACCTCTTTTAAGTTCCACACAAAAGTCACTACATGCACAAAGAACTGCGTGATTTATTCTCTTATTCCAGGCCCATCCGAAGTCAGAAAACTCTCTCCTTCTAAACTATGAGAGCACTACTCATTCTCTCTCTTCAATGATTATTCTTAGGTCATCTCTATTTTCATGCTGTAATAGCCTGAAGGACACAGGACACCCCTAGATCTCTATAATTTCCATAACGCCGTCAACAGCACAGTAACTTACAAGCTGCAGACACTAAAAAATTTGATGAAAAACCATTTCTTCATATCACATTAAAAAAACAAACCAGATTTTCTATTTGAGTAAAGTGAAGTACAAGAAACAATAAAAATTTTGTTAACTGAGCCTTTGGGAAAAACCATTGTTTTTTTCCCTTAATGTCCTGTTAAATTATATAGTTATAATCAATTTGGCCTTTCCTTTCTTTTCTGGCTCCTACGGAGGCAAGACTACATACATTATTTTTGGTTGTTGACAAATTCTAATAACTCTAATTTAGTTTCAAATTCTACTAAAAATTAAACCTAAAAATAAGTTAAACTTACCAGCTGTCCTGTTTTGTATATTTTTCCATCCCATTCTATTGCTGAATAAGTGGCCCAGGGGCCCTGCTTTTTAGAAGGAAGATCAGAACGTGTAATTACTCCTTTAAAAAGGGTGAATTTTATTTGCTTGTCGTACTTTTCATGGCAGTCCTTCAGCCATAAAGCAAACTCTCTGTCAATTTTCATTCGCTGCTCCTGTAAAATTTTAAAATGTTCCACAAAACTTAGCTACTCATAAACAAATACAACCACAGACACTTCTTGTTCATTTCACGTTTCCTTCCAAATACCCATCAATGCCAGAAAACCAAATAAAAAACTAAAATATTTTAATGGCTCTTTCTCCCATACAAATTTAGATTTCTATCAACACATTACTAAAGAAAAAAAAATCTTTGCTATCATCCTTGGTCCACAGGGTCGCAGAAAGTTGGACAGAACTGAAGCGACTGATCACACTCTTGGATCTAAGGTTTCAATGGTCAATATCAACATAGATTTCCTTCCCTATTTTCAACCCTAGGATACACTCCCCTCCCCACCAAAAAAAAAAGAGAAACACTGACTCCCTTGGAAAAGGAGACATAACTGATTAGGGGAAAAGGGTAAGTGGAAGCCTTCCTAATGTGAAACACGCACACTCCAACAGAGAAATAAAAAGCTTTATATAAATTAAGCACAGATTTAAACACAAACTTAAACATAGATACGGTATATCTATTTTATTAAAATATCTTGGGGTGTTATTTGGGGGAGAAAAGTTGAAAAAGGCTCTTTTATAAGGTGACAGTGAAAAAAAGGTTGAGAAATAGCTATGGCAAAACACATTTTTAAAAAGTTATGCTTCATACATTTATTCAAAAATAGATCATAAAATAAAATTTGCTTTCTTGTAATACATAAGAAGAAAATGTGTTATGGCTTATCATTCTTCCCTCTGCTGAGAGACCCTAGAGATTTACACTCCAGTGTAAGCTACTATACACTGGTTTAATCCTTGTCTTTAGGAGAAGGAGTAGGGGAAGATCATCGCATTACATGCTTTCACAGAAGACAAAGCGTAAAGTTAGAGAAGTTCGTTTTCTCTGTACACCTTACTCTACAACCCACCATTTCCAAATGAAAATGGGGCAAAATTAAAACTGATTTCAGCTTTAGTTTTTGCAACTTGCAGTCAGATGACCAGTATACTAATCATTAAAAAAAAATTAGATTTTAAAAAGTTATTCAGATAAGAAATACATGTACATGGTAAACACCAAAAATTGGCATATATTTTTCAAGGAAACATTCCCCCTAATCTGTTCCCAGGTACCAACTCCTTCCTGAATCAGTAAATTAGTGTTGTCAAAGTGACAACTTGACAACAGTGTTAAAATTATTAACTAGGAATGAGACTGTCTGCCTACCAAATTTTTATGCTGTATTTCAGCCTCAGCCCTCATCTGTATCAGATAAAATTATATCAGATTCAGAATCCTTTTTATTAAGAGCAAAATGAATGTCAACATGTTATAGGGATACACAAATACTGTGTTATATATTGTGTTTACTGTCCAGCAACTTTAAGTTTAGAATAAATGCACCCATCTCTTGGCAACATTACATTACTGAAAGAGTAGCATCAAGTAAGTTTCGGAGGTGTTTAGGCAAAGGGAAAGTACACTAGCTCCATTCAACTTTAAAAAAAAATTTATCATTCTTTTTCTATTGATTAAAGCAGATTTTAATAGTGATCAATCTCAAATTACCTTTTAGCCCAAAGTATTTCACAGTTCTACCTAAATTTTACCCCCGAAGTTAGATTAAAATTGTATATTTAGGTTACTAATATACAAAGCCTCTCTATTAGATAAAATTCTTATATGCTCTTCGCAAACAGACATGCTTCTGAAGATTCTATTCACCACATCAAAGTATTGATGAAGATCTGATAAGTTTTATCCCAGTAAGAGTTAATCAGTTTGAAATTTTTGAGTGAACACATAAATGCTCATGAACTAAAATTTATATTCTTTGGAGTAAATAAAATGAAAAGTATGCAAATTGTCAGTACAAATCTACACTACAAGTGACTTTTGTTGAACTTAAAATAGAACACTTCTGCAAATATTCAAAACTTGATATTTAAAATCATACCTGTCCATTTAAAATCCTTGTAAAAAGGGTGTTCTTGTCTTTCAGTTTTAGCTCAAGATCCATAAAGGTCAGTTTGTTGGTGCTGACCTGGAATTTGTCATTAGTGAATAATGCACCAGATATCCTATTGTAGCACTCAAAAGGCGCAAGCCCTCTCTTCTTAGGAGGAGTACACCAGTCAAAGCTTGAATAAAACAGAATACTGGTTAGTAAAATGATAAGACATAAAACAATGTAATCTCAGCAAAAATCAGAACTTACTCTTCAACAGATGTATATGGTATTAGCCGTCCATTCCAAAAACATTCAAAAATAGGCCTTTTCCCTCTTGCTGCTTTCTCAAGTATGAAACAATCGTCATCATCATCTTCATCTTTTAATTCTAGGACAAAGGAACAAGAGGAACAAATAATTTTTACCACTGAGAAATCAATTTCGATAAATGAAATGTTAAAGCTTCTTCGGAGAAATGGTAACAAAAA
Organism: Oryx dammah; assembly: GCF_014754425.2. NCBI lineage: Eukaryota > Metazoa > Chordata > Mammalia > Artiodactyla > Bovidae > Oryx > Oryx dammah. The sequence goes on from NW_024070206.1 coordinate 24,759,911, forward strand.
TTTGTAAGATCTTTAACACTGTGTTCTGTAAAACCTAAAAGTACCTTTATTCTGTTTGCCCTCAAAAAGGCAGATTTTCAAAGTGGCTCTACATTACCAACAGTGATTCTCATCAAAAAGCAGTAATTACATACTCATGAATCTGCGTCAGGATTACTATACTAGCTACTGAGCCTGCCATCTGTAAAACCTATTTATAAATACGGTAGCTTGAATCTTGTATCTAAATCGTGTCTCACAACTCTGTTGGAACCAGTATACTCACATAAAAATCATCTGGAAAATCTACAATGTCTAGAAACAGCAAGTTTGCTTAGCTTGGAGAAATTAATAATACTAATTTAAGTTTATATTATGATACAGTTAAGAGTTATATGTTATAAAGCACAAATGTCTACAACATTTCTATGTTTAGTAATAGCTTTTCATATACTCAGATAAATTAGATTCAAGCATTATGACCCTGATATAGTAATACCTCAGTTATTCTGGCATTAAGTCATTCCCCCGACCCCCAATAAAGTCTTTTTCTCCAAAAAAAATCTTCACAAGAAGTTCATAAGTAAAAGTTCCTTCCAATCAAAACATTTCCCTTGCTCTTAAGAGACGCCTCTGATCATCTTTCAATTAATTGGCTATTAAGACATCATTTTTAAGAACTTTATCTTTTTGTCTATAAGCATACTAAAATCACAAATGACAAATGAAAAACAGGCCAGAGACTGAATGGGAGGCAGAGTCACTAAGTAATAATATGTATGAACACTTACTCAACGGAGTCGGGTACTATTCTAAGGACTAGAAGCAGTTTCTTATTCAACCCCTACAATGTATCTATGAGGCAAGAATTATTATAAGAATTATTATTCCCTATTTCACAGATACTAAAGTAGTAGTTTGTCAAATTTTACACAATAGAAAGTGGCAAAGACAGGAGTCAAATCAGGAAATCTGGTTCCAAAACACAATGCTAAGGATATACTAAGAAACCATTCTGAATGAGAAAGTCAATAAAAATTGAATGTGATCCCAGTAATCCCATTAGGACATTTTTATTCAAAGTACAGTACAAAGTGATTCCAAGGTTTATCTAGAAAAGCAAAAGATTAAGATTTATGAATTTTCTCAAAAAAGAACAATAGTGTCTTGTGCTACTGATATCAATACACACTATAAAGGACAAGAGATTCACTATAAAGGACATGTTATTCGTGTATAAAAACGCAAAACATATCAACGCCTTATAGCAAACAATCCAGGTTCTATGTACTTATGGGAACTTTATATTATTATGAAAGTGATATTTATATGTAACATTCAATAACTGGTACTAGGAAACTGGAAAATATTAAGTTAATCCTCAAACAAAAAAGAAGATTACAGGTATATTAAAGATATAAACATAAAATGATAAAAGCTACAGAATCTATAAAAAAAATTGTAAAAAAATGAGATGTACAAAGCCTTTCTGCAGCAAGGCCTATCAGAAAGCATAAAGAAAAATACCAATGTGATTACATAAAGTTTAAAACTACTTTATAAATATCTACAAAGATAACAGGAAGACAACTATGGGGAGTATATAAAGGAATACTATGTGGTACATAGCTAAAAGTTCAGTTCAGTAAGAAAAGTACGATATAAGAACACATAACGTTTCTTAGCACCACTGCTTTATTTATCTGGATGTGAATATACACAAAAATTAATAATTATAAAAACTACAACTACCTTAACAACTTAAGACCTGCATGAGGAAAAAACGTTTTGAAATTTATCTTATCTTAAGCCTAACTGATAATTAAGAAGATAAATCACAACTTTGTATTTTGTAGCTAAGGTAACAGATTAACATACTTGATGGAAAGCATGGATCATCAGGGTAGGTTTCTCTATCATATAAGAAAGGGTGATATCGGATAATCCCTTCCACTACACCATCTCCTTCAACATGAGCCTTGAACTCAAAACTATCAGCTGCTGTATTTATATACAATGTCTGCATGTCATCTTGTATCTCCCTCAGGTTGATAATCTTAGGTGTCTTCCCCTTTTCAAACATAGAAATCTAAAATAAAAATAAAACAAAAACAATTAAATTCAACAGCGACTGCACTTTTGTTCTCATCTATGATCCAACAACAGAAAGGCAAAAACTATTTTTATTTGTATAAATAATCATCTAGCTTAACAAAATACATATATATTTCTATCTCAGTTAAATAGGTCTAAGGAGCATCTTAATTAAGAAATATATTACTAAAAAACTGAAAGTAAGCAAAGAAAGAGCTGAAGGATATGTAAGTCACAAGTTTATTTCATTCAAGCTTTCCTCTAGAGGTGTGTCTGTCTGTGCACTCAGTCATCTCCGACTCGTTGCGACCCCATGGAGTGTAGCCCACCAGACTCCTCTGTCCATGGAATTTCCCAGGCAAGAATACTGGAGTGGGTTGCCATTTCCTACTCCAGGGGACCTTCCCAACCCAGGGACAGAACTCGCATCCCTAATGTCTCCTGCACTGGCAGGTGGATTCTTTACCACTGGCATCGCCTGGGAAGCCCTAGAGGTATGAGGGAGAATAAAGACAGGATACTCCGCCTGACATGCGGGCAGGGATACGGAGAACTCAACATCAGATGTTCTGTTCTTCTACATCTTACTAATTTTTTCCTTATTAAGAGAATTCTGTGAACAAAAGGGAAGTTTTATCTTTTCTTCCCTGCTTTTGAGACATGACATTCAGTAATGGCTCATATCTCCATAGAAGACAAAGAAAATAGAAACCAGATACTATAGTAAACAAGAGATCCAGAAAAGTACACCTTAGGAATAATCTCTTTACTTAGACATCAAACTAGAGAAGTGGTCTGGTAAAAGACAAGGACGAGAAGTTGCTTGTTTACTGACTGACTTCTTATCCAGATTAACTTGGAACTAGAACACAGACCTAATTTTTCATAATACTTTAAGAAAGAATTTTATCTTACTTCAATATCAATGTTGTTGAAAGGTCCAGCTTCCTTTGATGTACGTTGTTCATTCCCTTTTGGACCATGGATGTAATAATGATAAATATGCCTAAAACATAATAGAATAACTTTATACTTTTAATTCACATAAAACTACAGTTCATCCAATCTTCTACCAAAAAAACTTTTACTACTATTGGCAGTACCTACTAGATGCCACGCACAATATTAAGCATTTTTAAACATAGTAAACCACATAATGGTAAAAACAATCATGAGATTCAGGTATTATTTCCCCTCATATAAATACAAAAGTTGGAAATGCAAGAAAATTATTTAATTTACTTAAGGTCACAGAATTAGAGTGTGAGGAGATTCAAGCCAAGTCTTTTCAACTTCAAATCCCACATACTTAAAGTGTATTTTACCAAAAAAAACACCTAGAACTACAAGGTGAAAGTGAAAGTGAAGTCGCTCAGTTGTGTCCTACTCTTTGTGACTCTACGGACTGTAGCCTACCAGGCTCCTCCGTCCATGGGATTTTCCAGGCAAGAGTACTGGAGTGGGTTCCTTCTCCAGGGGATCTTAGCAACCCAGGTCTCCCGAACTACAAGGTAAGAAGCTATAATTCTACTTGTCAGGAATTTTCTAGAAAAGACTCAAATATCAGGGAGTATACACAATTGGGTATTTTTAACTTATGTCCCTAACTTGAGACTATCATTCTGTCTCATCTTTCTTCTCCTGTAGAAATGAAACAATCTTAAGCCAATGCTCCTAAAATTAATAAATTCAACATCATCCCATCGAAAACCACTTCAGAAATTTTTGCTATTTTATTTTGGAAAATGTTTAAAAGATTATATTCTGGGGAAATTATTCCCATCTCTCCATATCACATAGCCCATCTGCAATCATTCCTCAAGCAGTAGTATTAAATATTCCTTCATGCAAATTTTATCTTTTCAGTTCAGTTCAGTCGCTCAGTCGGGTCCGACTCTTCGTGACCCCATGAACTGCAGCACGCCAGGCCTCCGTGTCCATCACCAACTCCCAGAGTTCACTTAGACTCATGTCCATTGAGTCGGTGATGCCATCCAACCATTTCATCCTCTGTCGTCCCCTTCTCCTGCCCCCAATCCCTCCCAGCATCAGTCTTTTCCAATGAGTCAACTCTTCTCATGAGGTGGCCAAAGTACTGGAGCTTCAGCTTTAGCATCATTCCTTCCAAAGAAATCCCAGGGTTGATCTCCTTCAGAATGGACTGGTTGGATCTCCTTGCAGTCCATGGGACTCTCAAGAGTCTTCTCCAATACCACAGGTCAAAAGCATCAATTCTTCAGCACTCAGCCTTCTTCACAGTCCAACTCTCACATCCATACATGACCACAGGAAAAACCGTAGCCTTGACTAGACGGACCTTTTTTGGCTAAGTAATGTCTCTGTTTTTGAATATGCTATCTAGGTTGATCATAACTTTTCTTCCAAGGAATAAGGGTCTTCTAATGTCATGGCTGCAGTCACCATCTGCAGTGATTTTGGAGCCCAAAACAATAAAGTCTGACACCGTTTCCACTGTTTCCCCATCTATTTCCCATGAAGTGATGGGACTAGATGCCATGATCTTCGTTTTCTGAATATTGAGCTTTAAGCCAACTTTTTCACTCTCCTCTTTCACTTGCATCAAGAGGCTTTTTAGTTCCTCTTCACTTTCTGCCATAAGGGTGGTGTCATCTGCATATCTGAGGTTATTGAGATTTCTCCTGGCACTCCTGATTCCAGCTTGTGTTTCTTCCAGCCCACTGTTTCTCATGATGTACTCTGCATATAAGTTAAATAAGCAGGGTGGCAATATACAGCCTTGACGTACTCCTTTTCCTATTTGAAACCAGTCTGTTGTTCCATGTCCAAATATCTCTTCAAAATTACACTAACTGTCCGAATTTAAAGCACTACTAAAATAAAAAGAAATCACTGAAAATCTTAAGATCTTCCTTCAAACATCTCAAAAGTGTTAACATCATAAGTTTACAAGCATATATTAAGAAAGTATGCTATAAATAGCTTACCAAGTATATGTTTCTGTCTTTCTTTTTAAGAACAAGAGTTATAATTATATTATGTACACTGAGTTCTTTCAGTTAAGAGAAATAAAAAAATAGCTAATAAACAGTCCAAAGTCCTATTTAAAACTCGTGTTACAGGGCCAATAAACATCAATATTCAAGAAAAGGCATTCCTAAAATCAAATTTATTTCTTCATAAAAATTTTTAACTGTTAATATGTATTTATGTACAAAACAATCTTAACAGCCCTTGAATAAGTAGAAAAAATATGAAAAGATACCTATTTTTAAACATGAATTTTGTACAGCATACCCACTTTTGGAGACTAATTCAGGCTAATACAAATAATGGAAACAATCCAATCTATACCATATAATTACAGAGGAAAAAGCTTAACAACCTTAAATATATATACTTCTGATTTGATCTAACAGAATATGTACTCCCTAAAAGTTTTCCTCAAGTAGATACACAAAGGTTTATTTTTAGATTACTCATTTCATACAGCACATAAGCATATTTTTATTTTAACAGACTCAATATATTCATTCAATAAACTTTTACTGAGCAACTACAATGACTCATTGGAAAAGACTCTGATGCTGGGAGGGATTGGGGGCAGGAGGACAAGGGGACGGCACAGGATGAGATGGCTGGATGGCATCACCGACTTGATGGACGTGAGTTTTAGTGAACTCTGGGAGTTGGTGATGGACAGGGATGTTAGGGGAAGCACACTGATTGAAACCGCCCACCCTGGCCAGGCACCATAGTAACCATTTGCATGAGTTGTTTTATGACAGGAGATCCTGATAAGGAATATGGAACTAACAAGCCACAACCAACCGGAAGAGTTCGGGAAAGGTCTAAAGGAGATGCCGCTTGTCCGTCCACTGCCCAGAATCCCTTTCGCTAGGATCCATCTTGGCTGAGTGATGCGTGGGCCACCAGTAAAGACTCTGAATTAGAATGATTGGCTAAAGACTACCGGAAACTAATCCCATCATCATAAAACAACTGGCAGAGCAGTTCTCCTGGGTTTCCTTACCCTACTGCTCTCCACCCGGGTGCCCTTTCCCAATAAAATCTCTTGCTTTGTCAGCACATGTGTCTCCTTGGACAATTCATTTCCGAGTGTTAGACAAGAGCCTAGGTTCGGGCCCTGGAAGGGGTTCCTCTTCCTGCAACAGGGAGGCCTGGCGTGCTGAGATTCATGGGGTCACAAAGAGTCGGACACGACTGAGCGACTGAACTGAACTGAACTGAACAATGTAACAGGAAACACTGGGGATATAACAGTGCACAAAAAACAATAAACATCCCAAGGTGGGAGGCAGACAAAAAAAATAAGTAAAATACATGGATTATAATCCATGCTGCATAGCAAAAGCACAAAAGAGATTGATTAGCTGAATTGGATAAACTCTTAAGTTTATTTTAAATGTTATCACAGTTGTCAAAAAGCATGGGCCTCTTATTTGTAATGACCAATATATTACATGTATGCTAAGTTGCTTCAGTCGTGTCCGACTCTTTGTGACCCTACGGACTTTAGCCTACCAGGCTCTTCTGTCTATGTGCTTCTCCAGACAAGATACTGGAGTGGGTTGCCATTTCCTTCTCCAGGGGATCTTCTTGACCCAGGGATCGAACCTGCATCTCCTGTGGCTCCTGCATCACAGTCAGGCAGATTCTTAACCACTGAGCCCCTGGGGAAGCCAAGTGACCAGTAAAATTTACAGAATAGAGAACCATTTTAAGAGCTAACATCAGTGTAATGGTTCCTATGCTGAGGGAAGAAATGGGACAGGATCAAAAAAGCAGCCAGCCAAGAGGTTTCAATATATCTGTAATATTTTCTATCTTAAAAAAATGATAAGAAAAAACATGTCCTGGATCAAATGTAAACACTTACGTTAACTGTCTGGTCCAAAGATGGAAATAATTTTTCAAGTACTGTATGTGTTCTGGTTGTACCCCTGTGATAACCACAGCAGTAAAGCTATCTTTTTCCTTCTCCTCTGTGATAAGATGATGTAGAAATCTTTCATCATCATTTGTAATGTGACTAGAATCAGACGGCTACAAGGGTGAACATAAGTACATAAGATTACATGCACCTCAAATGTAGTTAACAAACAAAGTTTACATCAACCTTTAACATTCACTTGGATAATTTCAAATACAGGCTTCAAAAATCTTTTGGAGGAAAATCACCAAATACAAATCAGCTGAGTGTGTGACAAAGCTGTAAGGACAGAGAGCCTTTTATGGAGATTGCTAAAGTGGCATACAAAAAAGAGAATCCTACACCATAATGCTAAACCAATTCAAATTTGTAGAATCATAAAGAAAAGGGAAAAGAAAAATAAATACTGAATTTAAAAATACCTCCCAAATTGAGAACATTTACCCTAAAGTGGAATGAGTCCTTGCTTGGGGTACCTACCACTTAACTTGGTCAGGACCAATGCCCAGCCGGTCCACATTCATTAAAACTAGGATACAGCCTGAACCCAGCTGACTTAGCCGAAAGGCACTGTGTTTAAAAGGGAGTAAAACCATCCTGGGCCCCAGGCCACTTTCAGAGAATATCTATAGTTTTTGGGGGAAGGGAAGGATGTGTCTGAGGATAAGAATTTAAAACTTCTGTTTTTATTTTACTATGAGTCTGTATATTAAAAATTGCATGCATATGTATGCATATGTGTACTAGGTAAGTTGCTGTACACATAAAAGCTTACAAGGATAAAGATACACACTGAACTATTAGGAAAAGTGACTTTGTAATAAACACCATAAGCATTTATAAGTTCCAATTCCTTATAAAGTTAGACTAGGAGAAAATTCAACTAAATATATCATAGGACTTTTATCTGGCATTTGAAACTATTTTTATTTTCTTTATAAAAATTTTTACAATTTACTTTAGAATCAAAAAATTTTTTTAAGTTTTACCTAAAATTTTAAAATGTTTCAAAGTTGAATGAGTAATATAACAAATACCATGTGCTCACCATGATTCAAATTTATTAACATTCCACTTATTAAAATGAGAGTTTGAATGCAAACTTAATCACTGTTTTGTATTCTACTTCTGTGATTATTATACAACAAATACTTAAAAACTCAAACTCAGAGCAAGGAAACAGTTTATAATCTTATGAACAATTTCCAGGAAGCTGACTTGGTTTTATGAGAAAAGCTATTTTCTAAAAACTTCAGCCCAAGAAATTACACAAATGATCACTTTTGCTATTCACAAATTTAAAATAAAAATTTCATTTGAAAATTCCATATTTTCAAGTTTTTAAAATAACATAAATATCTTAGAAACTGAAAAAAAAAATGTTCTTGTCCCATCATCCATCCAAGGTATAAATTTACACTTAATGAGTTAAATGTACTGTACCTTTCTGTTTCTAATAAATCCGCTATATATTGCCTCTTTATTTTTCTCCTTCTTCTCAAAATCTTCTTTAGAAAGTAAAAGTTCATGAACATCCTGGGAGTCTGCAGGCTTACTTATCATCTGTTAAATATTAAAAAGATTACCTTCTAAATTCACAAAATTGAAAATGAATAATTAGACAGTCAACTTCAAAATATTTTGACCAACTTTCACTTTTAAGGAATCTTTTTTACTTACTCTGGCTGACTGTCCAACAAAGAAAACAGCCTGTTTGCCCCCAACACCAAAATAGGAAATATCACTATTTAAACTGCGAGGTACTGGCAGTGGTCGAACATATCCTGAATGATCACTAAAATAAAACATTACATTAATGCAGTGTTATTAAACAAACGACTTAGGTGCTAATGAAAACAGTTTAGCAGTTTTATTAAGAGTTAATAAAATGATCCCAAAGCCAGATAATACCCCTATTCAAATGTAAAAGAATTAGAGCCAAAAGCCAAAACAGCATCTAGTCCAAAGGCTCTCCAAGTTTGTTACCCAGGCCAGCTGCATCAGCAAACCTGGAAAGTCTAAGAAATGCAAATTCTTGGGCTCACTCCCTCAAGTTAGAAAATTTCAAATATCTATAACTCTACAGTCTTCCCTTCAAAATCCTTTACTCATTCAAAACTCATTAAAATACTGTCTCATGACTAGTAGGAATTACAACAAAGAGATTCTCATTTCCATGTGCTTCTGCTCTGTCATGTCTGATTCTTTGTGATCCCATGGACTGTAGCCCACCAGGCTCCTCTGTCCATGGAATTCTCCAGGCAAGAATACTGGAGTGGGTTGCCATGCCCTCCCTCCAGGGAATCTTCCCAACCCAGGGATCAAACCCAGGTCTCTCCCACTGCAGGCAGATTCTTTACTGTCTGAGCCACCAGAGAAGCCCTCTCATTTCCAATGGATTATGACAAATGAAGAACTGAGACTCAGCCTCTGATTGCAGCGTAACACCACCGTGGAGAGCAGACATCCCTGGTCTCTCGAATACAGGGAAGATCTCCAGGGACACAGTTTCCCAATACAAGACACCCACAAAACTGGGGTGAGGCTGGAACCACAACACCAAGTGGAAAGGTCAGAGAACAGAGCACAGCTGGAAAGAACAGATACACAACAGAAAAAAAAAAAAAAAAGAATGAAAAGTATCAAGTGGGACTAAAAACAAGTAACTAAAAGATAATATCTTACACAAGTTTAAATGCAGTTCAAGAAAGAGAGGAGAGAATGAATAATAGCTGCAAATATTCTCAAATCACTAAAAGGCACAGATCCACAGATACAGACCCAAAGAGCCCAAACAGGAAACATAAAAAGAAATCCACTTCATAGTGAATACTAAAAACAAAATAGAATAACTAGAAAACACACCGAGAAGATAAATGGCTTCGCAGGCTTTGACAGCAACAGTATAAGACGGTGGAATATTATCTCCAAAGGGCCAAGACAAAAATGTCAGTATAGAACTGTGAACTAGGGCGAAATAAAGAATTTACAGACAAAAACCAAGGGAATTTACCATTAAGAGATTTGCTCTAAAGCAATGTTCCTACAAGCACAATCTGACTCACAAGGGAATAATATTATCAGTACACAGGTTAATTTTTTAAATGTATGTTAAAATTTTAAAATTCTTTGTTAGAAAAAATGTTGTATATAATTTGGGGAATTCCAAGTCAGACTTGAAATACTATACAACAGAAGTGTAACTCTGGGAACCTCCCTTGTGGTCCAGTGGTTGAGAGTCTACCTGCCAGTATGGGGGACACAGATTTGATCTGTAGTCCAGGAGGACTCCACATGCCACAGAGCAACTAAGACTGTGTGCCTCAACTACTGAAGCCCACATGCCCTAGAACCTGTGCTCTACAATGAAAGAAACCAATGCAAGGAGAAGCCCATGCATCCCAACTAGAGAGTGGCCCCCACTTGCTGAAACTATAGAAAGCCCATGTGCAGCAACAAACACAAGCATAGTCACAAAAATAAATATCCAAAAAAACATTTATTTCTGCTTTACTGACTCTACCAAAGCTTTTGACTGTGTGGATCACAACAAACTGTGGACAATTCTTAAAGAGATGGGAATCCCAGACCACCTGACCTGCCTCCTGAGAAATCTGTATGCAGATCAAGAAGCAATAGTTAGAACTGGACATGGAACAGACTGGTTCCAAGTAGGGAAAGGAGTACATCAAGGTATATTGTCATCCTGCTTATTTAACTTATATGCGGAGTACATCATGATAAATCCTGGGCTGGATGAAGCACAAGCTGGAATCAAGATTACTGGGAGAAATATCAGTAACCTTAGATATGCAGAGGACACCACCCTTACGGCAGAAAGCAAAGAACTAAAGAGCCTCTTGATGAAAGTGAAAGAGAAGAGTGAAAAAGTTGGGTTAAAACTCAACATTCAGAAAACTAAGATCATGGCATCTGGTCTCATCACTTCATGGCAAATAGATGGGAAGCAATGGAAACAGTGAGAAATTTTATTTTGGGGGGCTCCAAAAATCACTGCAGATGATGACTGCAGGCATGAAATTAAAAGACACTTGCTCCTTGGAAGAAAAGTTACGACCAACCTAGACAGCATATTAAAAAAGAGACATTACTTTGCCAACAAAGGCCCATCTAGTCAAAGCTATGGTTGTTCCAGTAGTCATGTATGGATGTGAGAGTTGGACTATAAATAAAGCAAGCTGAGCACCGAAGAACTGATGCTTTTGAACTGTGGTGTTGCAGAAGACTCTTGAAGAGTCCTTTGGGCTGCAAGGAGATCCAACCAGTCCATCCTAAAGGAAATTAGTCCTGAATATTCATTGGAAGGACTGATGCTGAAGCTGAAAGTCTAATCCTTTGGCCACCTGATGCGAGGAACTGACTCATTTGAAAAGACCCTGATGCTGGGAAAGATTGAAGGTGGAAGGAGAAGGGGATGACAGAAGATGAGATGGTTGGATGGCATCACCGACTGAAGGGACATGAGTTTGAGCAAGCTCCGGGACTTGGTGATGGACAGGGAGGCCTGGCATGCTGCAGTCCATGGGGTCGCAGAGTCAGACATGACTGAGCGACTGAACTGAACTGAAAACTTTGGGAAGGAAGTGATTAGAGATCCTGAAGATAAATATGCATTTTTAAATTTCAAAGACAACTAAGAAAATAAACATATAAATTCTAAAATATTAAAAGAGAAAAAATGTAGAATGGTGTTTTCAAAAGCAACAACAAAAAGTTGCAAATAATTAAAAAAACAGAAATAATGGGATAAAAATATTGTAATTGGTATAAAAAGTTTTCACTTATGTATCAATTTTCAAAATAAAGACAACAATGACCAGGCCAAACAATGTAGTACTAGACCTACAAAACAAAGCACACAGGCACCAGCTCCGTTCACAAAGCACAAAGCAGCTGCCGTACACACACTCAATCTCCACATAACAAAACATACACCTGCCCCACAAACAGGCATGCACATACACAGACACTCCACACAATATACAAGTGAGCCACACAACATGTGTGCACATTTACAGCGCTCCAACACACACACACAATGTATGTAACCCCAACAATAAAAAGAACATCTTAAAGAGACGGAGAAAACAGACAGCATATAGTCTGAGAAACAAAGGATGACAGTAGACTTTTCATTGTAAAATACGCAAGTCAGTAGAAAATGGGAATGGCATTTCTAATGCACTGAAATTTTTTAGAAAGCGAAAGTGAAACTTGCTCAGTCATGTCTGACTCTTTGCGACCCTATGAACTATACAGTTCATGGAATTCTCCAGGCCAAAATACTGGAGTGAGTAGCCTTTCCCCTCTCCAGGGGATCTTCCCAACCCAGGGATCGAACCCAGGTCTCCCACATTGCAGGCAGATTCTTTACCGGAGTCAACCTAAAATTCTATATGCAACGAAAATTTCTTTAAAAGGGGGAAGGAGTAAGGAGAGATCCAGACTTTATCAGATATTCAAAAGCTGAAAAAATTTACTGACAGCAATCTTGAATTACAAAAACTGTTGAAAGACCTTCAGAAATGAAAATTATACTGTGAATTTAAACAAAGGAATGAAGACTACCAGAAATGGTAAATATGTGGGTAAACATAAACTGACTCAGGGACTCAAACTGATGCTTGTATATGAATGTTTACAGCAACACTATTCACAATATGCAAAAAAAGGTAAAAACAAGACAACTGTCCTTTAACCTATGAATGCAAAGAGGTAGTATAGCTACATAATTCAGCCATAAAAAGAGATGAAGTTCTGATATAAGCTACAACATGGGTGAACCTCGAAAAAATTATGCTAAGTGAAATAAACCAAATAACAAAATGAAATAAACAAAATGATAAATAGTGTATGATTCCTCTTAAAAATGAGGTACCAAGAACAGGCAAATTCACTGAGACAGAAAGTAGAACTGTGGTTATCAGCAACTGGAGGGGTAGAGAATACAGTTACTGTTTAATGGGTACAGAGTTTCAGTTTGGGGAACACAAAAAAATTTTGAAAATATGTTATGGTTGCAAAACACTGAATATAATTAATGTCACTGAATAATACACTTCAATGTAATGCTATAATTTTTACCACGTTTTTAAGAAAATGACTGTTAAAAAGACACTCACAGAAACAGAGCAGAAAAGTGGTTGACAGAGACTGGGGAGTGTGGGAAATAGAGGCTGGTAAAAGAGTACAAACTTTCAGCAGGAAGATGAATAAGGCCCAAGGAGCTAATGATATAACGTCATATGTACAGCCAATAACACTGTATTGTGTAACTGAAATCTGCTAAAAGAGCAGAACTGTGATAAATTAAAGATGTATACTATGAATCCTAATTACCAGGAAAACAACAGAATAACAGCTAATAAATCAATTAAGGAAATAATGGAGACACATACACATATACTCAATTTGAAATAAGGCAGAAAAAAGGGAAATGGGGGGTGGGGAAGATAAATAACAAAGATGGTAACCAAGCATACTGATAATCACATTAAATGTAATTGGTCTAAAGAAAGTGAAAGTGAAAGTTGCTCAGTCGTGTCCAACTGTTTGCACCCTGTGGACTATAGAGTCCATGGAATTCTCCAGGCCAGGCCAGAATACTGGAATGGGTGGCCTTTCCCTTCTCCAGGGGATCCTCCCAACCCAGGGATCAAACCCAGGTCTCCTGCATTGCAGGCAGATTCTTTACTGAGCCACAAGGGAAGCCCAGTTGGTCTAAGCATCTCCATTAAAGGGCAGAGATCATTACATTTCAATATACAACTAAATGCTGCCTCAAAGAAATTCTTTAAATATAAAGAGACAGTAGATTAAAAGGTTGGAGGAAGAGTTGTCAGTTTAATACTAATGAGAATGAAGCTGTAGGAGATATATGAATATTAGACTAAGTTAACAAAACAGCTGGAGAAGGAAATAGCTACCCACTCCAGTACTCTGGCCTGGAGAATTCCAAGGACTGTACAGTCCATGGAGTAGTAAAGAGTAGTACACAACTGAGCAACTTTCACACACACACAATGAGAGTAGCACCAGGAAATGAAGGACGAGCAATGAAACAAATATGCAGGTAAAGAAAACAGACTACTCTTCTCTGCTTGAGATTTTAAAATTACGTTTAGGCTACTGAAATAAAAATAACACTGTGTGATGTAGTTCTCAATGTGTGTAGCGGTAACACTTAAAACTAAATAATCAATGAGAGAGAGTTAAAATACCTAAATAATTTGGTGAAATTTCTGTAATTCACTTTAAGTGGCAAATGTCCAGTATTCCCTGGAGAAATCATTAAAAAATAAAGGATATATTCAAAAACACTATAAAGAAAATGGTATAGTAAAATAAGTTCAAGTAAACCACAAAAAGGCCCAGAAAAGACAAATGCAAAACAAAGGGAACAAACAGAAAAGTTAAAACAGGACGTATCTGAGTCCTAATGTATCAATAATTACAGTAAACTGGCAGACTGAATTTAAAAATGACCCAACCATATTTTGTCTTAAAACTCATTACAAACATAATGATATAGGTATTTTAAAAGAAAATAGACATGAAAAGATATACCAAACATGAACCAAAAGAAAGCTGGAATGGCTACAGTGGCACATAAAATACACTTCAGAGCTAGAAATTACAGGGATAGAGCAGCATTATGGAGGAGAGGTATGGCAACCCACTCCAGTATTCCTGCCTGGAGAATCCCCACGGACAGAGGTGCCTGGTGGGCTACAGACCATGGAGTTGCAAAGAGTAGGACACAACTGAGTGACCAAGCACAGCATACAGCAGCATTATAAAATGATGACAGGGTCAGTTCACAGAAAAGTTCTAACGATCCTAATTGTGCATACACAAAATAACACAAGTTAAAGATACACAGAGCAAAAACTCTGAAAACTGAAAAGAGAAGATCAACAAACCTGCAAATAAGTGGAGTTCTTCAATACCCCTAAGTCACTGCTACACAGAAAATCAACAAGGAAAAGAAAGAACTGAACAACATCATTCACTGATGGAATCTGATTGAAACTTACAGAACACGACTCCCAACAACAGCAAAATATACATTCTTTTCAGGGACACAGAAAATTCACCAAAATATAGATCATATCCTACATTATAAAACAAATCTCAACAAATTTAAAAGAACTGAAACAATATAGAACATGTTTTTGACTATAATTAAGTCAAACTAGAAAGGCAAGAAAATCTATTGGGAACATTTGGAAACTGAACAACACATTCCAAAAAAGATCCATGGATCAAAAAAGGAAACAGCAAGGAAAACAAAAGTTACACTAAAATCAATGAAAGTGAAATTAAAAACTCTTTTAAGATTCTACATCAAGATACTACCAAAAAAAGCAAGTCTGAACTGAACCCAAATCTCCCGCATTGCAGGCAGATTCTTCACCGTTTGAGCTACAGAGAAGTTCCAATAAACCCTGGGAAGAGAGATAAATTTGATTTCCAGATCTGCCACACTACATTATTTAAAATGTCCTGTTCTAAACAGAAAGCTATGTGCCACACCAAGAAATATTAAAGTCTGGCCTAAACACAGGAAAAACAGCTCTCAGTAGAAACTGTCCGAGAGAAAGCCCAGGCCTTAACTAGACTTACCAGACTAAGATTTAAGTCAGCTATTTTATAACAAATGCTGGAGAGGATGTAGAGAAAGGGCAACCCTTCCACACTGTTGGTGGGAATGTCACTTAGTGCAGTCACTATGGAAAACATGATGGAACTTCCTCAAGAAAACAGAGTTGCCATATGACCTGGCAATCCTACTCCTGAGCATATATCTGGACAAAAATATACATGCACCCCTATGTTCACAGCAGTACTGCTAAGAATAGCCAAGACATAGAAACAACCTAAATACCCACTGACAAATGAATGGATGACAAAGGTGTGGTACATATATGCAGTGGAATACTACTCAGACATAAAAAGAATAAAACAATGCCATCTGCAACAAGATGAACGGACCTAGAGATTATCACACTAACTGAAGTCAGAAAAGAGAAAGACAAATACTATATGATATCACCAATATGTGGAATCTAAAATATGACACAAATGAACATTTATGAAACAGAACAGGCTCAAAGACATAGAGCACCAACTTGTAATTGCCAAGGGTGGAGAGTGGGAGAGGGATGGAGCGGGAGTCTGCAGTTAGCAGATGCAAACCAGTATATGTAAGATGGATAAACAAGGTCCTACTGTAGAGCACAGGGAACTATATTCAGTATTCTGTGATAAACCATAATGGAAAATAATTATTTTTTAAAAAGAATATACATATATATGTATAAATGAATCACTTTGCTGTACAGTAGAAATTAACACAGCATTGTAAATCAACTATATTTCAATTTTTTTAATTTTTAAAAATAAATCAGCTATTTTAAATACATTCAGTGAACTAATAAATTATTTCTAATGAAGTAAAAAAAAAAAAAAAACTACGAAAACAGTATTTTACCAGATACAGACTATCAGCAGAAACAGAAACTACAAAGAACCAAATGAATTCTGGAATTAAAAAAAAAAGAAAAACTCAAAAGAAATTTCAATAGGTGACTCATGAACAGATATGAATAGGCAGAAGAATCAGTGAGCTTAAAGACAGGTTGACTGAAATTATTTAGTCTGAGAAATGAAACAAAGATGAACCACATAAGGACAGGAGAGGAAGAATATTTGAGTAATGGCCAAAAACTTCCCCAATTTGATGAAAATCTTCATCTAGACCTCCTAGAAGTTCAACAAACACCAAATATAATGAACTTAAAAACCAGACATACCACAAAGTACCAAAAGCCAAAGAAAAAAAGAGAACTCTGAAAGTGAAATAGAGAGGTGACTAATCACATACAGGGATACTCAAGATTGAAAGCTGACTGCTCATCAGAAACTAAGGAATCAGAAGTCAGTAGGTTAACATATTCCAAGAATTGCCAGGAAAAGACTGTCAACCAAGAATTCTTCTTTCAGCACAAGTAGCCTTCAAAGCTGATGGAGAAATTAAGACACTGACAGATAAACCTGAGGGAATGTGTCATTAGCACATCTGCTATGAAACAGCTACTTTAGAAGAGTCTGCTGAACAAACTGAGAACACTTCAGAAAGTAATCTGAACACAAGAAAAAAAAAGAATAAAATAGAGGTAACTATATAAATAGAAAAGGACAGTGTATTTTTTACAACTCTCCACCAACCTGATTTAAAAAACAGTTGTTTAAAGTACTAACTATAAAACTGTATTGACAGGGTTATAATGCATAATAATGTCATTTATATGAAAATAATAATACAAAGGAGAGGGGAATGAAGTTACATAGAAACAGTTTTTGTGCATTATTGATATTCAACTGGCATTTATCCAAAGTGGAATGTTTAAAATGTTAATTGAAATCCCTAAGAAACACCAGTGAAGCAGATTTACAACTATCCAAAGTATATCAGTGATTGCAATGAGAGGCAGGGTTGACCATAAATGGGTACAGGCTTTCTTTTGGAGTAATGAAAGCGTTCAGAATTAGTTGTGATGGCTGCACAACTTTGGTATGAATTATATGACCATAAAAATAAATCCATTTAATGAAGATATACTTAAGACAGATGGGAACATTTCAAGGTAAATTTTACTTCAGAAGGAAAAATTGAATTCTACATAATGATACCAATACTTGACGCAGCAGGAGAAAGTCTACTGGTATCTGTAATTTACTTTGAACTGAACCAAAAAATAAGTTGACCTGTACTTCCCTGGTTGTTAGTGGATGAGAACCCATCTGCCAAAGAAGGGGACACAAGTTTGATTGTTGCTCTGGGATGGTTCCACATGCTGTGGAGCAAATAAGCCCATGCGCCACAACGATGGGGTCATCTGCTACAACTACTGAGGCCCCCTCACTGCAACTACTGAAGTCTGTGTACCTAGAGCCAGTGCTCTGCAACAAGAGAAGCCACTGCTCTCACACCTAGAGAAAGCCCACACATAGCAACAAACACCCAGCATAGCCAAAAATAATTTAGTAATTTTTAAAAAGTTTTAAAGTCTGTCAGTTTTTTTTTTTAAATGACCTAAAGGTTAGCCAGCAAATCTGACAAATTCAGCAGTGGCCACAGGACTGGAAAAGGTCAGTTTCATTCCAATTCCAAAGAAAGGCAATGCAAAAGAATGCTCAAACTACCGCACAATTGCACTCATCTCACATGCTAGCAAAGTAATCCTCAAAATTCTCCAAGCCAGGCTTCAGCAATACGTGAACTGTGAACTTCCAGATGTTCAAGCTGGTTTTAGAAAAGGCAGAGGAACCAGAGATCAAATTGCCAACATCTGCTGGATCACTGAAAAAGCAGGAGTTCCAGAAAAACATCTGTTTCTGCTTTATTGACTATGCCAAAGCCTTTGTGTGGATCACAATAAACTGTTGAAAACTCTGAAAGAGATGGGAATACCAGAGCACCTGACTTGCCTCCTGAGAAATCTGTATGCAGGTCAGGAAGCAACAGTTAGAACTGGACATGGAACAATAGACGGGTTCCAAATTGGGAAAGGAGTACATCAAGGCTGTATATTGTCACCCTGCTTATTTAACTTTTATGCAGAGTGTATCATGATAAATGCTGGGCTGGATGAAGCACAAGCTAGAATCAAGATTGCTGGGAGAAAGATCAATAACCTCAGATATGCAGATAACACCACCCTTATGGCAGAAAGCAAAGAACTAAAAGCCTCTTGATGAAAGTGAAAGAAGAGTGAAAGAGCTGGCTTAAAGCTCAACATTCAGAAAACTAAGATCATGGCATCTGGTCCCATCATTTCATGGCAGATAGATGGGGAAACAGTGGAAACAGTGAGACACTTTATTTTGGGGGGGCTCCAAAATCACTGCAGATGGTGACTGCAGGCATGAAATTAAAAGACACTTGCTTCTTGGAAGAAAAGTTATGACCAACCTAGACAGCATATTAAAAAGCAGAGACATTACTTTGCCAACAAAGGCCCGTCTAGTTAAAGCTATCGATCTTTCAGTAGTCGCGTATGGATGTGAAAGTTGGACTATAAAGAAAGCTGAGTGCCAAAGAATTGATGCTTTTGAACTGTGGTGTTGGAGAAGACTCTTGAGAGTCCCTTGGACTGCAAAGGAGATCCAACCAGTCCATCCTAAAGGAAAGCAGTCCTGAATATTCATTGGAAGTGCTGAAGCTGAAGCTGAAACTTCAATACTTTGGCCACCTGATGCAAAGAACTGACTCACTGGAAAAGACCCTGATGCTGGGAAAGACTGAGGGTGGGAGGAGAAGGTGTCGACAGAGGATGAGATGGTTGGATGGTATCACTGACAATGGACATGAGTTTGAGCAAGCTCCAGGAGTTGATCATGGACAGGGAAGCATGGCATGCTGCAGTCCATGGGCTTGCAGAGTCAGACACAACTGAGACTGAACTAAACTGAAAGGTTAGTGGAATAAAAAGAGACGTGGTAAAGCAACTGTCAATGGTAGAAGCTGAGTATGAATATGTTGCGTACTGACTACAGCATTTCAACTTTTCTGTATGTTTGAAAATATTTATAAAATATTGCGGGAAAGAATAGTGTTCAGGAAACCCTCAGATACAGTGGGTAGACTGTTCTACAACTAGCCTGAATTCTATTAAAAAAAAAAAAAGACTTCATGAAAGACAGATATGGGGAATTATAGAATAAAGGAGACATGAAAGACATGGCAAAGGGAATCTGAATATGGACATTATAATTAGCTATTTTGAATCACTGAGAAATGTCTTGAGTGTAATAATGATATTATGGCTATTTATGAGAACATAGCTGTAGAGGAAATACATGGTACAGTATTAGGCCATAAAATATCGAGTTTACAACTTACAAATGATTTAGAAAGAGAAACTGTGTGTTCTGTGTGCATGCATGTGTACATCCATACATACATAAACAGATTACAAACGTGGCAAAATGTTAACATTAATCTAGGTGAAGGATACAGGAGTACCAAAACTGATTTTTTTACTTATTGCTGGTTTTGTATTTGAAGTTTTTACAACATATTTATTAATCTGAAATTTTTCAAAATAAAAGGGAGGAAAAGGTTGTACCAAAGTGAATGAAACTTATAAAGAATATTGTCAAACAGAACTCTCAACTCATCCCCCTCTACTGTCCTCTTCAAAATGCTCTAACCACATTGGTCTTCTTTTTGTCTCTCAAATGAAACAAGGTGATCACAGTTTCAGGGGCTTTGTCTTTGCTGATGTCCTTCCACTTGGAATGCTCTTCCCCTAGATTTTCACTTTGGGTGTTTCTTTTCTAATCATTCAAGCCTCAAGTGAAATGTAACCTCAAAGGGGTCACTTCTCTTCTAATCACTTCACCTAAAGAAGACAGCCATCAGGTTCTAACATGTTACTTGATATTTTCTTATCAATAACTGAAGTGCTTATATATTTTTTGGTTTACTTTAGGTTTTTCCTCTACTACAACATAAACTATAGTCAAGACCGTCAGCTGCTTTGTATTTTTAGGCTATCCTTCCTTTTCTTCCATAGCCTATTCTCTATATACGAACATCCTTATATCCAGTAAAAACAAAACAAAACTGGAAGCAGTAAAACAACTGATCATTTTTTCTATAGGAGTAGAAGCTAGAGAAGTGTGGGGGAGGAGGGTTACAACTGACACTAACAGAAACTGCATTGAGTTAAGGGACCGATGGTACTAGATTCAAAGACAGTCTGAGTACATGACAGCTGTAACAACAATATCCATAAAGCTAGATCAGACCCAGCAACAGGCAGATTTCTTCCAAAAATTAAAATTTCCCTACTATTTGAATTAGGTTTAAAAGTTTGTGCTGTGCTAAAATCTAAAGAAATTTTAACAAACTGTAGGCTCCATTTCTTTCAACTCTTCCACTTGATTTAACTAACTTTTTTCTGACCCTTTGCCCCAATCTGCCATCTGTCCTCCTTTCATTTCTACCGAATATTTCTATCTTATGCTAAATTCTATCTTTAGACTATAAAAGATCACTGTCTTCTTTATGGCCATTTTATAAATCCTTGAAGTGGCATGAAAATGGTGAAGAAGAACAGCTGGAGAAAAATCTGAGGCCAAGAATGAGAAGGAATAGCTACCATGCTGCTGCTAAGTCGCTTCAGTGTCTGACTGTGCAACCCCATAGACGGCAGCCCACCAGGCTCCCCCATCCCAGGGATTCTCCAGGCAAGAACACTGGAGTGGGTTGCCATTTCCTTCTCCAATGCATGAAAATGAAAAGTGGAAGGGAAGTCGCTCAGTCGTGTCCGACTCTTAGCGACCCCATGGACTGCAGCCTTACAAGGCTCCTCCGTCCATGGGATTTTCCAGGCAAGGGTACTGGAGTGGGTTGCCATTGCCTTCCCCGAATAGCTACCATGATAGCTTGTATTTACTGACTGCTTATCATTTGCCAGGCTCTAAGGATTTTACATGCACTAACTCATCTGGTTTTCACAAAACCTTAGGCGGTATTATCCCCATTTTACAGATATATAAACTGAGACAAAGAGAAGTAAAGTACTTTGACCAGTGTCATACAACTAATAAAGCTAGAATTCGGATGAAGCCAAATGATCCCAGGGTCCTTGCTTTTCACTTACTGCCCCTCATCATGGCACTGGAAGGCTTTACAAAGTTTATGAAAATTCTGAGTGCTGAAATCTCAGAAACGAGAAGGCAAATGCATTAACTATATTAATTTTACACATTATTGAGACAGATCCTTAAATTGGGTGACTTTCCTTGACACAACAAAGAGCAAAGGAAACAGGACATGAATAAATACTAACTTCTTAATGTTAACAGATTCTCCCCAAGTGTGTTTCCTAAATTATAAAACATAGCTTAAACATCAATCCCACTGTGAGTCATGGCTCTAAGTAGAATTCAATTATCTCAAGGACCTAAGTCTTCATATCCCTGAGAGCTTTGAGTATACTTCGTTTCCTCTATGACATTCTCATTCAGGATATTTTCTACAAACATATTTCCATACAAAACCCTTGACTAGACTCTACTCCCTAACAGCTGTGAACATTTTGTAAAGCAGAGCCCTGAAAGAGCCACAGTGAGCTCCAGAGACTACATGTGGTTCCTTGGACATTTTGCACGAGGTATCAGGTGATTTCTAAAGCCCACTTAAAAAACATTCTACTGCTCTAGACACTATACAGCTTTCTTCAAACTTAAGTTATTAGGAAAAGGGGGAAAACTCCACAGTAGGCAACATAGTAACGTAACTCCTACACACCTCATGACATGCAGAAAGAATCATTCAATGGAGGGTACAATATGATTTATGCAGTTTTGACTTTTTAAGTATTGATCTTAAAAACTATTTTATTATAAAACTCTAAATAAATATGCTGATAATGTATATAACTAAATAGAAGAGTTCTTCTCCTTATTAAAATACCCAGCTGCCCATAAAAAAAGTGAGTAGGGTTCTCTAACCTTTCAAAGTCACCTTGCCTTGTAAATTTTGACAACCTATACACGGCCCAGTTGTTAAGCTGTTTAGAGGTCATTCCTCTTCCATTATCTATCACTGCAACGGCAGGTTTTCCTTGTGTTTCATCAAAATGCTATGAAATAAGTTCAAAAAGACAGGAAAAGTCGTATCAATATTAAAAACATGAAAAGTTCAATATAAAAAATGTGATTCATTGGGCTCACTCATACATTGCTGGAGAAGTGTATATTAATACAACTTTCTAAAAGGCACTCCAGCTGTATGAACCAAAGGCCTTAGAATTCTTCATATCCTTTAACCTAGAAATTCCATTTCTCAAAATGTAGCTTGAGGACTAATCAGAGATGTGTACGAAGATCTATAAGGGTGTTCCTGATACCAGCACTGCTTACAATGGCAAAAACAAAGGGAAACAAATCTAAATGTTCAACAGCTACAGACTGATTACATAATTTATATTATAGTCAATAAATCAAATAGCATCAGGGGTGTATTACACTGCAGAATAGCCATGATATGGCAATGTTTACAATCCACTTCTAAGGGAAAATAGAAGATCACAAACAAAATGTACACTATGATCACACATACGTGTGTACATATACCCCAAGGAAAAGGGCCAAGTGACATCAGATAATTATTTCTACTTTTAGTTCATATTTTAATTTTTTCCAATAAACCTGAAGTACTTCCATAAAAACACAAGCTAATTTGATTTAGAGTATTATTTTCTTACCAATTTGATCTGTATGCTTCTAACACCACTGTTACGAGAAGTAGCAGACAATGAATTGTCAATTAATTCTGCAAGAGCAAATGCTGGAAGAGAGTGAGAAAACATTACTGCTTAAGTTTTCCCTCCTAAATACATCATATAAAAGTTCAAAGTAGAAGGAATTCTGAAGTACCTTAAGCCATCACTTTTATTTTCCAAAGAGCTAAAATTAAAGTATTATCCTGATCCTAATGACACAAACATAATAAGGCATCATCAATCACCACCAGCATAAAAAAGCAGTCACCAACCAGTACTTGTATGGCACTACACAGCACGAGTGAGCCAGCCATGATTCCTGGCTTCAAGGAGTTTATAATCTAAAGACAGACATACACACATAAGAGACAAACAGAAGACCATAACCATAAAATCAAATAGTAGTCTGTGTACGTATTTACATCATGCACAAGTCAAAAGTAAGCACATTTAGGGATGTGGGACAAATATAAAAGTGTCTATTAAGGGGCTAATTTAAATACAGGTATCTCGCAATACCAACTTGTGAAATGGCAGACTGTATCTGCTTAACTGACACAAAACTGCTCTTAATTTCCTTCTATACAACCAGCCTGACCTTCAGTTTATCAGTGGCTCAGCACTATTTCTAACATTCTCCTTTCTGCAGCGTCAGTATCCAAACTACTTCCCACTTTTTTCTCCTTAATTAAAAGGGTGAGCATACTAAATTAATGTCTCTTTCACTTAAGCATAACTCAACTTAAGCTGTAATTAACCCACAAAGTAGCATTCCAGCAAGCACTTCCAAATGCTAAACATGTAGGGAATGGCTCCGTTTATAAACCAGTTGGAAAGTAGTCATTACAAATCAGGTATGTATGAAGATCTGGCGAAGGGTATTAACTAGAAAATGGAAAAGTAGAGACACTGTAGGAAATGGGAGGAAAAAGAGTTATGGGAAATTTCAAAGGAAAAAATTAGTAGAATTTAGTATCTGATTAGATATAAAAGGAGAAAGAAAAGGAAATCCAAGGTGGCTTTGAGTGCTTGTTCCAGAAGACTGGGAAAAGGGTCATCTTTTTCCATAAAGGGGATGGAAGGAAAGAAAAATTCAGTTTTAGGTGTGATGCCCTACCACTGTATCAAGCTCAATAATGAGTAGAGGTGATGCACAGGGAGCTGGAACAGACCACGCTTAATAGAGAGTACAACTGTGGCTATCTCAGTTACTTCTGCAAAATAAGGTCATCACCTTAATGTTAGCTAACACACAAGATTAAGGATCAAATGAGAAAATGCTCATAAAGCACTTGACACAGTGCCTGGCTCTGCAGCTGACACCAGTAACAGTACCAGTGGCAGTCAAGGTAAGGATGTACAAGAAGAATTAGTCACGAGAATATTCAGTCATTTGTAACAATTTTAAAAAAAAACTGAAATAACCTGAATGTCTAGTAACAGCAGTGCGTGTGTGGGTGTCTGTGCGCTAAGTTGCTTCAGTCGTGCAAGACTCTGAGATCCCATGGACTGTAAACCGCCAGGTTCCTTTGTCCCTGGGACTCTCCAGGCAAGAATACTGGAGTGGGTCACCATACCCTTCTCCAGAGGATCCTCCCCACCCAGTGGCTGAACCCGTATCTCTTGCATCTTCTGCACCAGCAAGCAGGCTCTTTACCACTAGCGCCACCTGGGTCTCCTGCACTGCAGGCAGATTCTTTACCTTCTGAGCCATTAGGGAAATCCCAACAACAACAGTATAGTGTTCAAATAAATTATGTTATCTAAATACTGTGTAAGCCCTAAGATAAATATATATTGACATACACATTAAAGATGTTCATTACATTTTAAATTAAAAGGTTCGCTAAAAAAGAATGCATCAGGAATTCCCTGGCAGTCCAGTAGTTCGGACTCTGGGCTTTCACTGTCAAGGGCCTGAGTTCAATCCCTGGTCAGGGAACTAAGATCCCATAAGCTGCGTGGCACAACAAAAGGAAAAAAAAAAGTATGCACCATATAATACCAAAAATTACAGATATATATATGAAAAGGTCCGAAACAATAAACACCAAAGTGTTGGTGGTGGCTACATCTGGGTGTAATGGGAATACACCCAGAGATGGGAATATTCTTTGTGTTTTGTTTATCTATGTTTTCTAATTTTCTACCAACTCTAATGCATATACAATGAAAAAAATATTTAGTAAGAAAGTTTACAGGGGACTTCCCTGGTGATTCAGTGGTTGAGAATCCATCTGCTAACACAGGGGACACAGATCTGATCCCCAGTCTGGGAAGATAGCACGTGCTACAAGGCAACTAAGCCCATGTGCCATAACGAAGATCCAGCGCAGCCAAAAATAAATAAATTTTTTTTAAAAGAAAGAAAATTTATAGGGAGCTCCCTGGTGACCTAGTGGCTAGAATTCCAGGCTTTCACTGTCAAGGTCTGGGTTCAATCCCTGGTCAGGGAAGTGAGATCCCACAAACCACATGGTAAAAAAAAGAGAAAGAAAGCTTATAATGAATACCTGAACACTTTCGCAGAATCACGATAGAAGAGATTCTCTAAATCAAAATAATCCAAGGTAGGATAAAAACTGTCTAATAGTAAAGGTGGGAGGAAATTATAAAAAAACAATAAGGAACACAAACCACTTAGTTGTGCAGTTCAGCTACAAAAAATGTGCAAGGTAAAACAAATATAATTGGGACAAGAGTTTAGGAAGCTAGGAAGAATAACAGGAAAGGAGAGTGTTCCGGAGGTAGATGTGTAAGGACACCATCTCTTAGGAGTTGAAAAGGAATGAATTCTCATTCTACGTTAGTTTTAAAGGAGAGGTATCTTTACTTTGATGTAAGATGACTTAGGTATAAAAAGAAATATATTGTGATGCAGAGATGAAGTAAGGAGGCTCACAAGAACTCATCATAGTCTTTGAATAAAGCAGAATGAAAGAACTTTTTTAAAGTCTGATCAAGGGAATAAAGGTGAGTGACAGTTTATCACAATTAGTACAAAGGGAATACTTACGTAAAGGATTTTGTCCTTCACTTGCATAATATTCATACATGCCACTTTTAACCAACGTGTCATAGTGAGGTAGGAAGTCAATTCGTTCTTTTGTAGCTGTTAGTAGTAACTGATTGACTGACTGTAGCAGGTATAGAGTGATTCCATCTTTAACAGTTTCATCTGAAATCAAGAGATAACATCTTAAGTGCTAACCCAGCATCCAAAACACAATGAATTTATAGTTTTAAATATATAAATGGTATCTATGAAATGACTTTAAAAATCATACGGCAAATCGCCAAACAATGGACTGATCTATATCAGTTGTACTGTGTTAAGAGTATCAGTGAATAGGTCCAAATACTTCCACTCATCTGAAACACTCAATTCTTAAGTCAAGCTGTCACAGAAAATCAGATGAGGAACTAATTAAAGTGGTTATCAATATGAATGGGAAGAATGATTAAATCCAAAAAGGAATCAGGCATGAAAAACTGGTACATCTTAGAACATAACTGGGTAGAAAAAGATAATGGAAGAATCCAAGTTGGTCAGGAGAAGTAGCTCTTAAGGGTCCATGCAGAAGACCTGTGGTTGGATATTGATCAAGGTCTCATCTTTTGTAGCCGTAAGTGATATCAACTCTTTTCTTATAACCATGCTTGACAAGTATGAGCTCTGCACAAAGTAGATGTGTAAAGCCAGTTTCCTCCCCCATTCCAACAAAGTAAACAAAAATATCAATGGTTTTTGATGCTTATCTATGTAATAAAATAGTCATTACCCTATAATGTACTAGAACATATTAAATATAAAAGCATAAATGCAACATTGCTTACCAAAGTTATCACAGGTAATTTCTTTCCTACTTGTTGTTGTAATGACAAATTTATCTCCAGGTGAAATGCCAAGTGTCTACCAAAAATAACAGAATAAAATCAATTATTATAGAAAAGAAATAAATGCCCTAGTCAAGTTTACAAAAATATGAAAATACTGATAAGGATTTTATAATATTATAACAATTAGTACTACATTTTTCTGAGAAATACGTTTTAACATTTTTAAATTTTTCCTTTGCATAATTAACCACAAATCTATCTATAAATTACCTACTTGCTTATTAACAAGGTAGATTTTTCTGCTCTTTTATGTCACCTAAGAACAATGAACATTTTGAAAGTGTTTAACATCAGCAGAGCTCTCTTAAACAAAAGACATATTATTTTGTGTCAATACATAAAGTAAACTTATTTGGAGCAAAGCATTAACACTTATGTTCATATATATTAAATACCTAAATATGTAAAAACAGAAGTACTAAACAAAAATAGAGGTTAATACTTTACAACACTGAGATAAAGACTGCCAGGCTATGCAGGATGTCTGTATAAAGAACCTTTGTATCTATTATAACCTCTTCCAAAAGTATAACTTTAAAAAAT
Organism: Oryx dammah; assembly: GCF_014754425.2. Classification (NCBI taxonomy): domain Eukaryota; kingdom Metazoa; phylum Chordata; class Mammalia; order Artiodactyla; family Bovidae; genus Oryx; species Oryx dammah. The sequence goes on from NW_024070206.1 coordinate 24,787,682, forward strand.
TAAGGCAAATTATAAATTAGGAGAGTAAACTGCAACACAAAACAAAGTGCTAACATACTGAGGAGGAAAAAAGCCTTCATAAATCAAGATGAAAGTCAACAAAGAGGGAAAAAACATGAACAATAAAAGGAGAGGAAAAAGTAAATGACCAAAAAAGCACATGAAAACCTGAAATTTCACAACAAACCAAATATAAGAATTAGAAAAATGAGTTAGTTTTCATTAAAATATTACATGTCATTAAAATTAAAAAACACATCCTCTTTCTAAAATCAAACAATAGGGCAACACACAGTTAAAAGACTTGACTTCTATTTCAGGTAATGATGAACTAGTTAATTTAAACCAACCTTACACAGAAGATCACTAAAAAGAAAATTTAGACTAATGATATTCAAGTCTTCAATATTGATCTAAAAATCCTACTGGTCACTATTGAATCTAACTGAAGACCAACTCCCTACTCTGAACACCAACAAGTAGACCATTTATCCTGCTTTCTTGTACCAATCAGATTTCAGGGTAACCATATATCTCTAACTGATGAAGCAAAGTTGTTCCTTTGCCTCATCGATTAGAGGCAGAGAATTTCTGTTAATAAGTGGAGGAATGGCAATCAGAACAGCGCTATCAATGAATGGACCATTAAATTAAAACTTTATTACTAAAGAAGCCAGCTGAACCCACTTGAATCCCACTTGCTCGATCTTACCACTTAACAGTGGTAAGAAACAAAGTGGGTGAAACAGCCTTACATTAAGTGCCTTCAGATGTGATGTCATATGAAGTACCAGCACCACCTATGAAGTATTTTCTCCCCCAACCCAGAGAAGCTGAGCCTAAATCTTAATTATAAGTCTTTAAAAATAACTTCTAGTTTATGGGATATGTGAAGTTAGAACAAGCTAAATTACACCATAAAGGAATAGACAAATCCAGAATATGGAATAAGAGAGACAAACCAACTTGATTTCTTCAACAAGTCAATATTAGGAAAAACAAAAAGACTGGGGGAAGGTATTTTGCTAAAATGCTCTAAATTTTAAAAGAAATTAAGAAACATAAAAAACCAAGTTCAGTACAAGGACCCTGATTAAACAAACCAACAATAAAAAGACATTTTTGAGACAAACAAATCTAAGCATGGAATTAACTGTTAGATAATACCATTAAAAATGTTAATTTTGATGGTGTTATAATAAAATACATGTTGAAGCATAGAGGAGTGAAGTAAACTAAGGCCTGGACTATGCTTCAAGAGGCAAAAATGAAGTGAGCATGGCAAATACTTAAGAACTGTTGAATGTGAATAATGAGTATATGTAGGTTCATTTTAAGGGAATAACATTACAAACTGGTGAGGAAGAATACTGAGACAGTTAATGGTACAGAAACAGATTTTAGAAATCCCCATCTCAACATACATGAAAATAAACCCCAAGAGAACTAAAGCAGCTACATTTTAATCCAAAATTGTAGAGGGAAACTACGGAAATAATATTGAGAGAGAAAAGCATCCCTGAAAATACACAAGAACTGCAAGTCATAAAGGAGAAAACCGGAAACCTGAAAAGATGTGCATCTTCACTAGTTATCAGAGAAATTAAGACCGGAGGAGGGCAGGGCAGCCCACTCTAGTATTCCTGCCTGGGGAATCCCACGGGTAGAGGACCCTGGCGGGCTATGGTCCATAGGGTGGAAGAAGTTGGATACAACTGAAGTGACTTAGCACACAGCACATATCACTCCCATGAGGCTGGCAAAAAGTGTAAGTCCTGATAATATAAAGCATAAAGTAGAAAGTGAAGTCGCTCAGCGTGTCCGACTCTTTGCGACCCCATGGACGTTAGCCTACAATGCTCCTCTATCCGTGGGATTTTCCAGGCAAGAGCACTTGAGTGGGTTGCCATTTCCTTCTCCGGAGGATCTTCCCAACCCAGGGATCAAACCTGGGTCTCCCACATTGTAGTCAGATGCTTTACCATCTGAGCCACCAGGGAAGTCTACATAAAGCATAGGCCCTCATTAAATGAATAACATATGATCAAATGGAATTTAATCCAGGGATGCAAGAATTTTTCAGCATCCTCAAATTAATCAATGTGATATATCACGTGAACAAACCGAAGAATAAAAACCACATTATCATCTCAGTCAGTCAGTTCAGTCGCTGAGTCGTGTCTGACTCTTTGCAACCCCATGGACTGCAGCACACCAGGCTTCCCTGCCCAGTGCCAACTCCCAGAGTTTACTCAAACTCATATCCATTGAGTCAGTGATGCCATCCAACCATCTCATCCTCTGTGGTCCCTTTCTCCTCCTGCCTTCAATCTTTCCCAGCATCAGGGTCTTTTCCAATGAGTCAGTTCTTTGCATCAGGTGGCCAAAGTATTGGGAGTTTCAACTTCAGCATCATTCCTTCCAATGAATATTCAGGACTGATCTCCTTTAGGATAGACTGGTTGGATCTCCTTGCTGTCCAAGGGACTCTTATGAGTCTTTTCCAACACCACAGTTCAAATGCATCAATTCTTTGGCACTCAGCTTTCTTTACAGTCCAATTTTCACACCCATACGTGACTACTGGGAAAATCATAGCTTTGACTAGAGACATCTTTGTTGACAATGTAATGTCTCTGCTTTTTAACATGCTGTCTAGGTTGGTCATAACTTTTCTTCCAAGGAGTAAGTGTCTTTTAATTTCATGGCTGCAGTCACCATCTGCAGTGATTTTGGAGCCCCCAAAAATAAAGTCTCTCACTGTTTCCCCATCTATCTGCCATGAAGTGATGGGACCAGATGCCCTGATCTTAGTTTTCTGAATGTTCATCTCAGTAGATGCAGAAAAAAGCTTTTGATAAAATTCAACATCCATTTATCATTAAAAAAAAAAACCCTCCCTACAGAGGGAACACACTTTGATACAATAAAACCCATATATGACACTCAGTTAACAACATCAGTTCAGGCGCTCAGTCATGTCCGATTCTTTGACACCTCATGAATGGCAGCATGCCAGGCCTCCCTGTCCATCACCAACTCCCAGAGTTCACTCAGATTCACGTCCATAGAGTCAGTGATGCCATCCAGCCGTCTCATCCTCTGTCGTCCCCTTCTCCTCCTGCCCCCCAATCCCTCCCAGCATCAGTCTTTTCCAATGAGTCAACTCTTCGCATGAGGTGGCCAAAGTACTGGAGTTTCAGCTTTAGCATCATCCTTCCAAAGAAATCCCAGGACTCATCTCCTTCAGAATGGACTGGTTGGATCTCCTCACAGTCCAAGGGACTCTCAAGAGTCTTCTCCAACAACACAGTTCAAAACCATCAATTCTTTGGCGCTCAGTCTTCTTCACAGTCCAACTCTCACATCCATACATGACCACAGGAAAAACCGTAGCCTTGACTAGATGGACCTTAGTCAGCAAAGTAATGTCTCTGCTTTTGAATATGCTGTCTAGGTTGGTCATAACTTTTCTTCCAAAGAGTAAGCGTCTTTTAATCTCATGGCTGCAGTCACCATCTGCAGTGATTTTGGAGCCCCAAAAAATAAAGTCTGACACCGTTTCCACTGTTTCCCCATCTATTTCCCATGAAGTGATGGGACTGGATGCCATGATCTTCGTTTTCTGAATGTTGAGCTTTAAGCCAACTTTTTCACTCTCCTCTTTCACTTTCATCAAGAGGCTTTTTCGTTCCTCTTCACTTTCTGCCATAAGGGTGGTGTCATCTGCATGTCTGAGGTTATTGAGATTTCTCCCAGCAATCTTGATTCCAGCTTGTGTTTCTTCCAGCCCAGCATTTCTCATGATGTACTCTGCATATAAGTTAAATAAGCAGGGTGACAATATACAGCCTTGAGGTACTCCTTTTCCTATTTGGAACCAGTGTGTTGTTCCATGTCCAGTTCTAACTGTTGCTTCCTGACCTGCATACAGATTTCTCAAGAGGCAGGTCAGGTGGTCTGGTATTCCCATCTCTTTCAGAATTTTCCACAGTTAACAACATACTCAACAGTGAAGAGCTGAAATCATTCCCTCTAAGATCAAGACAAGGATGCTCACACTGACCACTTTTATTCAACATAGTTTTGAAAGTCCTAGCCACAGCAACCAGTGAAGAAAAAGAAATAAAAGGAATTCAAACTGGAAAGAAAGAAGTAAAGTTGTCACTGCTTGCAGATAACATGGTACTATACATAGAAAATCCTAAAGACACCACCAAAAAACTACTGGAGATCATCAATTAATTCAGTAAAATTTCAGGATACAAAATAAATATATAGAAATCTTGAATTTCTATATGCTAACAAAAAGTGATCAGAAAGACAAATTAAGGAAACAATCCCTTTACCATTGCATCAAAAAGAATAAAATGCCTTATAAACTTCTGAAGAATAAACCTCCTTAGGAGGCAAAATCCCTGTACTCCAAAAACTCTAAGACATGAATGAAAGAAATTGAAGATGACATGAACAGGAAAGATATACTGCGTTCTTAGAATGGAAAAATCAATTTGGTTAAAATGACCATACTACCCAAAGCAATCTACAGGTTCAAGGCAATCGAATCAAATTACTAATGGGATTTTTGACAGAACTAGAAAAAAAAAAACTTTAAAAGTTGTATGGAAACATAAAAGCCAAAAAAATCTTGAGAAAGAGTAACAGAGCTGGCGGATTCATACTCCCTGACTTCAGACTATACTACAAAACTAGTAGAATCAGTAGAATCAATACTATACAAAACAGTATAGTATTGGCACAAAAACAGATGCATAGGTCAATGGAACAGAATAGAGCCCAGAAATAAATCCATGTGCTAAGGGTCAAATAATCTACCACAAAGGAGGCAAGAATATACAATGGAAAAAGACAATCTCTTCAAAATTGAACAGCCACCTGTTTAAAAAAGTGAAATTTGAATATTCTCTAACACCAAATATAAAAATAAACTGAAAATGGAGTAAAGATGTAAATATAAAACCAAATACCATAAAACTCCTAGAGGAAAATATAGGTAGAACACTCTTAGATATAAATTGCAGCATTATTTTTTTGGGATCTGTCTCCTAAAGTAATGGCAACAAAAACAAAAATATACAAATGGGGCCTAATTAAACTTAAAAGTTTTTGCACAGCAAAGGAAACCATAAACAAAGTGAAAAGGCAATCCACAGAATAGGAGAATATATTTACAAATGAAGTACCTGACAATGGATTAATCTCCAAAATACACAAACAGCTCATACAGCTCAGTATTTTTAAAAAAAAATTTTGTTTAATGGGCAGAAGACCGAAAAAGACATTTCTCCAAAGACAGTCATCAGGAACATGAAAAGATGCCCAATGTCGCTGATCATCAGACAAATACAAATCAAAACTAAAATGAAGTATCATCTCACACTGGTCAGAATCGCCATCATCAGAAAGTCTACATGGAGAAAAGAGAACCCTTCTATACTGTTGGTAGGAATGTAAACCGATACAGCCACTATGAAGAACCATTATGTAGGTTCCCTTAAAAATTAAAAACAGAGTTACTATAAGATCCAGCAATCCCACTCCTGGGAATATACTTGAAAAAGACAAAATTTCTATTTCGAAAAGATACAAGCACCCCAATATTTATAGCAGCACTATTTACAATAACCAAGACATGTAAGCAATCTGAATGTCCATCAGCAGATGACAGGATTAAGAAGATGTAGTGTGTGTACACACACACACACACACACACACACACACAAAGAATGGAGTATTACTTGGCCATAAAAAAGAATGAAATAATGCCACCTGCAGCAACATGGACAGACCCAAATATTATCAGATGAAGTGAAGTAAGTGAAAGATAAATATCACATGACACCAATTATATGTGGAATCTTAAAAAAAAACACAAATGGAATTATTTATTAAACAGAAACAGACTCATAGACATGGGAAACAACTTACAGTTACCAAAGGGAAAAGCAGGGGGGAGAGATAAATTAGGAGTCTGGGATTAACAGATGCACACTACTAGGGAATTTCCTGGCAGTCCAGGGGTTAGAACTCAGTGCTTTCACTACGGTGGTCTGGGTTCAATCTCTGGTTGGGGAACTAAGATCCCGCAAACTGCACAGCCAAAGAACAACAAAAACCAGATATACACTACCATCTATAAAATAAAGAACAAGAACATACTGTACAACATAGGAAACTATACTCAATTACCTTATAATAATCTACAACGGAAAATAATCCAAAAAAGTTTGAGTCTGTGTGTGTATATACACATATACATCTGTGTGTGTACATCTGAAGCAGTCTGCTATACACTTGAAACTAACACTATAAATCAACTATTTATTTCAATTTAAATAAAAGCTCTATTAGAAAGACAGCTATATTTTGAAGGAAAAACAAATTAAGTATAGCTCTCCATAGAGGGAAAATGGACTTACACATTGTGGACAGGGCTAAAACCATACTGAAAAGCAATCTGGTATACTTTAGTAAAATTAAAAATATTCATATTCTACCCAATTACACCCAAGAGAAATGAAGCTATAGACAATACACTGATGGAGAAAAAAGATTCTATTTGCTTACAGAAATAAAAATTGTCTTCACACATCTTTATTAGGTTTTTATATTATTAAGACTGTCTTTATTTTTCAGTTTTTTACTACTTTATCTCTGCAACATCCCAACTGTTAGATCATGTGGTTATATATGCTGTAGAACAAAACATGTATTTTTATAATTACTGAAAAAACTGTGTCAAATTGAATTAATTTTATACACATCTGAAAAGCATATACAAGTAATTCATATACTCTCTCCATGGTTCTATTAATTCAATCAAGATACATAAGCTCTCTTTTTTATTTGCTTTATATATAATTCTTTACAAAATTATTTCTCAAATTCATAACTTTTATAAATATTTTATAGCTCTGGTATTTCACAAACAAACTATTTTTACATTATTCATTATACTTTTACTCAAGATGTCATACCCTTCTCTCTCCATATTTTTGATCTAAAAATTTGTCTTACCTGACAAAGTCTTTCCGGTATGAGTACCAAAATAGCCTTGAATACAGAAACATTGTCTGCCCTTCTCTAAATGAAAGCAGGATGACATTCTATATTGGGCAAGAGTCTTGACTGGGCTGTTTCATTTTTATAAGATCACTTCAACTCCATCTTTTTCTGGGTTCAAGTTAAAGTACATGGATTTTTATTTAATGAGTAACATAAAGAACCGGCCCTCCATGTCTTCAGGTTAGCTTCAAACTATTGCTGCCCAACTTCTCTCAAAAGCCAATCTGAAGAAATATTTATGATGGGCTGCTGCTGCTAAGTCACTTCAGTCGTGTCCAACTCTGTGTGACCCCATAGACAGCAGCCCACCAGGCTCCCTCGTCCCTGGGCTAATGAACTGCAAACCATAAAATCCTCAAACGCTTTAAACTTGTTTAATGGATTAGATCAATCAGAAGCTATATACTTCAATGCATATCTCTGAACAAACAACTAGCCTTTACTGATGTGTGCTTTGGTATTATATCCGATCACTCTGTCCCTGAATCACCCCAAAACCAGGAACATACACAGTACACTTAAGTGAGAAAACTACAAAAGTGTGGGTGGTCAATCAAAAAATAGGCCAAAGAACTAAACAGACATTTCTCCAAAGAAGACATACAGATGGCTAACAAACACATTAAAAGATGCTCAACATCACTCATTATCAGAGAAATGCAAATCAAAACCACAACAAGGTACCATCTCACGCCGGTCAGAATGGCTGCTATCCACAAGTCTACAATTAATTAATGCTGGAGAGGATTTGGAGAAAAAGGAACCCTCTTACACTGTTGGTGGGAATGCAAACTAGTACAGCCACTATGGAGAACAGTGTGGAGATTCCTTAAAAATTGGAAATAGAACTGCCATGCGACCCAGCAATCCCACGGCTGGGCAAACACACCAAGGAAACCAGAACTGAAAGAGACACGTGTACCCCAATGTTCATCACAGCACTGAACTATAATAGTCAGGCCATGGAAGCAACCTAGATGTCCACTGGCAGACAAATGCGTAAGAAAGCTGTGGTACATATACACAATGGAATATTATTCAGCTATTAAAAAGAATGCATTTCAATCAGTTCTAATGAGGTGGATGAAACTGGAGCCTATTATACAGAGTTAAGTAAGTCAGAAAGAAAAACACCAATACAATCTATTAACGCATATATATGGAATTTAGAAAGATGGTAACAATGACCCTATATTCGAGACAGCAAAAGAGACACAGATGTAAAGAACAGACTTTTGGACTCTGTAGAAGGCAAGGGTGGGATGATTTGAGAGAATAGCATTGAAACATGTATATTATCGTATGTGAACTAGATCGCCAGTCCAGGTTCTATGCATGAGACAGGGTGCTCAGGGCTGCTGCACTGGCATGACCCTGACGGATGGGATGGGGAAGGAGGTGGGAGGGGGGTTCAGGATGGGGAACACATGTACACTCATGGCTGATTCATGTCAGTGTATGGCAAAAACCACTACAGTGTTATAAAGTAATTAGCCTCCAATTAAAAGAAATAATTTTTTTTTTTAAATGTGGGTGGTAACTGGTTAAAGCAGCTTGCAATACCTTAAATAACACAAAGGGCTGTTGTTTAGTTGCTAAATCATGTCTGACTCTACCTTGCATTAAAAGACAAAATAAGAGTCTCTCCTATCTATAAGAATATTGTCTATTTTATCAGGATTTGTGAGGAATTTAGGGAGAAATTTTTCTCAAAGGTTTGCATTCTTAGCAGCTGGAATGCTTTTATTTTATAGACTTTGTGGGTTTTGTATTATCTCTCCTTTGTTTTCACTTCTAAGAAACTCAAAGCTGATTTCATGGTTCAGCACTGGTATAAGCTTTTTAAAATGAACTTTCATTAATTAGCTCTCAGGTTACTTATTCTACTCTTTCCTACATCTATCTTTTACTTTTTTTCTTTTCACCTTTTGGAATTTTTAACACAACATACCCTATATACAAAATTTTTTTGAAGGAACAGATTGACTCATTTAACTAAACAGCTATAAACCAACTATTAGATAAGGCTCCTAACCTCCAGGAATGGAGACAATTTTTTTAAAGTACAATGTTATAACAAGTACTACAATAAGGTGACAAGGAATAGTGGAACCACTGGGAAAAAGTAGGCATTTCCTCAAAATTAGGTGTGGAGAGGAAGGTTTGCACAAATGGGACTTAATGATTGGGCATATTAAGAACTAGCTAAGTATTTTCTAATCTTTGATTTTGCAAGGTCACAAGGGCTCAGGTGAATCAGTAACTGCTTATCAGAGGTCTAAAGGCTTCTGTCAAATCCACCTTCTATTCCTGCCTCTTGACTGCTCCTTTTTTCTACAAAGTGAGCTTTTCCCCATATAACAGTTTAGGACCCATAATACTTCCTAGCACTACAAACACTTGTTAGTTTAAGTTTTAATGAAAAACTTTAATTTAGTGCACTATCTGACTACTCCTCTAACATGGAAAATAGTGTGGGCCCTGTGGAGATTGTTTAAAAACAAAAACAAGCTTTAGAATCAAACAGATAGACCTAGATTCCTATCCCAGTTTCACTGCTTATGAACTTATTTTAGTTCTTCATGTATGTAATGGAGACAAAGTTATAGGATTAGGTGGCATAATCTAGCTTTAAATTCTCAAAAAAAAAAAAAAAGTTAGCCTTTCTTTTTATTTTTTTCTTACTAGTTCTTCCCTCTAATTAAAGTTAAACCTTCTCTGTTCTAGCAGGAAAAAGTAGGAGGGAGGAGGAAAAGAATTAGTCAAAGAGAATATTTTCCTTATTAAAATAGTGAAGGAATGGTACAAATATATCTGTTCCCTATAACAAAGAATATCATTTGAATGGCATGTAACAAAAACGACTTGGGTTCTGGATCTGAATTCTAATTTTTGTACTATCTGTTTGACTTAGGTGAGTCATCATTTCCAAAAGTGAGTTACCACTTCCGCATTAAGAGGTTAATACACTTCCCCTATACATGTAACACAGTTACTGACACTTTTGACATGGGAGAATTATTTCTAGAGGAAGGTACAACCTTTCTGAAAAACAATTTAAAAATACATATCAAGAGCTTTGATATTCCTGACCGTTGATCTAGGAATTTGACTTCTAAGATTCTAAACCAAAGAAAACAAAGACATAAGCCTATGTATACAAGGGAAAAGAATTTGAAAAAATTTATATATGTAACTGAATCACTGTGCTGTACACCTGAAACTAACACGACATTGTAAATCAACTAGAGTTTAATTTTTTTTTAATGGAGGGGGAAAAAAAGCTTAAACTCAAAAATAAATCTCAAAAAAAAAAAAAAGACTGCATTCAAACATGTTTATCACGATACTGCTTAAAATCTAACACAAAGTGCAAACAAAAAGAGATCTGTATATATAAACACTGGTTCAAAACAGACAACTTTGACTATGAAGATTTGCATTAAAATAGAAAAATAGTGACAATATTAAGTTAAAAAATGGAACACAGACATGTATTAAGATTATTTAAAAATGCGGGGTGATGGTAAGAACACAAAGAAATAACTCCAATTACTCACAGTGGTTATAAATTTCACAGTGAATAAAAGGTGTTTTTTTTTTCCTCTCTGGTTCCTTATTTTTTTAATGCGCTGACATTTTAAAGTCATTTTTGTTATGATTTTAAATAATTTACATATAACCAATATGAATACTTTAATCAACTACAAAAATAAGAGTTTATCTTTCCCTAATACAAAACATTCATCAAAAATAATAAGCATTCATTTATTCACTTTTCAAGGACATGGGAATGTGCTATATCCAGACAGAGAATGAACTTCTGAGTTCGTAAAATTTTGTCATTCTAATTTGACTATTTACCACATACCAGGCATGATTCTAGACCCTGGAAAAACAGAACAAATCAAAGTGCTTGCTCTCACATTATTTTTTTTTTTTTTTCTGCCTATAGGTCTTGATTTCAATTATTTCATCAACTACTATACGGAATTAAGAGTACTAAAACATCAGCCTGCGTGCGTGCTCAGTCGTGTCCGAATCTTCCCGACCCCCATGGACTGTGTAGCCTGCCAGGCTCCTCTGTCCGTGAGATTTCCCAGGCAAGAATCCTGGACTCGGTTGCCATTTCCTTCTCCAGGGGATCTTCCCCACCCAAGGATCGAACCAGCATCTCCTGCACTGGCAGCCGTCTTCTTTATCCGTGAGCCACCTGGGAAGCCTTAAAACATCAGCCTACTCAAGTTTAAAACACTGCTTCTCACTAAGTCCTTTTTCTTGGTTAGCCAGGTGCTCTCTGTCGCTGAAAAAGAGCCCCAGGTGGTTGAAGCAGCTCATGATAAATAAATAACATCCATTCTTTAAAACTCAGGCACCAGCAACACCTCAGATCTAGAAAAGACTTCCCAGTTTGAAGTAGGGCTTTGCCTACACAGTTATTAACTTTTCAAGCAAACTAATACAGGGAGTATATCAGTCCTCAGGTGTTCCGCAGATACCCTCGGACACCCTTCGAGTGGTTCAGGACCTCCCCCGTATGGGGCTGGAGGGTGCAGGAAACCAGAGAGCTCCACCTGTGAGCAACTCTAGGTCAAGTGTTTCCACTACGGAAGGACCCGCCAGGGCGCGCCCGCAAACCTTGACAGGACGACCCGGGAAATTACTGCATCACTGAAGGAACCTAGGAAAAACCGACTCCTGGAATCTCACAACTTCTAGCTATCACAATATTCCTGACAGAGCCAGCGAGGGAAAACTCCGCTCTCTTAAAAAAAGAAATAAAGAAAAAAAAAAAGTTTCACCCAAAAGAGACACAGCTTTCCCGACTCAAAAGATGAGTTGCACGGCCTCAGTGCAACTGAGCTCTGGAAACCCGCGGTACCTCCCCCCGGACGCCGCGATCCCGGCCACAAGGCCGGGGTTAGAGCGAGGCCCACCGACCCGCCGGCCCCGCACTCCTGGGCCCGGCCCCCAGGCTTCTCCGCCGCCTCGGGCATGGCGGGCACCCTGGAGGGAGACGCCAAGGCCGCAGGACCCGAGCCGGGTGACAGGTTTATTGCCCCGCGGTGACCAACGTGGCCTTCTCGTCACCCTCCCAATCCAAACTTCACCCGCGCATTCCTCGGTAGCCCCGTCGCGTACCTGACACACGGAGGCGCGGAACGCCGCGAAGTCCGAGCGCTCCTCGATCTGCAGCGCCCGCTCCCCGAGCTCCGACTCCTTCTCGCGTCGGTCAAACAAGTACACGGTCCTGGGGCCGTCGCCTCCGCCACCCTCTCCGGTCTCCACCGAGGGCCCGCCGCCGCCCGCCGCTGCCATATTGGGGGACTGGGAGAGCAAAGAGCCGTGCGGGCGCCTGTGGCCGCCGCGCTGAAAACCAAAGTGCGGGCCCCGCTTGGCGCCTTCAGCTCCAGCGCCCGGGGCGGCGCGAGGCCTCTACCCTGCGCGCTCAGTTCCTCCCTCGGCGGCGGCGGCGGCGGCAGAGCAGGGGCAGGCTCGAGGATCACCCGGGAACCGATTCAAACAAGCTCCTGCCCGAGCAGCACGTCACTTCCGCGTCCCGCCGCTCCAGGGGGGGAAGGAGGCGCGCGGCGCGCTGTTCGCAGGGCCGGGACCCGCGCCCGCCGCCGCCCACGCGAGCTCGCACCGCGACCCGCGACCAGGCCAGCCGCCAGGAACTGTGGCGCAGGAGGAAGAGGGGCGGCCGGCCGCGCGCAGGGGGCGGGGCGAATCCAGCAGGCCGCGCGGGCCGGGGCGGGGCTTCGGCGCCCGCTGCCGCTGCCGCCGCCGCCGCCGCACGGGGCCCGGCCCCTTTCACCCTCACGAAGTTAAGAGGGAAGCTCGGTCCCTCGCAGGCGCGGGCCCTCTGAGCGGGCAAGCGGGTCACGGAGGCGGGAGAGCCAGTCCCGGGAGCAGCGGAGGGAATCTCCAGAGGGACTTATTTTCTCCCGGCCCAGAGGGTCCTGGCATCTTCCCGCCTCGCCATGACCCCCGACCGAACCCATCCGGCTTCGAGCTCCTGGAGCCGCGACCCCGGTTACGGCCCTCGTGGTTGGACCTGCCTCTGCCGCGAGCACGTGGGTCCCCACGCGGAAAGAACCGACGCCGAGACACCCAGCGCCGTCCTTGCTGCCCCAGTGCCTAGTGGTTCTATGTGGGCCTGGGCGTGGACCCCCGAGACAAAGAGGGCCCCTGAGAACCTCCGCACAGAGGTTGTGTGACGTCACCGCCGCCTCCAAGGGTCCCGGCGCCCGACGCTGCAGGCTGCACACGCCTCCCCGACCCGTCGCCGAAATGCGGCTGAGAACCGAGCACGTAAACGCCTGTGCTATAGAGTTGTCAGAAATAAGTTGGCGTTCGCAAAGGGCTTCACATAGACTACACTTCCTATAAAAGCCTTTATTGAGCTTCATTAAATATCTTAATCCTGGTCTGTAGTACCCTAAAGTGAAAGTGAAGTCGCTCAGTCGTGTCCGACTCTTTGCGACCCCATGGACTATAGCCTACCAGGCTTCTCTGTCCATCGGATTTTCCAGGCAAGGATACTGGAGTGGGTTGCCATTTCCTTCTCCAGGAGATCTTCCCAACCCAGGGATTGAACCCGGGTCTCCCTCATTGTAGGCAGACGCTTTACCGTCTGAGCCACCAGGGAACTTAATGAGAAATAAAGGTCATTGTTGGAGGTTTAGTCATAAGTTCTTAAAAATGTTTGGGCAATAATTTGTGTTTTACAATAACAAATCCACTAAAGCGGGGATTTTTTTGATTCTTCGAAAGTTCGGGTAATAAAGTGTATTTTCTGTTTTACTGGATTTGCCAAACCCTCGTGGTTAATTACGTGAATCGACCCATCTTTAGTGTACGTCAGAAGCATAGATATGCTTGTCCAAATAAAGACCCTCCAGAATCGTAGGGGTGTGGGTGTAGGGGTGTGTGTGTGTGTTGTATGTTTGGCTAGACATATAAAGATGGAACACGCAGCTGGAACAAAAGTGTCAGGGCATGTGTTTGTGAGGGGCATAAATAATAGGGTTCATGTGGGGAGAATGAAACAGTAGACGGTGGAAGATAAATTGGGAAGAGGAGGGTTGTGGTCAGATGCCATTCATGTTCTTGAAGAGATACTGGAGAAGGCTTAGAACAAAGTAACCTCAACTCCTGTGGGCTTGCTTTGACCTCTTCTGTTTTAGCTTTCAAAGTCAGCTGAACTTTTCTTTAGAGGCCATTACATAATGGTGTTTGATTTAAATGACCAAAAACAAAAAGTTTTTCATCTTAATGCGTGTGTGTGTGTATGCGCGTGCGCTCAGTCGTGTCCCACTGTTTGCATCCCCATAGACTGTGGCCCACCAGGCTCCTCTGTCCATGGAGTTCTCCAGACAAGAATACTGGAGTGAACTGAATGTCAGAAGCAACTTAGCACCTTCACCCATATGTACAAAAATCTGGGTCTTGGTTTGTGACTTATTAGTATGAAAAATATTCTAACGAAAATCAAGTTGATATGTTCATTTTGAGTGGTATTAGAAGTATTATTTTTTGTTTTTTCCCCCATCAATAGTACTGGTTACATTGAACAAATAAAAACTTCGTTTATGAGAAAAGAACATTTGATACCATGGTATATTATTTCCTCTGCATTAGAGAACAGCTTTTTAAAAATGTTACCAAAAATCCCCATAGTTGTTACTCAATCAGAGTGTATGTTTATTAAGCTTAATCTATAATGCCCAATGACCATTCTGGATTTGTTTCTGCCTGTAGACATAAATGTTTGTTGTTTGAGTTGGGGGGTATTTTTTTTCACATTCACCAAAACAAAAAAGTTAATTTTTTTTTTTTTTCACAATCACAAGTAAGTCTGTGTTGTTTCAGGATGCCACCATCCTGAGAAACCTAGGAAACAGATCACCTCAAGCTAAACTGAAAATTTTCCTGAAGCCGTAACCTTTCAAATCAAAGCGATGATTCTGTAATTAATTGGTCGTTTAAATACAAATAATTTAAATTGAGTAATTTAATGTACACAATTTATCAGAATTCCTATCTATAATCTATGGCCATATAAATGCAACAATTTACTTGCAGCAATCCCTGAAAGGAAAAATTGCATCACTACCAACAACCTCCCCACTGCTGAGGAAAGAAAACAAATGTGTGTGTGCTCAGTTGTCTGACTCTCTGCGACCCCATGGACTGTAGCCTGCCAGGCTCCTTTGTCCGTGGGATTCTCCAAGCAAGAATACTGGAGTGGGTTGCCATTTCCTTCTCCAGCGACTCTTCCTGTCCCAGGGATGGAACTCACTTGTCTTGTCTCCTGCATTAGCAAGCAGATGCTTTACCACTGCGCCATCTGGGAAGCCCAACAAGACAAATGCTGGTGTGTTTAATTAGCCACCCAAGGCTTTAATGGGCATTTAAAGTTCCTTCTAGAGAACAATTCCTTCATGAACGTTTGAAATCCTTATGTCATAATAACTAAAAGATTGTGAGTCATGCATGGACTGTCCCTTAGCTCATTAAACTAACCAGATGATTAGAGATGCTGATGTTTAGGACATAGTAGTATAAATGAATGACAAACGTTTGCAATCTTGACTAGTGATCTGTATGTTTTTTCTTTACCCAACCATTCCTTACACGTAGGCTCATTCTTTTCAGTGTATGTGTTACAGCAGAAATCAGGAAAAACAGTAACTTTGTAGTAATCAGAATGTTGTCCAACTATATATTGCTTACTATATTGGATATTGGTGAACAGTGGTCAGTAAATAGTTTCAGGTGTTGTTGTTGTTGTTTAGTGGCTAAGTCGTGTCTGACTCTGTGACCCCCATGGGCTACAACAAGCTAGGCTTCCCTGTCCTTCACTATCTCCCGGAGGTTGCTCAGATTCATATCCATTGAGTCGGTGATGTTTTCTAACCATCTCATCCACTGCCGCCCTCTTTTGCCTTCAGTCTTTCCCAGCATCAGGGTCTTTTCCAATGAGTCAGCCCTTCACATCACGTGGCCAAAGTATTGGAGCTTCAGCATCAGTCCTTCTAATGAATATTCAGGACTGATTTCCTTTAGGATTGACTGGTTGGATCTTCTTGCTGTCCAAGGGACTCTCAAGAGTCTTCTCCAGCACCACAATTCGAAGGCATCAATTCTTTGGCACTCAGCCTTCTTTATGGTACAACTCCCACATCCATACATGACTACCAGAAAACAGCTTTGAACTATACAGATCTTTGTCAGCAAAGTGAAGTCTTTGCTTTTTAATATGCTGCCTAGATTTGTCAAAGCTTTCCTTCCAAGAAACAAGTGTGTTTTAATTTCATGGCTGCAGTCACCATTCTCAGTGATTTTGGAGCCCAAGAAAATAAAATCTATCACTGCCTCCACTTTTTCTATTTGCCATGAAGTGATGAGATTGGATGACATGATCTTCAAATAGGAACCATTTATTTGCTCATGATTCTGTAACTTGGGCTAAGCTTAACTAGGCAATTCTGTTGAATTCACTGTATATGACAAGCAGCAGTCACTGGCAGCTTGACTGGGGCTGGATGGTCCATGATGGTCTCACTCACATGGCTGGCAGTTAGCCTGAGCTTGTGAAGAAGTGGATCTCACATTCCTCCATAGGCATCTCTAATAGCATTGATTGGTTTCCCACTTAAGCTGTAACAGAACCTCAAAAGAAAAAGCTCCAATATGCAAGTGCCTGTCAAAGTTCAGCATGCATCATGTTTTCTGATGTCGTTGGCCAAAGCTAGTCACATGTCCAAACTCCTGAGTGGTCCCCTCCCATAACAGAGGGAAGTTTACAGAATTCACTGCTAATCTGGAAGCTAGCACTGATATGTATGTACTGTGATAAAACTAATTTGATAAAATATTACAAATACAGTTGGCAGAAAGAAGACGGGAGTAATCTTGTTAGGATTTGCTAATGAGACTAAATTCCCCCAAAATGAAAACATCTAAAAAATAAAGGGCAAGGAAAGTGAGTTCCTAACTACTCCTATCTTCTCAAATTTATTTTGCAAGTGTGTTTCTTTCTGGAAAGGTAAAGACAGTTTTAGTGACTTGAGTTTAGACTTTGCCAGCTGTATTTCTGCACTTTCTGTAACATATGACTCTGAGACCCCGTCTATGGAACTGGTAGCAAATATTTAGGAGCTCTGGTTCCAGTTTTAACAAGTTCCAAGCTCTGGGTAGTGAGCTTAGAGGCTCTCCCTTGTCTATATACCCTCTTTAGATCCAGTGATTTACTGTTGCTTTTATACCACTTGGGATGTGGGAACCACTTGCAAGGCTTCTTTTAATCCTAACTCCCTAGATGGACTGTTTACGCATTTAGGAGGGTAGGAAGGACCATCTCTTCTTACCAGCCTAAAGGGAATCTTGTGCATCTGGAGAAACTTCACTCTTCATCATTCTTCAAGGTACTGTATCAATTCCTCTAAGTCCTTTTCTCACCTCCAAAGTGCTTTTCTCTATCCCCTCTCCAAAACTCTCTGCATTCTCCTAAGAACTTCAGTTTTTAGGGGGGGGAAATCCCAGAAGGAAAGTATCTTTTCTACTCTGCACATTGTTTCAGTTATCAATTGCTGTACCACAAATTAGCTCCAAACCCAGTGGTTTAAAACAACAATCATTTTCTTGACTTGGCTCATGCCATTTGGACAGGGCTTGGTGGAACCAGGTTCACGTGGTATATCAGCCTGGGCAGTTCTTAGAGGAGTCACTTTCAAATGCCTTCCTCACATGAGCTATTAACTTGGTGCTGGTTGCTGGCCAGCACCTCCAAGATCTCTTTTCTGTACCTCTCCTCTTGGTTAAGGTTGGGATTCTCACAAAGAGGTAGGAATACTTCTTACCTGAGGGCTGACTTCCCCTGGAGAATAAAAGTGGAAGCCTGTGGACCTTAAGTTGGGACTTGAAACAGCATTCCTTCTGCCACACTCTGTGGGTTAAGTCAGGTCACAGGGCCATCCTGGACTGATGAGAAGGGACTATGGCAGAAACAGGAATACGGGAAGCATGGCTCTTTGGAGGCTAACAAAGTGGTAGCCTGGGACAAAGTTCTTCTGGAGCAAGATAGCATAGAGTCTGACATTTTCTTGAATTGGTGTAGGGGGTGGGTTGTGTTTGGCTGAGGGAAAATCAAAGAGAAAAAAAAGTTAAAATATGTTCAGTCAGTTCAGCCGCTCAGTCATGTCTGACTCTGTGTGACCCCATGGACTGCAGCACGCCAGGCTTCCCTGTCCATTACCAGCTCCCAGAACTTACTCAAACACATGTCCATCAAGTCGGTGATGCCATCCAACCATCTCATCCTCTGTGGTCCCTTTCTCCTCCTGCCTTCAATCTTTCCCAGCATCAGGGTCTTTTCAAATGAGTCAGCTCTTCACATTAGGTGGCCAAAGTATTGGAATTTCAGCTTCAACGTCAGCCCTTCCAATGAATATTCAGGACTGATTTCCTTTAGGATGGACTGGTTGGATCTCCTTGCAGTCCAAGGGACTCTCAAGAGTCTTATCCAACACCACAGTTCAAAAGCATCAATTCTTCGGCACTCAGCTTTCTTTATGGTCCAGGTTTCACATCCATACATGACTACTGGAAAAACCATAGCTTTGACTAAGACCTTTGTTGGCAAAGTAATATCTCTGCTTTTTAATATGCTGTCTAGGTTGATCATAGGAGAAGGCAATGGCAAACACACTCCAGTACTCTTGCGTGGAAAATCCCATGGCCGGAGGAGCCTGGTAGGCTGTAGTCCATGTGGTCGCAAAGAGTCAGACATGACTGAACGACTGAACTGACTGACTACAATGAGGTAATCTCTCTGATCTGAAATGTGTACTTTTTCTTTCTGTTTATAATAGGTTATTTGATTTTAAATTTAAAAAAAAAAATTTTTGGCCGTACCACACAGCTAGTCCAAGATAATCACGATGGTGATTATCACTCACCTAGAGCCAGACATCCTGGAATGTGAAGTCAAGTGGGCCTTAGAAAACATCACTACGAACAAAGCTAGTGGAAGTAATGGAATTCCAGTTGAGCTATTTCAAATCCTCAAAGATGATGCTGTGAAAGTGCTACACTCAATATGCCAGCACATTTGGAAAACTCAGCAGTGGCCATAGGACTGGAAAAGGGCAGTTTTCATTCCAATCCCAAAGAAAGGCAATGCCAAAGAATGCTCAAACTACCGCACAATTGCACTCATCTCACATGCTAGGAAAGTAATGCTCAAAATTCTCCAAGCCAGGCTTCAGCAATACGTGAACCGTGAAATTCCAGATGTTCAAGCTGGTTTTAGAAAAGGCAGAGGAACTAGAGATCAAATTCCCAACATCCGCTGGATCGTGGAAAAAGCAAGGGAGTTCCAGAAAAACATCTATTTCTGCTTTATTGACTATGCCAAAGCCTTTGACTGTGTGGATCACAATAAACTGTGGAAAATTCTGAAAGAGATGGGAATACCAGACCACCTGACCTGCCTCTTGAGAAACCTCTATGCAGGTCAGGAAGCAACAGTTAGAACTGGACATGGAACAACAGACTGGTTCCAAATAGGAAAAGGAGTACGTCAAGGCTGTATATTGTCACCCTGCTTATTTAACTTATATGCAGAGTACATCATGAGAAACACTGGGCTGGAAGAAGCACAAGCTGGAATCAAGATTGCTGGGAGAAATCTCAATAACCTCAGATATGCAGATGACACCACCCTTATGGCAGAAAGTGAAGAGGAACGAAAAAGCCTCTTGATGAAAGTGAAAGAGGAGAGTGAAAAAGTTGGCTTAAAGCTCAACATTCAGAAAATAAAGATCATGGCATCTGGTCCCATCACTTCATGGCAAATAGATAGGGAAACAGTGGAAACAGTGGAAACAGTGTCAGATTTTATTTTGGGGGGCTCCAAAATCACTGCAGATAGTGATTGCAGCCCTTACTCCTTGGAAGGAAAGTTATGACCAACCTAGACAGCATATTCAAAAGCAGAGACATTACTTTGCCGACTAAGGTCCGTCTAGTCAAGGCTATGGTTTTTCCTGTGATCATGTATGGATGTGAGAGTTGACTGTGAAGAAGGCTGAGCTCCGAAGAATTGATGCTTTTGAACTGTGGTGTTGGAGAAGACTCTTGGGAGTCCTTTGGACTGCAAGGAGTTCCAACCAGTCCATTCTGAAGGATGTCAGCCCTGGGATTTCTTTGGAAGGAACGATGCTAAAGCTGAAGCTCCAGTACTTTGGCCACCTCACGTGAAGAGTTCACTCATTGGAAAAGACTTTGATGCTGGGAGGGATTGGGGGCAGGAAGAGAAGGGGACGACAGAGGATGAGATGGCTGGATGGCATCACTAACTCGATGGACATGAGTCTGAGTGAACTCTAGGAGTTGGTGATGGACAGGGAGGCCTGGCGTGCTGCGATTCATGGGGTCGCAAAGAGTCGGACACAACTGAGCGACTGAACTGAACTGAACTGACACAGCTAGTTCCCCAGCCAGGGATTAAATCACAGCCCCTGCATTGAAAGCAATGTAGTCTTAACCACCGAGCCACCAGGGAAATCCCTTAGGCTTTTGTTTTGAATTTATTCACAGTAAAAGAGAAACTACACACTCCCACTGTGCGTGTCGTCTGCTCTCAGGAGTCTACCCCAACTCCACTCCACTTGTGACACCAGGTGTAGAGGTTTTGCACTCATGAAACAATCTGTGACAGCAGGTGGGCATCCTACAGTTTAGTCCAATTCTGACGCCATCTGCCTAGAGAAAATGTCAGATACCACAGGTTAAGGGTTCAGTCCTATAAGACTGTCCCCCTTCCTGACTTCAGATGCCCAATCAGAGGTGTAGGTTGTTATATGGGCTTCTAACCCAATGGCTCTAAATCTGAGGGTCCTGTGACCCCCACTGCAGTTTTAGTTAATCTGTTAGAGCAGCTCAGAGAACTCAGGAACACAGTTTACTGACTACTTTACACCTTTATTATAAAAGGTACAAATCAGGGAACATCCTGAGTGGTCCACTGGTTAGTAATCTGCCTTCCAATGCAAGGGACTCCAATTCCTTCTCTGGTCAAGGAACTGAGATCCTGAATGATGCAGGTACTCAGCCTGCATGCTGCAGCTAAGACCCAACACAGCCAAAAATAAATAAGTAAATAAAGATTCTTTATTTTAAAAAGGAATTAAATAGGGTCTTCCCTGGTGGTCCAGTGGCTAAGACTCTGCTCCCCAATTAAGGGGGTCCGGGTCTGACCCCTGGTCAGGGAACTAGGGCATCACCAACTCAATGGACATGAGTTTGAGCAAGCTCCAGGAGATGGTGAAGGACAGGGAAGCCTAACGTGCTGCAGTCCACGGGGTTACAAAGAGTCAGACATGACTGAGTGACTGAGAAGCAACAGGGAACTAGATCCCATGTGGGGCAGCTAAGACTCAGCATAGTCAAATAAATGAACAAATGTGTTTTGAAAGAATTAAATAAAGTCACAAATCAGATAGAGTTAGATGAAGAGACGCATAGTATGAGGTGTGGGGAAGGAGCACAGAGCTTCTCTGCTCTCTGGGCTTCTGCTCTCTCGAAACTCCTCTGTGTTCATCAACACACTTTTGCATTTTTATGGAGGTTTCATATGTAGGCAAGATTGATTAAATAAATCTTTGGCCGCTGGTGACTGGTCAACTTTCAACTCCTCTGCCATCTTGGGAGGTACAGTGGAGGAAGACTGAAAGTTCCAACGCTCTAATCCAGGTTGTCAACCAGCCCTATCCTTAGAGGCTTTCCAAAAATCCTCTCATTAACATAAACACACTTGTAGTTGAAAGAGGCTTATTATAAATAACCAAAAACACCTTTATTATTCTTATCAAGAAATTCCAAGGTTTGGGGGACTATGTGCCAGGAACAGTGGACAAAGATTAAACATATAAATTTTGTTCAGTCGCTCAGTCGTGTTTAACTCTTTGCAACCCCATGAACTGTAGCACTCCAGGCTTCCGTTACCTATCCTTCACCATCTCCCTGAGTTTGCTCAAACTCATGTCCATTGAGTTGGTGATGCAATCTAACCATCTCATCCTCTGTCATCCCCTTTTTCTCCTGCCTTCAATCTTTCCCAGCATCAAGGCCTTTAATACTGGGGAAAAATCACAAATTGCATATACATTTATACATTCTTCTGCAACTTTTTTGGCTCAACATATTTATGCGATTCAATAATGTTAATGCATATAGCTGTATTTCATTCTTTTTCCAAACTGCTATATAGCATTTTTTGAAATGAATACACAACAATTTTTCCGTTCTACCCATGGACGTTTTAATTATTTCTTGTTTCTTGTCTGCTTGTTTTTGCCTTTTTATTTATTTATTTTCAGTTTTTGCCTTCTTAAAATCAGGCTTCTGTAAATATTTGTGTGTGTATTCTGATGTTCTTATGCAATGGATATACTGCACAGGATACATGTCAAGTGTCAAAGAGAGTGTGTATGTTTACAAATTTACCTAATGACACCAGGTTATTTCCTAGCAGGGTAGAAGACTTACTGTTGCTCTACTTCTTTATCAACACTTAGGAGTGTTTTTTACTTTAAAAAAATTGTCATTCTGGTGGATGTGAAATAGTGTTTCACTGTGGTTATAATTTGCAATTCCCTCCTTATAGGTGAGATTGAGCATCTTTCCATATCTTTACTTCCTAACTGTGTTTCCTCTCCTGTGAAATGCCTGTTCATGCTTGGGGCTTCCTTTTCTACAGTTTATTTAATTTATTTTTATCCTATTGATTCTTAGGAGTTCTTTATATCATGGCTATTAACTTTTGGTTGGTTATATATAATATCTTTCCTTAGTTCATGGTTTGTATTTACTCTTGCTGAGATCTTTTAATGAACAGTAGTACTTGATCTTAATGTGATTAAATTTGTCAGTCATCTCCATTACAGTTGCCTCTTTTTAAGAATTTCTGGGAATTCACTAGCTGTCCAGTGGTTAGGAGTCTGTGCCTTCACTGCAGGGGACAGGTTCTATCCCCCTGGTTGGGGAACTAAGATCCTACATGCCAATAAGAAAAAAAAAAAAAAAAGAATTTCTCTACTACCAAAGTTTCCTCAAATTTTATTCTTCAAGTTTAAAATGTTTCCATTAAAAAATTTGAGTCTTTAATTTGTGTGGAGTTGATTTCTACCCATGATACTGAAAAGGGATCCAACTTTTTAAATGAATAATTAAGTATCTGATCATCATTTATTGAACAGTAGTCCACCTTTTCCATGCTATAACCTGTGTAACTTTTATCACATACCAAGTTTCTGTAAATGCATGCTTCTATTCTTGGATTTTCTTTTGTCCTTTTTTCCTTTTTGCTGTACCACGCAGCATGCAGGATCTTAGTTCCCTGACCAAGGATTGAACCTAGGCCTTCTGCGATGAAAGTGCAGAGTCCTAACCTCTGGACCACCAGGGAATTTCCTGTTCTTGGATTTTCTAGTCTGTTCTGTTGGTTAATTTCTGCCCCTGCTATTATCGTACTGTCTTCATTTTCTAGTTCTATTTTGCTTTGAGATCGTATTGAGCAAACCACCTCACTTTATTCTTTTTCAGGAGGGTCATGTAGTTGGTTCTTAAGTGTCACCACAAGAATGATAACTTCCTCCTCTTCCTACTCAGTGTTTTCTCACTTAAGAGACACTTCAGGGTGTGGTCAACTGCATTTCCATGGTAGCAAATCCCATGGCTCAATAAGGGACTGAGTACCTTACAGGATTTTTAAATGGACTGGTATTGCTTATACTAAGCACTTAGTTGTGCTTGGAACATTGCTGTTTGCCTCCACGTCAAGCTCATTGTGAAATATCACAAACCCCTTTTCATTTTGTTCTTAATTACCCTGTGCATTCTGATTCAGTTACAGCACAAACACCAGGTTCCTGGACAGCAAAGAAGGATCAAATTTTCTAATCACTGACTGCTTAGATAAAAATTTCACCTTCCTGGGTTTTCATGATTTTCACTCTACTGAACGAAATGGCAAAACATGATTCTGCTGATTTTGCTTGTATATAAACATGAATGGGACTTTCCAGGTGACTCATAGGTAAAGATGGAGAAGGCAATGGCACCCTACTCCAGTACTCTTGCTTGGAAAATCCCATGGGCGGAGGAGCCTGGTAGGCTGCAGTCCATGGGGTCGCTAAGAGTCGGACATGACTGAGTGATTTCCCTTTCACTTTTCACTTTCATGCATTGGAGAGGGCAATGGCAACCCACTCCAGTGTTCTTGCCTGGAGAATCCCAGGGATAGCAGAGCCTGGTGGGCTGCCGTCTATGGGGTCACACAGAGTTGGACACGACTGACATGACTTAGCAGCAGCAGCATAGGTAAAGAATCCACCTCTAATGAAGGAGATGCAAGGGACATGGGTTCAGTCCCTGGGTTGGGAAGATCCCCTGGATAGGAAATGGCAACCCACTCCAGAAATCTTGGCTGGAGAATTCCATGGACAAAGGAGCCTGGCAGGTTACGATCCGTGGACTGCAAAGAGTCAGACACGACTGAGCGACTAACATGCATACAGAATGTCTGGCTGGAGATCAATGTGCTATGGAGAAGAGTTTCAAAGAATGTGGAGTCCCAGGGCTAGAGGGTCATAATTTTATAGCGTGGTCAGAGGACATTTTCAGATAAGGTGACATTTGAGCAGAAAACTGAGGGAAGTGAAGGAGCAAGTTGTAACGACCTGTGAGACAAACGATCCGTGAGACAAACGATCTGTGAGACAAAGGATCCTGGCAGGGGGAAAAATAAGGACAAAGATCCTGAGTTCTGAGCAAGGATGGCATTGTGACCGTAACTGAGGATTCGAACAGAGAGACAAATGGGGGAGAGAAGGAATACTGTAAAGGGTATCATAAGTCACTGTCGTAACTCTGGCTTTTGCACTGAAGGTAATAAGACATATCAGAGGACTTCAAGCACAGGGGTGATAAGGTCTGATGTATTTTTATTTTATTTATTTGGATGGGGCTGTCTGACATATTTTTAATACTGTTTATTGTGGTAAAAGTCACACAATATAAAGCATACTATTTCAACCATATTTCACTGTACAGTTCAGAGGCACCAAGTACATTCACATTGTTGGGCACCTCTCACCATCATCCATCTGAATCGTTCACTTTCCTAAACTGAAACAGTGCCCCCATCAAACCCCAAGTCACCATTCCCCCTCCTCACACCTCACCGCTGGTATCAACCTGTGTACTTTCTGACTCCATAAATTTGACTATTCTAGGTACCTCGAATAAGTGGACTCAAATAGAATTTGAGGTCTGATCATGGTGGCTCAGCTGTGAAGAATCCACTTGCCCATTCAGGAGACTTGGTTTCAATCACTGGGTCAGGAAGATCCTCTGGAGAAGAAAATGGCAACCCACTCCAGTATTCTTCCCTGGGAAATCCCATGGAGAGAGGAGCCTTGATGGGCCACAGTCCAGGGATTGCAAAAGAGTTGGACACGGCTTATGGATTAAACAACAATATTTTGAAAGAGAACTTCTTTGACATCTAAGTTGAAAATAAACTGTAAGGGGCCAAATGCAGAAACCAACAGACCAGCCAGAAGGCTGAGTCAGTAATCCAGGCAAGAGATAATAAGGGCTTGATCTATGCTGGTAATGGTGGAGCTGAAGAGGGGTGGTCAGATTTTAGATAGATTTTGAAGATAAGGCTGAAAGATTTGCTAATGATTTGGGCATGTGGCATGTGAAAAAGAGAAGTGTCAAACTGGTTTCCCAAACGTGTGGCTTCCCAGGATGTGTAAGATGTCCTTGCATATTTTGGGCCACCCAATGTCTCTCTCCCTTCCTATGTTTGGAGAATTTCCCATCATATAAACCTAAGTGACAGACAGCACATCTCCAACGAAGGTGTGACTGCCAGTGGCAGACAACTTGTTCCAGTCTCCTAGGCCCCTGAGATGCACCCATGTGACCAGTCAGACATTAATGGGACTCTCAGCATGTGGTGGCCACAGTGTGGAGTGGTGTGCACTGTGCCATGGCTGTGCTGTTCTCATAACACCAATTCATGACTTTAATTGTGTTCTGACCAAGTAGTTTTCAAGTAAGGTTTGCCAGCCTCCCAGCAAATTCAGTTTCCTAGTCAAAAATACTGTTTCTGCTTTTATTTATTCTATATTTTTATTTTTCAGTCATACTGGGCAGCATGTGGGGTCTTAATTTCCCCACCAGGAATTGAACTTGCAGCCCCTGTATTGGAAGCACAGAGTTTTAACTACTGGCCTGCTTCTAATTTTAAAATAGCCAGAAATAGTTTCTTTTCCTTGTAAATAAAAACCTCAGTTGGGGGACTTTCCTGGTGGTCCAATGGTTAAGACTCCACACTCCCAATGCAGGGGACCTGGGTTCAATCCCTGGGTGGGAAACTAAGATTCTGCATGTCCCATGGTGTGGTCAAAATTTTAAATAAATAATATATATATTTTAAGAAACTCGATTGATACATTCAGTTCAGTTCAGTTCAGTTCAGTTCAGTCGCTAGTCATGTCCGACTCTTTGCGACCCCATGAATTGCAGCACGCCAGGCCTCCCTGTCCATCACCAACTCCCGGAGTTCACTCAGACTCACCTCCATCGAGTCAGTGATGCCATCCAGCCATCTCATCCTCTGTCGTCCCCTTCTCCTCCTGCCCCCAATCCCTCCCAGCATCAGAGTCTTTTCCAAGGAGTGAACTCTTCACATGAGGTGGCCAAAGTACTGGAGTTTCAGCTTTAGCATCATTCTTTCCAAAGAAATCCCAGGGCTGATCTCCTTCAGAATGGACTGGTTGGATCTCCTTACAGTCCAAGGGACTCTCAAGAGTCTTCTCCAACACCACAGTTCAAAAGCATCAATTCTTCGGCGCTCAGCTTTCTTCACAGTCCAACTCTCGCATCCATACATGACCATTGGAAAAACCATAGCCTTGACTAGACGGACCTTTGTTGCCAAAATAATGTCTCTGCTTTTCAATATGCTATTGATACATTGATACATTAGGGATTGATATTCTTAGTATGAATGTTATATTAATAACTCCCATTCATTGAGTTAAGAATTGAGGAAGTTATGTTAATTAATTTTGTTAGATAAGACTCTTTGTGACTCCACGGACTGCAGCCCACCAGGCTCCTTTGTCCACGGAATTCTCCAGTCAAGAACACTGGAGTGGGTTGCCATTTCCTTCTCCAGGGGATCATCCCGACCCAAGGATTGGACCTGGGTGTCCTGCATTGCAGGTGAACTCTTTACCATTTGAGCAACCAGGAATACTCCAATGTTAGAATTGAGGAAACGAAAACATAAAGGATACACCACTTGCTGAAGATCATATGGCTAGTAATTGACATAGCCAGGAATAAAAGTCAAATTTATCTGTCTCCCAAGTTTGAACACTTATACATTACAGATAAGTTCATCTGGGGCTCATGTAATATTGTGAACTATCATTTTTCCATTAATTGAGTTCTCTGAATAACCTCTATGCATATTCACAAGTATTAAATTTCCTTGAAATCATCTAAAATTATATAACATAGTGCTGAAATGTTAAAATGTGTCATTCTTTTGAAAACTTATTATAGTCTGCCAAAACCCATAAATCTAATTCAAAATAGATACTAATGCTTGTTAGTTTTGTTTGAATTCTGGGCAAATTTTTCTGAAAGTTTTAATTTTAATACATCGTGCTTTGATCAGTAAGAATCTAGAGGTAAAGTTCTATACTGGTAAATACTCCGAACTCTTCTTCAGACGGCACCTACTATCACTGAGACATTGTAGTACCAGGTTTGACATTAAGAATGAAGACAAATTCAAAAGGACACACTTTTTTTGGTGCTATTTTAAATAAATTAACTAAAAAATGCATAGTTACCTAAAATACAAGGTGGTAGTTTTGAATATTGAAACTCACTGCTTAAAAAAAAAATGTTGCTTACTAATAAAAGGAATCACTAAAAAGAACCGAAACTGGATTATCAGAAAGAAAAACTTACGGTTTGTGAGCTTCTGAGAAGCACTCAGAAGAGGAGCAAGTTATTAAGAGCATTTAGTTTTAATGGGGCAGCATTAAAGAAGCAATGTGTTGTTAGGGATGTGAAAACCGAGCTAGGAGTGAGAACATTGGCTCTTAAGTGCCCAACCTACCTCCTTGCTAAGCTGTGCAACTCAAGATGATTCCACCAATACTGAGCACAGAATTATTGAGACAGATGAGTAAAACAGACGCATAAACATAGATAACCGTGATGCCTTATCAGAAGTGATCATTCATTTATTCACTAATCCATGCAGCATTTGTTGCCCATCACATACTTATTGTGTGTCAGGGACTGGGGCTTCAACAATGAATGAGAAAAAGCACTCCCTGACCATCCCTGCCTCCATCCTCCCAAGGAGCCAGTCGCCCAGGAAATAAGTGCCCTTGTGGCAAAGGACACTGACGTTGCATTCGGCCCCTTCATAGCCTTTCATGGTCCTTCCCACCTCTTCCTTTCACCACCAACCACCCTCCGCATCCTTAGTTTAACTCAGTGGACTCAGTTTACACCTTATCTCCCAAGTAAGACTTTCTGGCCTGGGGTTGGGGGGTGCTGTAGCTCTCTCCTAGACTCAAATGATCTTTAGACACTTCAAGCTCTGAAAATATGGTTGTTTCCTGCTCCGTGGATAAAAATACATATACCGTAAAGCAATAAAAAGAGGAAAATTATATATAATTAATCTTCTCTTCCAGATATTCTAAATCTTGGAAAGTCTAATGCAATTTATCATTAAATTGGGTGTGTCCGAGTACATATCAGCGTTTGCAAACGCATTCACGGGGCTCAACGATTTTCTGAGATCCATCATGGTTCCCAGATGATGCTAAAATACTGTTTATTATTGAATTAAGAAACGAGTCAGATGCCTAATGGCCTGGACTCACCAGAAAATTCTGTCCTCTATCAAGAATACAAGGGTAGTAAGGAGCTATTGAAGGTTTTTAACCTCAGATGGGGCATGCTTCCATCTGTACTTCAGAAAGTTCTCTCTAGCTGTAGTATCTGGAGGTTCCCAACCTCCTCCAACTGCAGGAGGCATGGGTTTGATCTCTGGTTGGGAAGCTAAGATCGCTGCATGCCTCATTGAGTGGCTAAACAACAAGAGGAGCAAACAAACAAAAAAAGAACCCAAAAATGGGCAGAAAAATCTTTCCCTAACAATTAGTAGTTCCCTGAACGTATCTGCATTATTTCGAATGTAGTCCCCAAACAAAGCCCAGGGGAAAAAACACAAGTTTCCCCGTGGACAGTTTCTATTTTCTATCTAGGCTTCACTTTCCTGAAAGAGATCTAAGCTTTTTCCTAAAAGCTGAATGCTACTCACCCTCCCACTACAGGGCACTTGGCTTGTTAGAGAGTTAGAACATAGCATTCCCACTAGGGGCTTCCCAGGTAACCCCCCTGCAATGCAGGAGACACAGACAGATACAGGTTCCATCCGCAGGTTGGGAAGATCCCCTGAAGGAGGGCATGGCAACCCACTCCAGTATTCTTGCCTGGAGAGTCCTGTGGACAGAGGAGGCTGGTGGACTATATAGTCCATGGAGTTGCAAAGAGTGGGACACAACTGAAGCGACTTAGCGTGTACAGACATCCCCCCCAGAGATACGTAAATATTATAGCAAGTAGCTCATTTACTTTTCAGTTCAGTTCAGTTCAGTCGCTCAGTCGTGTCCGACCCCATGAATCACAGCACGCCAGGCCTCCCTATCCATCACCAACTCCCGGAGTTCACTCAAACTCATGTCCATCAAGTCAGTGACGCCATCCAGCCATCTCATAATATAGCCAGTCCCATCACTTCAAGGCAAATAGAAGGGGAAACAGTGGACACAGTGGCTGACTTTATTTTTCTGGGCTCCAAAATCACTGCAGATAGTGATTGCAGCCATGAAATTAAAATATGCTTACTCCTTGGAAGGAAAGTTATGACCAACCTAGACAGCATATTAAAAAGCAGAGACATTACTTTGTCAACAAAGGTCCGTCTAGTCAAGGCTATGGTTTTTCCAGTAGTCATGTATGGATGTGTGAGTTGGACTATAAAGAAAGCTGACCGCCAAAGAATTGATGCTTTTGAACTGTGGTGTTGAAGACTTTTGAGAGTCCCTTGGACTGCAAGGAGATCCAATCAGTCTATCCTAAAGGAGATCAGTTCTGGGTGTTCATTGGAAAGACTGATGTTGAAGCTCAAACTCCAATACTTTGGCCACCTGATGTGAAGAGCTGACTCATTTGAAAAGACCCTGATGCTGGGAAAGATTGAAGGTGGGAGGAGAAGGGGATGACAGAGGATGAGATGGTTGGATGGCATCACCGACTCAATGGACATGGGTTTGGGTGGAGTCTGGGAGTTGGTGATGGACAGGGAGGCCTGGCGTGCTGTGGTTCATGGGGTCTCAAAGAGTCGGATATGACTGAGTGACTGAACTGAACTGAACCATATAAATTATGAAAAACAAGGACAGCTTGTACTTTTCACATGCCTCAAGTCTACATTTTTTTTTAAAGTTGTAAACACTATCATCGTTAGCTTAATTCAAATTGACCTCTGTCCAGCCCAGCCAGTTGTTCTTTACAGATCTTCTTACTGCTGCCCCATGGGACTCAGCTCCTAATGCTTCTGAAATGTGATCCAGAGAAGAAGTATTCTCCAAAGCAATCAGTAAGTTTGCAGAAATGAAACTGCTTAAATCACACTGGATTCAACGCACAAAGAGATCCAAGCACCTCCATTCCCAATCACGCACAGACAAAGTGTGAATGTTTTCAGGAAAGTTTAGTGGGAACAAACTATACAAAAGTATACAAAAGATGCTCTCAGTTTTTGTGTTTTTGTTCTTCAGTTTTAGAGTAGATGTTTCCTGCTTCCTCAGCTGTTGGGTGTGTCCCTCCTGTTCCTGTGTTCTAAAGCTTAAAAAAAAAAAAGGCTTCTCAAAAAAGAAGAAAGAAGTCGAGCAGAATCGCAAGTATACACACACATGTGTGCATGCACACACATTCACATGCACACATGCACACAGAGTCCCCTGAACGTTTATGACTTTCAGATTCACAGCCTCTCAACCCTTTCCATTTTCCAGAATGTGTTTACCTTTCATTTCAAAGCTAAGCCTTCCCAACGCCTGTTGCCTTTGTAGAACAAAGGGAAGTTTATACCTAATAATGTATTGTCTTCCTCTTTGCTAGCCTTAGAGAGAAACTACTCGCAACTAAAAGCCACATTCCTCAAGGTATTCTAGCACAAAGCCAACTACAACAGGAAGGGGGAAATACAGTCCATGCTTATCGTAATAATGCTGTTCTTGCCCTGTGAGCCTAAGTCTTCTCACGGAGTAGGGTCCCCATGGAAGTGTAGGAAAGAGCTTCTGGGTGTTCTAGGTGAGATTCATCTCAGGTATTTCAATAACTGCTGAGTGGCCTCCTTCCTTCACGTAAGCTAAAGTCCCCACTTTCCTCTGCTCAGTTGAATTTTTCAAGTGCTCTTCTGGAACCACAACCCTGCTGAGGCCTTTCCATGGTCTTCTAGTTGGCCAAATTACCTTCCCCAACCTTCGACCTCTAACCCACTTAGGACCCGAGAAAGTGCAAAGCCACTGCTATCAGTCAGACTGTGTTAGACCATGTTTTGAACAGGACGCAGTCAGGCAGACATGACAATGTCTTGCCGACACTGTTCGACAGTGTCTCTGACCAGATACACTGAAGGCTATGCCGCGGTTGGAAAAATGATTAACAAGCCATCCTTTCTCAGAATCGACCGGCACAAGCGTGCACCCCGTTGTCTTACTGAGACATCCCGTGAGTAGTTCTTCCGCACACCAGCGAGTTCAATAAAGTCAACCTTTTCCTATAGGTGTGGCTTGTGGATCTTTTCTTTGGTGGGTGGGCTTTACCTGGGTTTGGCTGGCTTTGGTGACTTCTTCAACTGAGTGCTGTCCCCTAGAACTGGGGTCACCTGACTCTCTCTCCTCCTAGAAACCACATTTTCCTATTCACTTAATACATGTGCTTGCTAAATTGCTCAGTCATGTCTAACTCTTTCAGACCCTATGAACTCCAGCCCACTAGATCCTCTGTCCATGGGATTCTCCAGGCAAGAATACTGGAGTGGGTTGCCATTTCCTACAGGGTATCTTCCCAAGCCAGGGATCGAACTCCTGTCTCTTATGTCTCCTGCATTAGTAGACAGGTTCTGTACCACTAATGCCACCTGGGAAACCCATTCACTTGATGGAACTTCTCAAGTTCCCTTTGTCTGCACTAAAGATCTTTAGTTGCAGCATGTGGAATCTAGTTTCCTGACCAGGGATTGAACCCCAGCCTCCTGCATTGGGAGTGCTGAGTCTTAGCCACTGGACCACCAGGGAAGTTCCTCCCCTACAGATTGAGAGCATCCACAAAGGGGGATTTGGAGTTTGCTGCCTTCAATATTTACTCCTTGCTCACTACCTTCCATCTGAGATTTCCTGCTCTATGTGTTAAAGCCACTTCAGCCTCACTCCTTTCTCCACGGCCAGCTTCATTTCTGGCCCGATTCAATTCCAGAGCTTTCCTTGCTCGTCTCAGAATGGATAGTTTCAAACGATCAGCTGTTTCACCTCTCCAAATCACTCTTTCAAGAAGTGAGTCATGAAGGTGTAGATAGATCAGCACATCCAGGATTCCCTTTCAGGATCCAAATAACTTGAACATTGACCCCGCCTCCCCCAAGGTGCCTGGAAACCAATTCTCTCAAAGAGACCTAACCTCATCTCCCCTACTCCAAAGTTGTTTCATACCTGGGGATCGAACCCGGGTTCCTTGCGTTGGGAGTGTGGAGTCTTTGTCACTAGACCATCAGGGAAGTTCCTCCCCTACACACTGAGAGTTTTACATCCGTTCCATTTCTCTCCCTTCATGCCGGTGGAGTTTTGCCTTCTCTACTGTCATGAGCAAAGGACCTTCCCTTAAGAGCCTGGATAGCTACCTTATTCTCTGATTTGTAAAGAACTGATGCTCTTTCTATTTCTGATGTTGAAAGATAAGCAGGGAGTAATTTTTCCCTCTAATGACATTGCTCTGTCTTCTTGTAGACCTAATATTGAAAAACTTTCCTAAGACAGACCCATTTCTGCCAGTAGAAGACTAGCTTCTTGAGCACAGATATCTTTCTCCTTTCTTAGGAGCTGAAAAGCCTGCCAGCGGAGAGCAGTTCATTACCCCACCCTCCACTACAGTGGCACCGTCACCTCCCTTTTGTGGGCAAACCACTGGGAACCTTCCCTCTTTGTATCTCAACCCACACTTGTCTGGTGGGTGGAATCTCTTCAGAGCTGATAATCATCCTCCCAGTTGGAGGTTGGAAGGTCTGCAAGGGATAAAATATTCCTCTATCATCACCTACTTTTTAAAAAAATTTTGAATTCTTTTTTAAAAAATATTTTTTTACTTATTTATTTTGGTTGTGCCAGGTGTTAGTTGCAGCATGAGAACTCTAAGCTGAGGCATGTGGGATCTAGTTCCTTGACTAGGAATTGAACCCAGGCCCCCTGCATTGGAAGCGAGGAGTCTTAGCCACGGTACCTCCAGGGCTATGATCACCCCTTGCAGATGACTGGTGGAGAGTGTCTCCCACTTGTTTGTTGCTTGACATTAGCCACTTACCATTCCCAACTTGACTGCATGCACCCTGCCCCGCCACACCGCACCCTTGCTAAGTACACATGCTCTTGGCAACTTCACTGGCCTATAATCCCCTTAAGTTTCAGTTCCTTTTTTGTGAGTCTTGTTACATTTCGTACAATCACTCAGCTTCTCGGAGAATAAACTGACTTCCCGATTACCTTACTAAATTGCTTCACAAACTCCTGTGCCCTTTTTATTGCTTTCATATTGTTCCCTTGGGACACTTCTCTGTCTCCTACTAAATGGTTTAAACCCCAAGTGACACCACACAGAGACAAATCTAATGAATGTCCACGGAAGGCAGGTGGTATAATAGTTCAGAGCTGAGGTTCGGCAATCATACTGCCTCAATTCTGTTTCACCATTTACTGATGAATTTTACCACTAACTATTAAGAACTTGGCAAAATCACTTCACCTTCCTTTTTCTCAGTCTGTGAGAGAACAAAATAAAATATAAGTAGATAAACAAAATAAAAGATAAGTAAATTATGGAAAACTTAGTAATACAATTGTCAGTTGTATAATATAGAATTATATATAACATAATTGATAAGGTAGATCTGATTGATGATATATTAATAGCACATAATACATTCTAAAAAAGAAAATGCACTTTCCTTTCAATTGCCTGTGAACGTTCACAAAAACTACGAGGCCAGAAAGAAAAACCTCAGTAAAGTGCAAACACTGAATAGTAGAGATAGTATTCTCTGATCATGGTGCAATATAACTAGAAATTAATAAAAATGAGAGGGACAAAACTCCTTTTATGTGGAAATGTCAAACTATGTTAAACAATTCTTTGAACAAAGAGAAACCACCAACTGAAACTGTAGCTGATGAAAACACAGCATCCTGAGAACCTGGGGAGTGCTTGCTGCAGCCATCCCGGCTTGTGGGCTCCTGCACTCAGCCTAGACGTGGAAGTGCTTGTCGTTGACTGTGGCTTTGACACGTGCAAAACTGGCTTTACTGAAGATAATACCTTTAGCTGTGTTCCCACCCATCGTCTGGTGCCCCAACACCAAGACTGCATGGTGGGCATGGGGCAGAAGGACAGCTACAAGCGGGGGCAAGATCCAAGGAAGGCTCAGTGTCCCGACCCCGGAGTACCCCATGGAGCAGGGCATCATCACCCACCCTGATAACGTGGGGAAGATCTGGCACTACCATACCTCTTACAAGGAGAATGTGTCCCTTAGAAATGGGAGCTTAAGCCTTGCAGTTCAGGGCTTGAGATGAGCACAGTCCCCAGTTGGTGACGGGGAGGGACGGCAGCTGGAGAAACACTGGCTTCTACCCCTTGATTCCCACTCCTGTGAAGCCTTCCTACTGGCTCCACACAGAATTCCCTGACTTAATAAACATGTTGCATCTTTTCTTTTTTTTTTGGCCAGGTCAAATGGCTTAGAGGACCTTAGTTCCCCAATTAGGGATCGAATCCCAGTCACTACAGTGAAATCTCAGAGTTCTAACCACTGGACTGCTGGAGAATTCCCATAAATATGTGGTATTCAGACTGCTTCCTCTAAGCTGGCATTTCAGTTGCATGTTTAGAAGAATAGTCCCTTGGAGGGACTTCCCTCGTGGTCCACTGGCTAAGACTCCCCTACTCCCAAGGCAGGGGGCCCAAGTTTGATTCCTGGTCAGGGAACTAGATCCCACATATCACAAGTAAAGAGTTCACATGCTGCAACTGAAAGCCTGGTGCAGCCAAAAAAGAAAGAAAGAAAGAAAAAGAATATCCTCTGGATAATCCAGTCCAAAATAGACCAGTATATTCTGTGGTCACGTGCTCAGTCCTCTGTTTCTTTCATTGATCAGATGTTATGTGTGTCGAATTCCACATGGGTGAGTCAAGCATTCCTAAAGCCCCAGACAGGGCTGCCAGTTGAGGCTACGTGGGCAGGAAAGGCAAACTGTCCCTCAGAATAGGTTTCTATTTTGGTCAAGATGAATTGCTGCCCTTCCAGGACAGACAGGGCCTCGTGTGGTCAATTTGCCACCTAGTGGCCAGCTAGTCTCCTCTAGTGATAGTGCTAGAAAAGACCTAGTGAGCTACAGTCCATGGGGTCACGAGGAGTTGGACGTGACTGAGCGACTGAACCACAAGCGATAGGGCTATACCAGGGGCACAGTGTTGGTCTCTGTGGCTGACAAGATGAACATTCATTAGGAGCGGTAGCCAGATTAGTCTTGGTAAGTGGGAATCTTTGCTTCTGGACCTACATGGAACTTCTGTCCTTCTCTTTTGCCCCAGGATCACCCCATCTCTATTAACCAGCTCCACGGCATGTTCAAATTAAGCCCCCTCGACTGCTTTTCTGACTTTCTCTGCCCCGAGGGCAGCCTCCTGCCTTTGTTACTGTGGAGCTCCATTATCCCCTTGGATGTTCATGAGCTCATTGTCTGCCCTTCTCACTGTCATGCCAGCCTGCAGAGGAGCCAGCACTGAACTCGCCAGTGATGTAGCTCCCCCTGTCACCAGGGTGGTCCTCATGGACTCCATGGATGGGGTGTCCTTGGGGTCCTCCTGTGGAACACTGGGGGCCCATCTGGCTTCAAATTACGTATTCCAGGGAGCTCACTTTCTTCGACTGTTGTTCAGCTGGTAAGTCGTGTCTGGCTCTTTATGACCTCGTGGACTGCAGCATGCCAGGATCCTCTGTCTGTGGAACTCTCCAGGCAAGAATACTGGAGTGGGTTGCCATTTCCTTCTCCAGGGGATCTTCCCAGTCCAGGGATTGAATCCATATCTCCTGCACTGGCAGGTCGGTTCTTCACCACTAAGACACAAGGGAAGATTTTTCTATTTCTTCCTATCTTCTCTGTCAGAGCAACCTAGGCATTCCCACTTGGCTGAGAAAAACCCATCATCTTATCCAGCCTCCTAAGAGTGGTGAGTTCATCCCACCCCCTGGGGTCCTTTCCAGGGGGTTAAATCCCACATTCTTAAAAAGTGGCCTTAGGCCAATGAATTCTTGAATATCTGGCCTATGTTCTGGCTCCCATAATCAAGCACGTGTGTGGTGTTGGATTGGAACTGGAGCTATCTGTGTGAATTCATGGCTTTTAATATATTAATACAGATATAAATATAGATGTCTTTATGTATATGAATACTTACATTTTCTACTTCTCTACTTGGAGATGACCCAGATGTATTGGCACCTTAGGTACAATCAACACACACAGTGTTAGTTTTGGTTTCCAAATATTACTGTCCATTAAAACACACTTGGCATCCTCAGAGAATGGGTGACTGCAGAGTAGGCAGGGAAAGTATAGAACAGACCTGGAACATTTCCTTGTGCCGGAAAGCAAGGAAATGCTCTAAGTGTGTTGGAGAAATTTCAAAAAAGGACAAGGAGCCAGCCTGCAGAGGCTCCCATTGGTCAAATCTGAGAGTTCTGTGTAGATCCAGAAGCAAAGACTCCCACCTACCAAGACTGATCTGGCTACCGCTCCCTCTGAATGTCCATCTTGTTTATTTTAAACATCAAAATAAATGACGATAGTTACAGATTACAACTCATTGATTAAAATAAGAATCCATGGGTTCATACTGATATAAACAAATAAATAGAGAAGGAAAAGTTCTTTCTTACAGTAGGATGTCAACTAATTAACGTAGAAGTAAGTAATAGAAATTTAAACATTGCTTTTTGGCATTTTTAAATTTCTAGAACTAGAAAATTTTTTAATTGCTTAATTAGAACATGGTGTCTATAGTTTATAAAACTATATCATATATTTAAAAGCTTCTAAAAGAGTACTACTGCAGGCAGGAATCCCTCAGAAGAAATGGAGTAGCCATCATGGTCAACAAAAGAGTCCGAAATGCAGTTCTTGGATGCAATCTCAAAAACGACAGAATGATCTCTGTTCGTCTCCAAGGCAAACCATTCAATATCACAGTTATCCAAGTCTATGCCCCAACCAGTAACGCTGAAGAAGCTGAAGTTGAATGGTTTTATGAAGATCTACAAGACCTTTTAGAACTAACACACAAAAAAGATGTCCTTTTCATTATAGGGGACTGGAATGCAAAAGTAGGAAGTCAAGAAACACCTGGAGTAACAGGCAAATTTGGCCTTGGAATGCGGAATGAAGCAGGGCAAATAATAGAGTTTTGCCAAGAAAATGCACTGGTCATAGCAAACATCCTCTTCCAACAACACAAAAGAAGACTCTACACATGGACATCACCAGATGGTCAACACCGAAATCAGATTGATTATATTCTTTGCAGCCAAAGATGGAGAAGCTCTATACAGTCAACAAAAACAAGACCGGGAGCGGACTGTGGCTCAGATCATGTACTCCTTATTATCAAATTCAGACTCAAATTGAAGAATGTAGGGAAAACCACTAGACCATTCAGGTATGACCTAAATCAAATCCCTTATGATTATACAGTGGAAGTGAGAAATAGATTTAAGGGCCTGGATCTGATAGATAGAATGCCTGATGAACTATGGATGGAGGTTCGTGACATTGTACAGGAGACAGGGATCAAGACCATCCCCATGGAAAAGAAATGCAAAAAAGCAAAATGGCTGTCTGGGGAGGCCTTACAAATAGCTGTGAAAAGAAGAGAGGTGAAAAGCAAAGGAGAAAAGGAAAGATATAAACATCTGAATGCAGAGTTCTAGAGAATAGCAAGAAGAGATAAGAAAGCCTTCTTCAGCGGTCAATGCAAAGAAATAGAGGAAAAGAACAGAATGGGAAAGACTAGAGATCTCTTCAAGAAAATTAGAGATACCAAGGGAACATTTCATGCAAAGATGGGCTCAATAAAGGACAGAAATGGTATGGACCTAACAGAAGCAGAAGATATTAAGAAGAGGTGGCAAGAATACACAGAACTGTACAAAAAAGATCTTCACAACCCAGATAATCACGATGGTGTGATCACTCATCTAGAGCCAGACATTCTGGAATGTGAAGTCAAGTGGGCCTTAGAAAGCATCACTACGAACAAAGCTAGTGGAGGTGATGGAATTCCAGTTGAGCTGTTTCAAATCCTGAAAGATGATGCTGTGAAATGCTGCACTCAATATGCCAGCACATTTGGAAAACTCAGCAGTGGCCACAGGACTGGAAAAGGTCAGTTTTCATTCTAATCCCAAAGAAAGGCAATGCCAAAGAAGGCTCAAACTACTGCACAGTTGCACTCATCTCACATGCTAGTAAAGTAATGCTCAAAATTCTCCAAGCCAGGCTTCAGCAATATGTGAACTGTGAACTTCCTGATGTTCAAGCTGGTTTCAGAAAAGGCAGAGGAACCAGAGATCAAATTGCCAACATCCGCTGGATCATGGAAAAAGCAAGAGAGTTCCAGAAAAACATCTATTTCTGCTTTATTGACTATGCCAAAGCCTTTGACTGTGTGGATCACAATAAACTGTGGAAAATTCTGAAAGAGATAGGAATACCAGACGACCTAACCTGCCTCTTGAGAAATCTGTATGCAGGTCAGGAAGTAACAGTTAGAACTGGACATGGAACAACAGACTGGTTCCAAATAGGAAAAGGAGTATGTCAAGGCTGTATATTGTCACCCTGCTTATTTAACTTCTATGCAGAGTACATCATGAGAAACACTAGGCTGGAAGAAACACAAGCTGGAATCAAGATTGCTGGGAGAAATATCAATAACCTCAGATATGCGGATGACACCACCCTTATGGCAGAAAGTGAAGAGGAACTAAAAAGCCTCTTGATGAAAGTGAAAGTGGAGAGTGAAAAAGTTGGCTTAAAGCTCAACATTCAGAAAACGAAGATCATGGCATCCGGTCCCATCACTTCATGGGAAAGAGATGGGGAAACAGTAGAAACAGTGTCAGACTTTATTTTTGGGGGGCTCCAAAATCACTGCAGATGGTGATTGCAGCCATGAGATTAAAAGACGCCTACTCCTTGGAAGAAAAGTTATGACCAACCTAGATAGTATATTCAAAAGCAGAGATGTTAGTTTGCTGACTAAGGTCCGTCTAGTCAAGGCTATGGTTTTTCTAGTGGTCATGTATGGATGTGAGAGTTGGACTGTGAAGAAAGCTGAGTGCCGAAGAATTGATGCTTTTGAACTGTGGTGTTGGAGAAGACTCTTGGGAGTCCCTTGGACTGCAAGGAGACCCAACCAGTCCATTCTAAAGGAGATCAGCCTTGTGATTTCTTTGGAAGGAATGATGCTAAAGCTGAAGCTCCAGTACTTTGGCCACCTCATGTGAAGAGTTGACTCACTGGAAAAGACTCTGATGCTGGGAGGGATTGGGGGCAGGAGGAGAAGGGGACAACAGAGGATGAGATGGCTGGATGGCATCACTGAGTCGATGGACGTTGAGTCTGAGTGAACTCCAGGAGTTGGTAATGGACAGGGAGGCCTGGCATGCTGCATGGGGTCGCAAAGAGTCGGACATGACTGACTGAACTGAACTGAAAAGAGTAGGTATTAAAAGTTCTCATCACACACAAAAAATTGTAACTACTTGCGGTGAAAGATGTTAACTAGACTCATTGTGATGGTCATTTTGCAATACATACAAATGTCGAATCGTTATGTTGCACACTTTAAACTATGTGCCACCTATATCTCAATTAAAACATCAATCTTTGGCAACACAGTAATGATTCATTCAGGACATACTGATGTTGAAACTAGTAAGTGAAAGCTTGATGACAAACATTATATTTATATAGCTCAATTCCAGGAGACAGTGAAGGACAGGGAAGTCTGGTGTGCTGCAGTCCATGAGGTTGCAGAGTCAGACATGACTGAACGACAACAGAAAGTACCCTTCCCCTCATTTTGTCTTTTTGCTGCACTACATGGCATGTGGGATCTCAGTTCCCAGACTAGGGATCGAAGTAACATCCTTTGCATTCAAAGTGCAGAGTCTTAACAACTAGACCACCAGGGAAGTTCCTCCTCCCCAATTCTTAATTACAGGGAAAGAGTAATCTTCCAGATACCATCCAAACCAAGTGATTAAAGTTAACATTCAGTTCAGTTCAGCTC
Source organism: Oryx dammah (assembly GCF_014754425.2). NCBI lineage: Eukaryota > Metazoa > Chordata > Mammalia > Artiodactyla > Bovidae > Oryx > Oryx dammah. The sequence continues at coordinate 24,828,575 of NW_024070206.1, forward strand.
AGTTGCTCAGTTGTGTCTGACTCGGACTCCATGCCAGGCTTCCCTGTCCATCACCAACTCCCAAAACTTGCTCAAACTCACGTCTATCAAGTTGGTGATGCCATCCAACTCAGGCCATCTCATCCTCTGTCGTCCCTTTCTCCTTCTACCTTCAATGTTTTCCAGCATCAGGGTCTTTTCCAATGAGTCAGTTCTTTGCATCAGGTGGCCAAAGTACTGGGGCTTCAGCTTCAGCATCAGTCCTTTCAATGAATATTCAGGACTGATTTCCTTTAGGATGGACTGGCTGGATCTCCTTGGAGTTCAAGGGACTCTCAAGAGTCTTCTCCAACACCACAGTTCAAAAGCATCAATTCTTCAGCATTCAGCTTTGTTTATGGTCCAGCTTTCACATCCATACGTGACTACTGGAAAAACCATAGCTTTGACTAGACGGACCTTTGTTAGCAAAGTAATGGCTCTGCTTTTTAATATGCTGTCTAGGTTGGTCATAACTTTCCTTCCAAGGAGTAAGCATCTTTTAATTTCATGGCTGCAATCACCATCTGCTGTGATTTTGGAGCCCCCCAAAATAAAGTCTGACACTGTTTCCACTGTTTCCCCATCTATTTCCCAGGAAGTGATGGGACCAGATGCCATGATCTTCGTTTTCTGAATGTTGAGCTTTAAGCCAACTTTTTCACTCTCCTCTTTCACTTTCATCAAGAGGGAACTGCAAATTAGTATCATAATACATAGGACCACATACCCTCAGGATGACTAAATTAAAACCATACAACTCTAAGGACATAAGCAGCTCATACACTGCAGGGAGGGACCATGTTCGGAAACCTTTTCTAAGTTTCACAAAAGTTAAATATGCACCTGCTACATATGAACTAGCCATTCTACCCCTATGTGTTTACCTAAGGGAAATGAAAGGATATGCCCATACAAACATCTGTACAGGAAAGCTCGTAATAACTTTATTTATAAAATAGCCCAAACTAAAAACAATCCAAATGTCCATCAACAGGTAAATGAATAAACAAACTCAATATATACATACAATGGAACACTATTCATCAATGAAAAGGTATGAACTATTGCAACATGGACCTCACAGCTTTATGAAAGAAACAAAAATGTACATACCATATGATTCTATTTATAGAAAATGCAAACTAAAGTAACAGAAAGCAGATCAGTGATTGCCTGGGGATGGGTGTCAGGCAGGTGTCAGGTAGGGGCAAGATGAAGGACTGCAAAGGGCCACAAGGAAATTTTAGCAGTGATGGATATATTCATTAGTTTGTGAGGATGATTTTATGGAAGGATATATATATATACACACACACATATATATATGCCAGAACTTAAGAAAAGTTTTAATACGTAAGTCTGTGTCAATACACTGCAAAAAGTGCCTATTCTGATTTAGTAGGTTTGGGGTGGGGCCAACAGTCTGCATTTTTAACGAGCTCCCCAGTGATGCTGATGCTGTTTCCATACAATGTTCTGAGTGGCACAGCCCTGAGTATGTATTTTGTCATATATATATACCATCCGAGTACACAGTAGATTCATATGGTTGGTACCACACTGGTTAGACAGAACGTTTCCATCATTGAATAAAGTTCTATTAGATGTCAGTCAAGATTTTTGAATACATTGGTAACCATTAATCTTGCCATACCTATTATCTCCCAGTGATGACTTGTCTTTGATTGGACACTCCAGGCTGAATGCCTCTCCCTGCCCTTCCTAAAAGACATTCCATTCTGTATATATGTGTGTTTAGTTGCTAAATGGTGTTCAACTGTTTACAACCCCATGGACTATGGCGCACCAGGCTCTGTTCATGGGATTTCCCAGGCAATGATACTGGAGAGGGTTGCCATTTCCTCCTCTGGGGGATCTTCCTGACCCAGGAATTGAACTTGTCTCCTGGATTGCAGGCAGATTCTTTATCTGCTGAGCCTCATTCTGTTTACTGCTTATGTTTCATTTTATCATGCTTTTCATTCTGATTTGCATTGGAGTTGGAATAAAAGGAATAGAAAGTTCAACTGGAGGTGGATGCCAGTTCAAGGAGATTCCCAACAATTTAGACCTGTTGAAGAAGCTTCTTTAAAAAAAATTTATTTTGGGTTTTCACTTCACTGCAGTGGGTGGGTTCTTAGTTGCAGTGTGAGCGCTTTATCTAGCTGCAATGTGGAGTCTTCTCTTGTGGAGCACGGGCTCCAGAGCTCTTGGGTGTCAGTAGTTGTGGCACTGGGTTAGTTGCCCCACAGTATGTGGCATCTTAGATTCTCAACCAGGGATTGAACCCACATGCCCTGCACTATAAATTGGATTCTTAACCACTGGACCACTAGGGAAGTTCCTAAAACCTCACTTTCCAGCGTGACCCCCTCCCCATCCAAAACATTCATGTTTCCGGGCTCCTGTGGTCAGGATTGAGCGCAGATTCAGGAAGCTGAGGGGGGCTTCTGCCACTAAGAGGCACAGTCTGAGGAAAATCAGAACTTCTCTAGGAATAAATTTTCATCTCTAAAACCAGAGGGGTTGAACAAGATTATTTCTTCTGATTCTCACATTCCACATCCTTTGGCTTTGAAAAATTCAGAGTAAAGATAGTATGGATACAGAAAGAAATTTAGTTTCTCAGCTCTGGATAAAGAGTGGGTCTGACCATGTGTCCAGATTGATTAGGAAAGGTTTTCAGTCGGTCGGTCAGCGCCAACCTGTGTAGTTTACCCCAGGGGCTGGCAAACTTTCTGTAAAGGGGTGGATAGTACATTTTTGGCTTTTCAGGCCATCTGCTCTGTCACGCACAATAAATTCTGCTCTTTTTTCTTTTTGGCTACACTGTGTGGCATATAGGAGCCTAGTTCCCCAACCAGGGATTGAACCTGTGCCCCCTGCATTGGAAGCACAGAGTCCCAACTACTGGAGCACCAGGGAAATCCCTACACTTTTGTAGGGGAAAGCAGTCATCATCAATGAATGGGGGTGATTAGATTTGGCCCAATTAGTTTGCTGACTCCTGGTTTAATTATACTTTGAAATTGTTATACTCAAAATACTTATTTTTCTAATCATGTTAAGTTAGGCAGAGAAATCAGGGGAAAAACACTGCATTGGGGCAATTTATTAACTCCAGGTACATAATACAACTGGTCTTTCAGATCTAAATATAACAATACAACAAGTCACCATAATTTCAGGTTCTACATAGATTTAGAAAAGATATAAATGACTAGATTTAGCAAAGATATAAAAATATTTCACAGGCTTGGGAAGATGTGGTCATAAGACTTCATTGTAAGGAGCGATATAGGATATGCTAAAGATTTTTCAGACCTACAAAGGACACTTCAAAATTTACACTGTTAATAAAGTTCTTGCTTAATCAACCCTTTATCTTCATTCATCAAGAGCCTGAATTAGAGCAGCTTTCTTCTTGTACTTGTCTCCAATCTCTCTGATGTTTTCCAAGAGATCTTCAGATGTGTATTCTTTACACTCTCTATCATTTTTAGCAATCTGCTCGTCAAGGTGTTTCTAATGGAAACAATTAGCAATTGTTAATGTAAAAACATCAGTTTCTTTTAAAGTGTTTAATTGTGAAATCTATAAGTAAGAGCACAACATTTGTAATAAGAATAAACAGAATACTCTCGCATCTACCTGGTCAGTCCCTCCTGTGCTTCTTTTGTATAGCTATAGCTTATTCATGTACTGCTATATAATATTCTATTGAATGAATATACCAACATTTACGTATCCATTTTACTGTTAATGAATTTTTGTTTGTTCCCAGGTGTGAAAGGGTGAAGAGACTCCTAAAAGCTGTCCATGCTCTAATCACCAGAACCTATGAATGCTATGTAACATGGTCAAAGGAACTTTGAAGATGTGAACAAGTTAAGGATTTTGAGAAAAGGAGATAATTCTGCACGATCCTGGTGGGGCCAGCGTAATTGTAAGGGTCTTTGTGAGAAGGAATCAGCTTGTGTGGGATTCAAAGAAGGAAGGCATAAGGACAAAGAGAGGTTAGAGAGGACAGATGATGCTGGGTTACTGGCTTTGAAGATGGAGGAAGAGACCACAACTCAAGGACTACTTGTGACTTCTAAAAAGACTTCCGACCTCCAGAAATGTAACCACTCAAATCATTTTCTGGTCTGTATTTCAGACGAACAATAACTCTTGAACAAGGAACCATGAAAGGTTACGGAGACATTGAGTGGTGGAACTAGGAAGATGTGGGTAGAACCCAGGTTTTCTGACGCAGTATTGCAGAGTGCTTTTCTTAGTTTTTACCACTAAGCAGAGAAGAGCACTGGCCAGCAAGTGAGCAGAAGTTCAATGTCATTCAGGAGAGAAGAAAGGAGAGAAGATCATATGCTCTGTTGTCTACCAAATGAAAACCTTTTAATGTGATATTATGAGCTCCCCCCCCAACTTTATCTCCTAGTGCATTTCTAAGGACCTTTAGATTTAGCAATTTATTTTAGTTTGTGGGCTCTGCACAGCAGGTTACAGGGATAGTTTTATTGTTAAACCTTCAAGCTACTTGAAAGGTGGAGATAAGGTAAATTTCATGTTTCCAAAATACTTTATTCTGTGCTTAGAAGTTAGAAGTTAAGTTGCTCAGTCGTGTCCGACTCTTTGCAACCCCATGGACTGTAGCCCACCAGGCTCCTCTGTCCATGGGATTCTCCAGGCAAGAATCCTGGAGTGGGTTGCCATTTCCTTCTCCAGGGGATCTTCCCGACCCAGGGATCGAACTCAGGTCTCCCGCATTAGAGGCAGACGCTTTAGCCTCTGAGCCACCAGGGAAGCTATGAAATTAACACGAAGGAATGTTAAAAAGAAACATCAGGCTCAAAATGGAATCATTTTAGCTAAGCCTACATCACTAAGTGGGACTTAATACTCAGTCTAACTGCAGTTTCAACCTTCCCCAGCAATGTCATCCTAACTGGTCCTTCTGGAATTTCCTGGTTAGCACCAGTGAGGTCATCTGCCTAATAGAACCTCTGTCCCACAAAGGGAGGTGACCTTGCCACCTTACCTGAATAACCCTGTTTAAATTTATGACTTCTTTGTCCCACCCCCTCTGACTTTTAAAACCTTGTCTTTTCTGGAGCTCCCTTCTATCTGCCACATGGGATGCTGCCCAAAACATGAATCACTGAATAAAGCCAATTTGATCTTCAGACTGACTCAGCTGACTCTTGCTTTGTAACAGGAAAAATATTTGTCATTAAAACATGCTTTCATCTTAATAAAATCTTGTATGTACTAATATGTTTTTGGTGTGTAGAATATGGCCTGCCACATCATTATATACTGTTGGATGTAATAAAATATCATTGTATATTGCTTATGCAAATAAGTCAGATTACTTATTTTTTATTAAGGGCTATGCTATTTTTTGTATTTATAACTCAATGAAAACAAACATGCCTTAAGGAACAAGAAGAGTATCTTAATCAAGTGACAAAGTTGCACAACCTTCACCACAATCTTTGTGCCCATCTGCCCTTATTCCCACCCCAGCCCCTGGCAACATGAATCTACTTTCAGCCTCTGCGGATCTGCCTTTCCTGGACGTTTTCTATTAGTGAGTCATAAATATGTGCACTTTTGCATCTTTCACCGAGTACCATGGTTTTGACATTCATTCACGTTGTAGCATGCATCAGTGCTTCTCTCATCGATGAATCACACACCAATATATGGGTATGTCATTCATTAGTTAAAAACCTATGTAGAACAGATTACTACAAAATACACACTGCTATGTAGGACTCTTCTGATAAATTTTTACTAGATCATATTTTCCAGAGAAATAAAAATTATCATTTAATTTCTACAGAAGCAAAAGAAATACATCAGAGTTTGAAAAAGCTTTCTTAGATTGTAGGAAAGACCTTCACACACTTACCTCCACAGACCCGACATGTATAGCAACCATCTCTAAAAGACGCTGCAAGTTATTTCCCACTTTCCGTCTCTCTTCAGTTGTGGTCTGCACGACTAGTTGGTATCTGTAGGACAGAGACTCTGTGGTTGTCTATGTTCTGCTTGCTCTTTGTCTAATTCACAGAGGTCCAGTTTGCAATCAAACAGAAATAAAAACATTTCCAAAGATCTCATGCAAACAACAGCACCAAACAGCACCAAACCTTCATGCTTTAACAGATAAAACTTGGGAACATACTGTTTACCTGAATCTCCAAAAGGATTACAAATATAAATGCTTTCAGGGACAAGACACTAAATATAGATGGAGTGGAGGTCGGAATTGGGAGTCCTACTTTTAGGCATTCGGAGTCAAACTATAAACAAAAACTATATGCCCCCAACACCTTCACCTGACTTTTCTATCCCTAGGCTACAAGTAAGGAAACAGAGAGAGTAATTTAAAGGACTGTCTTTCCAGACTGAAAGATTTTTTTTTTTTTAGTGTTTTGAGTGTATTTGAATATAAATTAACATAGAGCCTATGGATTGTAACTATTCAGTTCTCTTCTGACTGGAAGGGTAACAGGGGACAACAGCTGTCACGGGAGAAGAATGTACCATCCAGGGAAGTATCTGAAGCTGCTCGGCTTCATTCGGTTCTACTCACCCTCCTCCTCCCTAGACCAGCTCTATAATGTAAAGCCAAGCAAATAAACCAGGTCTAGTTTTATAAAAATGTTAAATAATTAAACAGAAAATACACATCACAGATCTTGGCGAGATGAACTTACTCCCGCTGAATAGCGTCTAACTCATTCATAGCCTCACTGAGGCCCTCATTAACTGCGCTCTCCAGCAGGTGCTTGTGTTTCTCCAAGGACTCCAGCTCATTGGCACATTTTTTGTCCTCTTCCTCAGCTTCCTATCAGGATAAAGTCACAGTTATGTTTTTTCAATATTCACATTCTATATACTCCAGGGGGATGAAAAAAAAACACATTTATGTCAAGCATTCAAAAAATCAGGTTGCATCATCATTGTATTCACAGGACTGTTTACTGCTTTACACGTGGTAAGACTTTAAAGGGTCTTTTGGAAATTTTATACTATAAACATAAATGTGACCTTTCGAACAGGCCTATACTGCATTCATTTAGCAGTAATTTCAAGCCTGTATATAGGAAATATACCGAATCACAAATGTGAATATGTAAATGTAAAAGTAGTAGTGGAATATTAAACATGGTCTATGGTAAAATAGCAGAATTCCAGAAAAAAGTTCTTTAGAAAAAAAATAACTCCTTACAATAAACTTTGAAAAAGAAGACTACTGTAGACAAGATATAAGATATAGCTCAAAGATTTAAGCTTGATGTTGGAACAGGTGCCTAGTCTATCAACATGGCTTTGGAGAACCTAAACAAATGGGCAAAACTCTTACCTTCACTTTTTGTTGGTAAAGATCATCCAGCTTTTGAACTTCTTCTTTCAGAGTTCGTACACCTCTTCTGCTTTCTGTGATCATCGTACTTAACTTGAGGAATAAAACTTTGGTTGAGAAATCATAACTATACATCAAAAATTTTTTAATAAGTTATAAAACTTTTGTATTATCAATCAACAACCATTTTGTTTCTTCTAGTTCTTGTGGACTTTTACCTTTCATCTCATACAAATTTAATATTTTTCCAAGAAAAGTTAATTTCAAGAAGGCATTTTAAAATATATATATATAATATTTAAATGCAGAATGGTATAGCAGGGCATTAGTTAGGAATAAAAATATTTGGCTTCTCAGTAAAATAAAGATACCAATATCTGTTTTTCTATTTTTCTGTAGCTGTGAGAGTCCTTAAATATAAATTGTTTTGCTCTCTAGGTTTTTTTCTTTCATTTAATGGATAGGTTTTATTTTTTATTTATTTTAAAAATTGGAACAGAATTTGCTTTACAATGTTGTCAGTGTCTGCTGTACAACATGAATCAGCTGTATGTATACATGTATCATTTCCCTCCTACGCCATCCCACCCCTTTAGGCCATCACAGAGCACCAAGCTGAGTTCCCTGTGCTATACAGCAGCTTCCTACTATCTATTTTACACACGGTAGTGTATTTCTGTCAATGATACTCTCTCAATTCGTCCCACCCACTCCTTCCCTTGCCGTTTTGAAGTCTTAACTTTATTTAGATTTTTATCTACTTTAGTTATGTGGCTTTCATTTGTGTGTTCACTTTCTGGGATGTTAAAGAGAACTACTCACACTGATTTTATTTGATAATATTTGCTAATTGGTTATAGTCAATGCATTGTTCCAAAGAGTAATCAAGTTAACATTTAATCTTGTTCAAGTTTGAGCTTTAAGATCTGCTGAAACCAAAACGGGGAAGAAAAAAAGTGTTTCTTAAAAAAAAAAAAAAGTGTTTCTTTCATTTCCTGTTGACAAGAGCTGATACCAGTTGATACTGGTAATACAGAATGTTTTTCAGCTAGATCAAGAGGATAGTATTTGCAACAGGAAACAAAGTAGTTGATGTCTTTCTTTAAAAGGATTATTCTACACATACATAAATTTAAAACAAAACATACGATTTGGGAAAAATTTAGTGAAGCTATTGTTATTTGGTAAAAGGTAGGATAGTAAAATGACTAAACTTATTTAAGAAGCTTGCAGTATAGTACTTTGTTTTCTTGCACACAGTACTTCTCATTCAGTCATCCAAAGTCCCTTAAAAGGGACATTCCTTTCCTATTCATGAGAGTGAAAAGTAGGCTGGAAAGAATGCAGTTTACTCAGGATCATTTAACTAGCATATGCCCAGAACTCAAAATGAACTCCAAGGACTTTTTCTATATCACTTGCCTTTCACATTTTAAAGACCAGTTACTGAAGCTATAAACTGCTTCCAATCTAAAGATGCTACTTCTGAAGCATACAAACTGTTTCAATAAATTCACTTGCAGTAAGACCAAAATTGATACTCTAATAACCAAAACTTCTACTAGGCCCTCATGGTTGGTCAAATGTGTTTACTTTTAACTGAGTAGCACTTCTTGCCATGTCAGTTTTACCAATTAATTAGACATTTCCTCCCCCCCCTTTTGATTACGAGTACACATTCCACTGCAGTAAACAGGAGAGGAATTAAAAATAAGTCGCCAATAATTCTGCAACTCCTAAGAACTATTAATATTTGACTTCCTCCCTCCCTCCCTTCTTTCTTAGCTCTCAAGTCACTTATAAACAAAGAAATCATCAATCAGATGATTTTTTTCCTTCTATAATTGATAGAAGCCACCAGACTGGAATTCCGTCACTTCCTGCGTCCAACCAACCAACCAACACGAGACCTTTCCTTGTTCCTTCCAGTTAGTTTAAGGATGCAGGGCACACATTTTCTTCATGAACAGAAGTAACCTCTTCAGCTCTTTTCTGGATCTCATGCCTTTGTATTTCTTCATACCACAAATCCATCAAGGTTTTTTGTTCCTGCTTTTTTAAACTTCACCCTTTTCCCGTTGAACTCTCCCCCTCATCTTCAAAACCAAACAACCCTCTCCCATAAAAACAAAACAAAAAAACCACACACCAAAACCAAAAACCTTTCCCACACACCACTTTTCAGCCACAGTTTCACCACCTTTCCTTGGATTCAAACGTCTGCAATAGATTTGTAGCAGCCCATGAAGAATAACCTATTCAGATTATAGTATCTTCCTTTTCACCATTTACACTCCACAGTAACATGCTTTCTGGCTCCTCTGGTTCATGTTGCTTTTGCAAATGTCAGGAGGAACATCTTTATGATTAAAGCCAATGTGTGCTTTTCAGACTTAATCTGAGTAAGATCTGTGATTACTGACCACTCCCTATTGAAACTTTCTTCCTTGGTCTCTAAGATCATGGAAACTCCCGGTTTCCTCTTTAAGTCTTGGTGGGGGTGGGGATCCTTCTAATTCAATAGATTTCTCTTTCTCTGCTTGTACTTTGGATGTTCTCCTAGTAGTCTCTTTGGCTTTATTCTCATCTGCTCACTTGGGAGAGCTCTTGCTCATTCTCATACCTGGGGAACCTCCTGGCTGTTAATTACATGCAAGCTAAAAACATCTACCTGTATCTATATTATTTCCAAACTCCAACTGCCTACTGGACATTCTCTACTTTGATGTCCCAGAGACTTGCAACAGCATATCCCAGCCTGAAATTCTGTTCTACAACCTTCTTCATATTTTTCATCAAGGTTATAGAATATCGTCACTGACAAAGAATCTCTTTTTGACCAAACTACTCAGGATCTTCTGAACTCTTCTCAATTAGGTTGACCCTTGGGCTTTCATGTTTGTCATTGTGTTATCCAATTTTAAGCAAGAATCCTGCCCAAGTCACTTAAACCAGAATCTCCCATCCTGAATCTCTGATCAGATTCCTCATCCCCTGCCATGCTCCAGGTGATGACTCGTCACCTTGGCCGGCCTTCAGAAAGAAACCTATTAGGATGGTGCTTAGACAGAATACCCCAACTCTGATATTGCCAACTGCTGATCTCCACCCTGCCCCTTGGCTATAAATTCCCATTTTCTCTGTTGCATTTGGGATGAGCCCTGTTCACCTACTACAAAACTCCACTGTAATAGCCCCTCTTGAATACAGTCTAACTTACTACTGCTAACAAGTGTCTTAAATAACTTTTCTTTAATATTGTATACCAAAGTTGGACTCCTGGACATTCTTAATCTCGCTCTCTTCCTTAACCTTCACATCCAAGTGGATGACTAAATAATGTTGCTTGAATCTTTTTTTTTTTGGCAGTGCTGCAGAGCTTGCAGGATTTTTAGCTTCCTGACCAGAGATGGAACCTAGGTCCTCACCAGTGAGAGCTTAGAGTCCTAACCACTGGATCACCAGGGAATTCCGTTTTAACTTTTAAATCTCTGTTCGCCATCCTCACTGCAATAGCGTTGGTTTGCCTCCTAACCATTTACGGCTCAGGATACTGTTAGGTCTCTTAATTGTATGTCTCCAGTCACATGTACCTCCTGAAGTATTCTTCAGAATGTCAACACTGTAAGCTTACTAAGATACACAGGTTTTAAAATACCTTCAGTGGTACCTGCTGCCTACAGAATAAAAATTCTACCAGTAAGTAAGAACAAGTCAGTCTATTCAGAATTAGGTTTTTGTTTTTCCAGGCTTCTTCCCTATCCTACTTATATTCAAGGTAATTCTTTAACACGTCATGGTCTTTGGTGTCTTGGCCTTCAGAGGCAGGTATGTTTGTCTGTGTTTGTATCCTTTTGTGTATTCACTGGCCAACTCCTACTTGTTATTCACAACTCAGCTCATCTACCACCTCCTTCAGAAAGAACTTATGCTTATCTTAGGTAGGTGTATTGAGAATCCACAACATGCTGTATTTATACTCCAAAAATCTTATGAATTTGTTAAAATTGTTTTCATGCCCACCTTTCCAAACAAATAAGAATTTGCAAAGAAAGACATTATATCACCAAAACCGATTATAGTACAGGCATATATAGCAGACTCTTAAAAAAATACTTGCTAAATAAATTTTAATTGCTATTATTTAAACTTTATACTTATATCCATAAGTGTGATTGGTTTTTCTTCTTTTGTGGTATCTTTGTGGTATAAGGGTTAAACTAGTCTTATAAGCAAAATTTCTTAAAGATAGATTTTTGTATTATTTCATAATTTAAATTTCCTCCATATTTATAGGGTATCCATTTCTCATTTTTTCTTGAGTGGTTTTGGGAATTATTTTAAAGTACTTATCAGATTGATTAGTTTTGCTATTCTGTTTAACCTTTACTATTTCAAACTGCTATTTTATCTTATGCCATCTTAACTTGGTTAAATTACTTGTCAAATCAAAAAATAGTTTTAGTACCCTAATGTTCATTGCAGCACTGTTTACAATAGCCAAGACATGGAAGTAAACTAAATGTCCATAGACACAGGAATGGATTAAGAAAATGTAGCGTGTGTATGTGCATACACACACGTATGTATATGTATGTACACACGTGTACACATACATGTATATGTATACACAACACACACATACACACATATATACATGTACACACATACACTATACATATATGTATATGTATGTATGTGTATATATATATATACACACACACACACACCATGGATATTACTCAGCCATTAAAGAGAATGAAATAATGCCATCTGCAGCAGCAAGGATGGACCTACAGACTGTCATACTGAGTGAAGTCAGACAGAAGGAGAAATATTGTATGACATCTCTTAAATGTGGAATCTGAAAAGAAATGATACAAATGAACTTACAAAACAGAAACAGACTCACAAACTTAGAAATGAACTTAAGGTTGCTGAGGGGAAGGATGGAGGGAAGGGATAGTTAGGAAGTTTGGGATGGGCATGTATACACTGTCATACTTAAAACAGAAACCGACAAGGACCTACTGCATAGCACAGGGAACTCAATGCTATGTGGCAGACTGGATGGGAGGGGAGTTTTGGGGGAGAATGGATACATGTATATGTATGGCTGAGTTCCTTTGCTGTTCACCTGAAACTATCACATTGTTAACCAGCTATAAAAGTTAAAAAGAGTTTCAGTTTTTAGTCTCTGAAGCATACGACATCACTGATCACTCCCTTATTTTCTAGTTTTATTGAGATATAATTGACATATAATGTTGCATGGGTTTACATGGGTAGACCTATGGCTGTTTCATGTCAATGTTTGGTAGAAACCAAGGCAATACTATAAAGCAATTATCCTTCAATTAAAAAAAAAACATTGCATGGGTTTAAGATGTACAGCAAGATGATTTATGTATATATTGTCAACTCTTTGGTCCATGAAATTCTCCAGGCAAGAATACTGGAGTGGGTTCCCTTCTCCAGGGGATCTTCCTGACCCAGGGCTTGAACCTGGATCTTCTGCACTGCAGGCAGATTCTTTGCTGTCTGAGCCACCACGGGAGCCCCTTCTCACATCCGTCTCATATACTGTGAACTCTTTACCACAGTAAGTTTAGTTAGGGTCACTCTTTCTTCTTTACTTGGCTTTTACAGTGTATCCTCCATCTTCCGATTATTCTCCAACTATTCTCTCTACTTCCTTCCTTTGCCAATCTTTTGCCACTTTCTTCTACACATTCTAAGAAATGTCACCCACATCCCTGGCTTCAGACCCAGTATCCCTTTTATGTTTTCAATCTATTGCTTCAGCTTCCTTTTGGTTGTCTCTCATGGAAGGCAAGCTCAACACCTCCTGCACTGCACTGGCCACTCCCAGCCTCATTTTCTTTCTAATCTATGTTGCCCACCCCAGAAAAACGGAAGTTACTGCTGCTCCTCCTTTCTCTCCTAGCATTCATTCAGCCACAAAATGCTTGGGTCCTACCTCCTTAACATTTCTTCAACCTGTCCCCTTTCTTTGTTTCCTCCCTTCATTTCCATAATTTCCTACTTGAGTACTACAGCTTAACCTCTTAATTTCAGTTGCCTTCCCTCTCAGCCACTTTATTCTATGACCAAAGGAATCTTGCAGGAACAAAAAAAAAAGGCAAGTCTGATTAGCATAATAGCATGTGTTAGTCTTCTCCAAATGGGACTTTATATTTCATATAAGCTTTGGTTATATTAATCTTTGGGACACTGACATGGTACCTAAACTACAGTAGGCATTTCATAATTGCCTTCCTACCCTGCCTAAAGCCTTTAAAAAGTTTCAAGTAGTCTGAAACAGATTTCAGTCAAGAGGCTCCTATTGTTTGAAATTCATACTTTTTTGAGTCTTCAGGTTTACTGCCCACTCCATCCAGAGAGAAACTGTACTGAAGGGGGCTAACACTTCACCTCAAATAACCATCACCACTGGGGCAGCAGTCCTAATTCTTATCTTTTCCCCACACTTTCATAGTCACAAAACCCATACATTTGTAGAAACCCTAAATTATAATAACAATAGTATCATGAAACTCTTCACTTATCTAACAACTTTTTCTAGGTGTGGGAGGTGTGAAAAACTCTTTCTAATACAAAGTAAGTATTGATGAAAATTTGTTAACATAAAAAAAGTGCGTTACTTTCAAAGTTATTTGTGAAATGCATAGATTTTATTTTCAGATGAGAAAAAATTAACAAGCTTCTATTCTCAGAAAAGATAGGATTTCTTTTATATCTTAAAATCTGTTAGCCAGAACACATAGTTCTCAAAGAGTTGAATTAGCTAGGGGGTTGCTTTAATTGTTTGGTATTATATAAACAAATGGGCTTCCTTGGTGACTCAGACGGTAAAGAATCCGCCTGCAATGTGGGAGACCTGGGTTTGATCCCTGGGTTGGGAAGATACCCTGGTGGAGGGCAAGGCAACTCACTCCAGTATTCTTGCCTGGAGAATCCCCTTGGGCAGAGGAGTCTGGCGGGCTACAGTCCACAGTGTTTAAAAGAGCAACTAGGTACTAACCATGTAAATAATACCTTTTGTTTGTATTTGAAGAGTTTTTAACTTTTCTTAGTCAACTATAACAAATGGGATTCTCCAGGCAAGAGTACTGGAGTGGGTTGCCATTTCCTTCTCCAGGGAATAACAAAGTTTACCCCACCCTAAAGGTTACTGAATACAATAGTCTTCTTTCTGAGCTATATTCGTGATTGTATGTTTCAAGTATCTCAGAAGCGGGAATTTTCTGAACCTACTTTCAGAAACAGAATTTTATAGGCATTTAACTTGAATCTCCCTGAATTCCATGGTCCTGAATGAAGAATCTGGTAAAGGGAAGTCTCTTATCTATCATAGCTAGTTAGCTTCTAACTGCAAATGATATATACTCACTTCTAAGGTAGTCATCTCAATTTCCTTTTACTATAAAAAAGAATATTACTAAATCACCTCAAGTTATAGGAGGTGATCTGCCATTAGAACAAAAGGGAGATTTACTCAGTTTCATATCACTTCATCATTAATGATATGTGAAGCTTAGAATGTTTAAGTTACTTAAAAAGTTACTTCAAGTGTTTCTAGGTCAAGGGTATACCTCTCATTTTTCGTATTTTATTAAAAATCCATTCCTCACCAATTGGAAACCACAAAACATTATGTTTGTTTATAACAACTGTTTCATTACTTACTTGTTCTAAAGTATCCTCTAAACCCATCTTTTTATTTAGAGCTTTATTAATTTCTTCTTCAGTTTGGTTCAAGAGTTCCTTGAGTGGCGCCTATAAAACACATAGGAAGGCCGGTTACATATAATTTCAAAAAGTTCTCTCATGAGGAATCTTTTGGAGAAAAGAAGTGAAGCCACGGTGTTTTAAATCTAAGTTACTACACCATCAATAAGAAAATAAAACTAATTGTACTGGAATTTCCGTAACTATAGACTGTAACTTGCTTTTGGTTTTTAATACTTGCAAAATTCTAGATTGCCTTCTCTATTCTGGAAATTCACTGCTATTGCTTAAACATTCTTTAAGTACATGTAGTTTAATGTTATCTTTCTTGAAAACAAATTATATGTAGGTTTTATTTTTATGCTCTGTTCTGTAGATGCATCGTTTTCCCCTTAATCCTTTCCAATTCTTTAGCCTTATAATTTTATTTCATTTTTTTTGCTCCTCATTCTAACTCTGTTGTAATAGCAGAAGACTTGAAACATGACGGCTGTCCACCAACAAGGACTGGATGTAGAAGCTGCGCAAAGTAGGACTGAGGCTGCAGAAGGAACGAGGAAGATCTGGACCCTGTCAGGGAGAGGGCAATTTCCCTGTCTACTTTTCCTGAGTTCCTGTGGCAGGACTTAACAGAAGAGTGAGAGAAAAGGGGCTCTGACCACTTTCCCTTCCATCGGCTTTTTCAGTCTGAGGTCTAGGAGGCTGACAAGGTAAGAAAGCTTAGCTTACGCCTGCCTTTGTCAGATGTCCCAGGACTTCTCAGTGGCCACGGTTTTCCAGCTGGTGATTGTTCAAGTTGGCTTGCCAAAACTGGGAGGCAGGAGGGAAGCGTTCTCTCACCCACAACTCTTTTAAAGTACACAACTCCATGGCATTTAGTACATTCACAAGGTACTCTCATTCTGTAACAATTTCATCGCTCCAAAAGAAAACTCTACATGTTTTCAAAACCCTACTATGTTTTCAGTAGGTCTTTTGAAATCTTTGCTGAGTCTTAAACTTTGGCTGTTCTTTTTTGAAGGATGCAGTTGCCTCTTAACTCTCTTTAAGAAACTTTCTCCAAATACTGCTTATTGGTAGACAGTTGGGGCTGCCTCTTCCAGATGCTATTTTTATTGTCCTATTATTATGTAAAACTATTTCCAGGGGGCAAAGAAAAGATTCTTCTTTTCTAAGTATATGCATTCTTTTTGCATTGGGTAATCTTTTCTACAGTAATTTGATCCAGAAATTGTTTTCTTGCACTAACACATCAAACTACTCAAAATGCAGGTGAGTAAACTCTTATCTGCCTACCTACCAAGCAGCTGTTTGAGAAACATTAGAGTAAAAAATTAAATGTTCATTGGATGCATTTTTTTCTATTGAAAATGAGCTTATATTTAATCAAAATCTGTCTGCCAATAATCTGCAATATGGAAAGCAGGAATGTATCTTTACATGTGTTTTTTTTTTTGGTGTGCTATGCAGCTTGAGAGATTTTAGTTCCCCAACCTGAGATTTAACCTGGACCTGACAGTGAAAATGCTGAATCCTAACCACTGGGCCACCAGGGAATTCCTCTTTCTCGGTATTTTATCTCCGCATCTAGCTGGTATGGAATATAGTTGATACTCAATAAATAATTCACGGAATGAATGAATGATTCTTAAGAGAAAAAGACACACGGTTTTAGACTTTGACATTCTTATATTAAAAACTATTTTGAAAATTAACATTTGGAGGGGGCATTTACAATTTTTCTTCCTCAAATTACATCCTTGGCCATATTTGAAAATTATGTACGGTACTCTGATTATTGGCCGCTGGTGGTACTTAATGCTCTGTTATACTTCATGCCTTCCTGTGTGTCCTTGTGCCTGAAACCTTTCCACAGATCACCCTATAAATATCTCATCTTTGAAGATTTCATTCCAGGTTCACCATTGCTGTAGAGACTTCTCTCAATTGAGAAGAACTGATCTTGTTAGTATATCTTGTAAAGACTTCTAATAAAGCATGTATAAAGTATTTTTTCTTTCTCCCTTGAGATGAGTAGTAGCAACTTGAGAGCAAGCATCAGGTCTCACTTTTGTCTTAATAATCCTTGCATCTACTTTATATATAATCAAATCTTTTAGAGGAGGAGAGGGAAGATGAGGCTTTATAATTCGAAGAGTAAGGTAAAACAGAGAGCAGAGGTCTACTGCCAGGAAGAAAGAGGGCAAGTTTCAGTGTTTTATTTCTACATTTAGTCCTGAGTTATGGACCTGCTGAAGTTTAAACTGTTAGTTATAAATATTATGAGCAGACATCAATCATATCACGTAAAAACCTTCTGAAGTACTCACGATTACGTACATAAACTTGAGCTCTGTATTTGACAAGGCAGTTTGCACCAGCGTCAGGATTAAACTTAATTTCAAAGTCATAACCTTTGGAATTTTCAGCACTCTTAGGGATAAGTTTTAATTTTCTAGCCAATTTATGATACTCTGCTAACTGTGTTTCAATCTGTAAGAAGAGAACACAAAAAGAAATACTGAAACAATTCCATTCCATATGGTTTTCAATTGGCATTATTTTTTTGTGGCTTTACTCAAGATTATGTGTTTTTCATTAAAGTTGGCATTTTTAGTAGTAACAGTAGCAGTTTTAAAATATAAAGAATGACAGATTTTATTCACACTAAATTTTAAGATAGTTTTAACACCATAATTAATTAGTAAGCAATATGGTTAGACAGCATCACTAACTCAATGGACATGAGTTTGAGCAAACTCTGGGAGATAGTGAATGACAATGAAGCCTGGTGTGCTGCAGCCCATGGGGTCACAGAGAGTCAGACATGACTTAGTGACTGAGTAACAACAACAAAATACTACTGTTCCTCCATCTATCTGACAAGGAGTTTGGAATAAAAGTCCCATGTTGAGGTATTAACTAAAATTCACTTTTTAAAGTACCAGAGAAATTATGAAACAGGAACAAACCTTAGCTTTGTCAATGTACAAAATAAAACATTTATTTAAAACGAGTGAACTGTAGTCACTGAAGTCTCTGAATGTTATTTCAACTGTTTTGATAAAAATATTTTACTAACACATTCCACATTTCCTGGTCTTTTTCCCTCCGTTCAGGGTTCTGTTCAAATTACATCATCAGAAGGCTTTCCCTCTAACATAACACCCCCAATTTCTCTACCCTCTTACTTTATTCTTCAGAGCACTTGTTACCACCTGAGAGAGATTATCCATGTGTTCATCTCCATCACCTGAAAGCATGCTCCATGAGAGCAGGTGCATCCCTTGCAACTATAATAGTACTTGGCATAGAGTACTCAGTATCTGATGAAATAAACGAACCTGCAGAGTCTAGGCAATTTATTTTCATATAGTTACCATCTATAAAATGAACACTTTGAAAGAAGGCAAGGGCAAAAGTACCTATCAGAACGTGCTTAAATAATCTTCAATTTCCAAAAACTTAAAAGCAACACTTATATGCAAAATTTAAGATTTCATATTAATAAATCAGGAAATCATTTCAATTACTATAATTTGTACTATAGTAGCTCTCCAGGGATGACTAAGGTATGGAGTTCTCTCTGGCCTTATACTAAATAATCCTAGGAATTACTGTTTTTCACTAGGATTTTGCTGCTGTAATAGAGCAGTTTTCACAAGGCCATGCGCTCCATCCTGCCAGACTGTGGGGACAGCAGAAGGAGACACATTTCTTCTTCCCCCAAGCAGCTCAGACAGAGAACACGCACCACATTTCTCCTGAAGAGTCTGGAGGTAGCCTCAATGCCCATCTCAGCAAAGAGCTCCAGAAGGGGACTCCCAGTCAGAGGTCACGGGTGGGATACAAATCAGTCTGGAAAGAAAACTAAGGGGTGGACTCTTTATGCTGGACTTTAGTATTTTGCCTCCATTCTTTAATCTTTCCTACTCAGCACCCTAAGGTTTTCTTCTCACTGACCATGGCCCAACTGGCCCCTCGTTAGGCCACTGCTTACCCACTTCCTGGGTAATTTTCTTCTTTCAGCCTGATCCTCCAAATCAAAAACAGTGCCCATACAGCTAGTCTGAGCTAGTTAAACAGCGTTCACCTAGTCTAGAGATTCACAACTTCCCCTCTCCCACATAGTGCTTGAGAGACAAAATGTGCTAATAACTGTTGAAGTGACATTTCAGGTTCACCAACCTGGTCTAATCACACTTCAGTTTGTAAATAAGGGAACTGAGGCTCTGAGAAGTCAGATGTGCTGAGGTCACATAAACATGTGCTGGCAAACCCAGGGCTACAATAAAGGTTTACCAAATTCTAGGTTCAAAGACCTTTGCAATTACCATCACTGGCTGTTTCTTAGAAATGCATATTTTTCTCTTTTATACACAGGGACAGAGATGAAGAGGTCAGGAGTACGAGGGAGCACAGATAATTAAGGCAAAGCAAAAATCTGCTGAAATGGCTCAAAAAATGAGGCAGTGCTTATTGCTCAGGCTGAATTGTGCATATGCAGCTGTGTAAAATACAGTTTTAATAATGTAAAACGGTTAAAACCTGACCAAGAAACTGTTTCATTATGCTTATAATGAACTTCACAATATGATCAGGGTGAAAAACCCGCACTGCCCTCATAGGCAAAAGTAGATACTTAAGGGAGCCTTTTTAAAAAGACAATGCCTTCTGGGACTTCCCTGGTAGCCCTGCCCTTCCAATATAGGGGATGCAGATTCAATCCCTGGTAGGGGAACGGAGAACCTACTTCCTTTCAGGCCTTTCTTAAGGGGCCTCTGTCCACTCCCAAGATACTGGTATTTCCAGAGTTCTATCTTCCTCCTCTGTATTCTTCCTTGGTGAATTCATCTACCCTGTGGCTCCAATGACAATATATACAGATTTTTACCAAATCTATACTGCAAACCCAGGTATTTAATGCTGCAGTACAGGCCCATGTAAAATAGTCTGTAGGATATTTTCATTTAAATGCTGCATGGGCACAACAGGTCTAGCTTACCATCTCCACTCCTGACTGCCAACTTCTCTCTCTCTCCTTTTCCTAAGTGAATACTACTACTCATTGCCTGCCCCATCACTCAAACCAGACCCTGGTGTTGGCTCCCTTCTTTTCATCTCCTTATTCATGATACCTCCTAAGCAGACAGAATCCACCCATTTCTTTGAATCTCCACTAGCGTTATCTAAACTTCAGCCTGTAATTTCTACCAATTACGTCCCATAGATTCTTATCTGACTGCGTTGCTTCCTTCTATCCATTTTTCACATTATCAAAAATGAGATCTTTCTGAAATGTGATCTTATGTATTTAACGTATTAATGGTCTGCTTCCTGGAGCTTTCAGGATAAAGTCTGAGCTTCTAAACGTGAAAAGGATGTTCACCATCTGGTCTTTCTCTTCCTTGAGTCTCATCTTCATGCTGCATCCCTTGCTGTTAGGCTCTAGCCACATGGAAAGCTCAGGACAGCAGTGAGCCTGGTACTGCTTCCTCCCTAACTTCCCCACACACGTCACTTGCTGGCTCCCCAACCTGGCTATAGGCTTCCTCAGTATGCAGTGGAGGTCTGATCTCATGGTAGAGAAATGTCAACTACAACGGCAGTTTAAGTTCCTATGTCTTTTTATCCTCCCTCTGCACCCGACATGGTAAGTGGTACACAGCAGATGTTAACCACATGTTTGAGCAGTGAGGACGTAAATGAAGAAGTGACTCATGTCCACTTCTAGAATAAAAGGCCTGGGACTTACGAAAACTATTTCCACAGCCTTAGAGACATTTTTTTGTTCATTTCTTGGTTCACTATTGGAAAATACAGGCTATCTTAAGTATGACCGAGAAATTGGGCTGTTACTGAACTGACATGAAGGGATGAGTCTGGTTTTAGTAAAATGTCAATGCTGAAAAGTTTTACCTCTTTAGCCAATTTATTCTACCCACTCAGTTCTTCTAAATTGGGATGGACCTTTACAAAGGTAAGTTCTGAGGAGGTGCTGCTCTGGGAATGGTAAGACATACCGCCTCTTTGCCTCGGGCATATTTCAGCTCCTCATTCCACAACTGCTGCTGTTCAGCCTCTAGCTCCTTGGTTAATTTATTAATGGTCTGCTGCAGTTCATTTCTTTCATGATTTATTCTCTCAATGTCTGCAACCGAGTACTTCTGGTTGTCAACAATATTCTGTAGTCGAGAATTCTCCTGTTTCATTGTTTCACATTCTAGTTCTGCATTGCAAAATAAATAAATTAAGTTCCTTCAATTCTAGTTGATTAAGATGTCTAAATTTCCTTGTCATTATGGAGAACAAATATTAGTGGTCAAGTGTGAACTATTTAAAGAGTTCATGTAGAGCAAAGCTAATATATGTAATCAGACTTACTTGGAAAAAAATAAATCAATTTATTTATTGAGGACAGATAATCACTGTCCTTGATATGACAGATGATCAATATTCCAAAGAATAAGAGTTAAATCAAATATCCTAAGGAGTATCTACATAATTCCTACATAAGATAGACACAGCCGTAAAACCCTTAAAAGAATAAAATCAAACTAGGCAGAGACCTGGGAAAATAGTAAAGTAGGTCCACATAGCTATTTATTTTGTAAACTGCCAGCCAATGCTCTGTGATGTGTAGATATCTTTCTCTGTGCTACTTTTGGCACCATAGAAGCATCCCATAGAAGCAATTCATGGGCCACAGTATTTTCAGTTTTATGATTAAGATCTATATCTGTTTATGAAACCAAGGTTAGGAGCACACAAGATATAAACAAACTTTCTTTAGTTGGGCTTTTATAGCATCTTTTCACGTTATTTTCAATCAAGTTAAGCTGTGGAGTAGCCTAGGAGGTAGTGATAGTGATAGAGGATAAGGCAAATATAGCAGACTGAGGCTAGCAAAGATTTAAAAACCTGGCATATTAATTACAAGGTGGAATTGAAGATATGTTTATGTTCAGGCAGCCTATGTTCTTAGATTAGGTCCCTCTTGGCTCCAGAAAGTCAGGTATCTGAAAACATGTTAGAAGGTATAGTAGGTTGAATCATGGTCACCCAAAGATGTGAAGTCCCAGACCCTGGAATCTGTAATCAATACTTTATTTGGACAAAGAGTCTTCACAGATGTGATTAAGTATTTTGCAGTAAGGAGATAATCCTGGATTATTGAAGTGGGCCCTAAAGGTCATAAATGTTCTGAAAAGACAGGCAGAGAGGAATTAACACAGACAGAAGAGACACATGCACACAGAGAAGGCAGTGTGTGGATGCAGGCAGAGACTGGAGTGGCGTGGCCACAGGCTCAGGAATGCCACTGAACTCCAGAAGCTGGAATAGGCAAGGAATGGGCTCTCCCACAGGGTCTTCAGAGAAGGTGTGGCCCTGCCAATTTCCAGCCTCTAGCCTTCTGTGAGTGGATAAATTTCCACTGTTTTAAGTCACTAAGTTTGTGGTAATTTGTTACAGCAACCTTAGGAAACGAATATAGAAGTCACTAAAAACTTGGTGGCCTGCTACCAACATTTACCATTAAGAGGCAAAAAGGTATCGATGACAAAGACTGCTCTGTATGTGGTAAGTCCCATGTATGCTCCCACCCCAGTCTAAATGAACTTTCAGCACTAGTTGTGCTTACCTACTCTAGAAATTTCTTCATCGAGACCATTCAATTTCTGGTCAAGAATGGCTGAATGAGACTCCAAATTGCTCATGTATGCCTGATACTTCTGAACATCTGCTTGTAAAGAAGTTTTCAGTTTTCTCAATGACTCTAGACGATTCTTTAAAAGAAAAAGAATATTAAGTTAGTTATTCTTGTCAATAATCATTTCATACTTTACTTGAAAGTAAAGCAATATTCAAATTCATCTTAAAGAAAGGTAAATTAGAGTTTTCTTTTCATTTTTAGAGGGAGTCAAAAAGAACTAAAAGGGGAGTTTACTGTTATTACCCAATTGAAAGGAGTATTTTTCAGAAGCCAATTTGGGATAGAAAAAGTCAAGGGCCAGAATGAAAAAGCACAAACATTTAAAAATCTGTTACTTTATAGAACATTTCAGTATCATAATACACAAAATAACATTAGATATCTGGACATCATCATTTAGCTTTTAGAAAGCCCTCAGCATACAATATATTATACAAACTCGTTGATTATCATTCTCTTTCCACGGATTACAAAGCTCAGGACATCTTGTTGGTGCTCCCATGAGGTATGTAACATGGGGACCTTGTTCTAAAGATCCTTTTGGTCTGATGTAAGTAGATTAGATTCTTTCATCATATTCTGAACACCATTAGTCCAAGACCAATAGATCACAAGGGAAAACAAAGCTTTAGGGAGACCAAACATGTTTTCATTAGGAGTTGTGGCCTATATTAAAAAAACCTAACTTTTAAGAAGCTTATCTTGCTAATGCATTTCCTAATGCAAATTTATGCATTTTAACGAATTTTGCTAATGCATTAAAATTTTTTTTTCTCCATATATAAAGAAACAGCTAGTTTTCTCCACGGAGATCCAAGAGTATCAGTAAGTGTGTAAGCCTATTTAAGATAAGCATGTTTACTAACCGGTTCTTTTTCTCTTTCTTGCTCCAATCTTGCAATTTGTTCATTCAATGCTCTGTTTTTTGCTGCTAATGATTCCAGCTTGGAAGCATCTACGTTAAATAAATCCTCTGGAGAAAAAAACCCCAAAATTTCATAAGGTGTCAGATCTGCCTAGAAAATTCTTCCCCAGGTTTTTACCATTGCTCTCTCCCTTACTTCCTCTAGTCTCTACTTGAAACCCTCTCAGTGAAGGACCTCCAACCATCGGTAAAACTGCAATCCCTCTCTGTGGTCCACTGCACTCTCTGCCTCCCAGGCCTGCTTCATTTTCCTCTGTAGCACTTACCACCATCTGACTTATTGTTCATTTGATTATTGTCTCTGTCTAATAGAACACAAGCTCACGAGGGCAGAGATTTCTCTCATCATTAATGTATCCCTGGTGCTGGCATGGTGGGCGGCACACAGTGTGTATATAATAGTTTGAATAAATGAATATAATTTATATGCTTACTTATAACTGAAATAGCAAAGAAGTCACTAGTGCTTTTGGTTTTAGATCACTATGAATTTTCCTCTTTAAAAAGAAGCCCAACATCATATACTCTGCTTGCTCCCTTTCTCATGTGGACACACTGAAACCATCCTCACTATTCTCCAGAAAGGTATATCCCACGGATACACAAAAGAATGCTTTCATTTTTGGGACTGAGAGTGGCAGGGTATCCTCCTGTTCTGAATGATTCTATAGTCTTTGCAGGATAGCTTTACACACCTTAAACTTACCTATTTTACCTACCATTCTGGCATTTTATATATGACTATTATAAAAAAAGAAAAACGATGTAAAATACCTATGGAATATTTTTTAAAAGTTAGCCAGTAAGTTCTGAATGTCACTAGATCATAGCTGAGTGGAAAAATAATTTCTTTCTTTGGAAATACAATGGCCCCTTAACTTTCTGACATGAATTATGGGAGACCATAGATCTTTTCACTAACTGGTACTTTACTTGCTAAAATAATAAAGCAAGGACATCCTTTATTTCTCTCCACCAAAGAAGCAGTTATAATAAAAAATAAGGAGGTATCTAAATACATTCAAAGTGAGGAGCTCATATAAACATTCAGCATAGTAAGATAAGCTACACACCAGTACACTAGGAGCAAAAGCACTTACTCAGCTTGGACTGCAGCTCTGCATTCATCTCGTCAAAGCTGTCAGCACCAGTCATGAAACTTTCATAGCATTTTATGGTGTAGTCCAAAAACAGCTGATTGGGTGAAGCAGATTTAAAAACTCAGTCATGAATCTCTATTTAGTTTGTTTCACTTTTCTAAGTGAAAATTTAAATACGAATGAAAATAATGAAAGTCAGGAATACCAAGTGGTTACATGAACTCCTGTAAATGAGACACAAACCTAGGGAATATCATTAATTATGCTGTACAGATTTACTCAGTCTGCTACTTCTAAAGTGAATAATGAGGATTAAAAGAACACTTAAATTTGAATAAAGGTGTTATTTAGTAAATGGTTGAAAAAAAAAACCAACAACAGAAAAGCCCATAACTTCAGAGAAGGGTTTTGAGAAGGTGAGACGATGCTTATTAATGCAAATGTGAGAAACCTGTATGTAGGTCAGGAAGCAACAGTTAGAACCGGACATGGAACAACAGGAAGAGGAGTACATCAAGGCTGTATATTGTCACCCTGCTTATTTAACTTCTATGCAGAAGAAACGCTGGGCTGGAAGAAGCACGAGCTGCCAGGAGAAATATCAATAACCTCAGATATGCAGATGACACCACCTTTATGGCAGAAAGGGAAGAAGAACTAAAAAGCCTCTTGATGAAAGTGAAAAGGTTGGCTTAAAGCTCAACATTCAGAAAACGAAGATCATGGCATCTGGTCCCATCACTTCACGGGAAATAGATGGGGAAACAGTGGAAACCGTGTCAGACTTTATTTTGGGGGGCTCCAAAATCACTGCAGATGGTGACTGCAGCCATGAAATTAAAAGACACTTACTCCTTGGAAGAAAAGTTATGACCAACCTAGATAGCATATTAAAAAGCAGAGACATTAATTTGCCAACAAAGGTCCGTCTAGTCAAGGCTATGGTTTTTCTAGTGGTCACGTATGGATGTGAGAGTTGGACTGTGAAGAAAGCTGAGCGCCGAAGAATTGATGCTTCTGAACTGTGGTGTTGGAAAAGACTCTTGAGAGTCCCTTGGACTGCAAGGAGATCCAACCAATCCATTCTAAAGGAGATCAGCCCTGGGATTTCTTTGGAAGGAATGATGCTAAAGCTGAAGCTCCAGTACTTTGGCCACCTCATGCGAAGGGTTGACTCATTGGAAAAGACTCTGATGCTGGGAGGGATTGGGGGCAGGAGGAGAAGGGGACGACAGAGGATGAGATGGCTGGATGGCCTCACTGACTCGATGGATGTGAGTCTGAGTGAACTCCAGGAGTTGGTGATGGACAGGGAGGCCTGGCGTGCTGCAATTCATGGGGTCGCAAAGAGTCAGACACGACTGAGTGACTGAATTGAACTGAAGCATCTTTGGGGATAATGAAAAATTTTAATGAACTGCTAATCATTTAAATCCAATTAATCTGATAAGATTTGACTATGAAAGCCAGAACATAATTAATAAAGGCTGTAATTTACACTGTAACTTCAGGTTAAAAAAATGGCAAGGTTAGTGGAGATCTGAACAGTAGAATATTAGCACTCAATATTTATCCAAGGGAAAGTAACATTCCATTTTGCAGTTCTGAGGTGTTCTGGTCACTGAGGATGTATCCTTTGTTAGGAGGCAAGGAGAACTGATAAGAATTTTCCACAGTCAGATGAAGTCAGCATCCCTTAAGACAAACCAATTCCCTCTGCCCTGATGATCTGCTTACTAAGCAACGTTCTCATTACTCGGTTGATACGGAAGGGGTACCTTGAATAGGTGGCATGAGTATTCCTGTAACTGGAAAGATGGATCACTAGGGGGAAATAAATAGATTTTCATTCCTCTTCAGATGTGAATTTGGTAAGATGTCAATCAGTTTTCTTAAGTTTGGTTGATTTTGATTTTGAAGGTTTAAAAAAAAACTGAGTCTCTCGATCCACAAAGCAGAGACTCAGAACCTGGTGAAGTTTGTTATTTTGGTAATTCTTTTAAATTAAAATAAAAATTAATTTAAAAATTTTAATTTAAAGTAACTTAAAAATAGTACTTTATAATTTCCAAAGTGCTTCTTTATATATATTGTCATCTGAAATAACAGCTAAGACAGCAGGAATAACTTTGACTGGTTTAACCTTTAGGATGACTATCAAGAAATTAATAATTAATTTAGTAGATGTTATAATTTTATTTGGGTAAAAACTGAGGTATAATACATTTAGTCTAGCACACATATTACAACA
Organism: Oryx dammah; assembly: GCF_014754425.2. Taxonomy (NCBI): domain Eukaryota; kingdom Metazoa; phylum Chordata; class Mammalia; order Artiodactyla; family Bovidae; genus Oryx; species Oryx dammah. Next base: position 24,855,716 of record NW_024070206.1, read on the forward strand.
TGGGAGGAGAATTCTCTCAAGAGAATCAGAGGCTTTCTAGCTGCTTTTCTAGCAGGGATCACCGATGAAGTATTAAGTCTAAACAAACAACTAGGCAACACCATGGCAGTCAGTACATTTACCTTTGAATTTGAACCATTCCCTAGGTAGTAATAAAAGATGAGGTTGAGGCTATTTCTACTTTCTTTTTATGACAAGTGTTCCAGAAGGTGAAGAACAGAATTAGAACACAGGATGTTTATTTTTCATCTTAGGGAACCACATAGTGATTGGTCTTTTATATAAGCTAGGGGAAACTTGATGCTCAATCTCAATACTAAAAATTTACTCCTTCAGTTGGGTGTTTGCTCCAACTGGATACATAAATTTGTGTGTTTCAGGAAACAGGGTGGAGTTCGTTATATAGTTTAGGCTCCATTAAAGGACCTTCTGAGAACCAATTTAGAGTATCTATTTTATCTCAGTTACTTTTAGAAGCGTAACTACCCTAGCTAAAATGGTCAAAACAAAACAAACAAAAAACCCACATGCCATCTATTTTAAGACCCAGTCTTTTATGCTTTGTGTCAACAAAATATATTAGAATAATGATGCCAGTAATGATTATCTTCATTCTAAAAGGGGAGAAAAAGAAATATATCTACACATAAACAATAACATGTTATGTTTTAATTCTAATTGCCTTGTCTTTTTTACTCAACATTTCCAAATTTCTATGCTTATTTATTTTTAGGAAATTATAGTGTGAATCCAAGAGTAAATCCATTGACTAGTATTTCCAAAAATCAATTTTAGATTTTCAGGAAGCAAAAAAGACAAGTTTTACAAAAGACTATGTTAATTTCAATAATGACACACTTAGTAAATAATATCAGATGACTAATGTTTATAGTAAAGTAAGGTACCTTATTATGCATAATTCCATCTTCAGTTTCTTCTCCCCAAGGCTGTCCATCATCAAATAAAGGTGAGCTTTCTTTCATGGCATTATGTAACTGTTCAGTATACAAACACATTAAACTGATTAACTTTATGAGAAAAACACATTTTTCAAGTTTTGCCAAACTTGTTTTCAGTGTCATTTTTAGAAGCATTTACATTATTGCATGATAAAGTCTCTTGAGAGGTTATTCTTTTAAACCTTACAATATAATCCTTTTGACAGTTTAATAACTAAGTCCCCTAGGATTAAAAAAGGATGGGACCCATATTTAGTTCTATTCTACAAAGAAAAATATGCTTTCCTGGTGGTTCAGTCGTAAAGAACCCACCTGCCAATGCAGGAGACCTAGGTGCAATCCCTGGGTCGGGAAGATTTCCTGGAGGACAGAATGGTAATCTACTCTAGCATTCTTCCCTGGGAAATCCCATGAAAAGAGGAGTCCATGGGATCGCAAAAGAGTTGGACACGACTGACTAAACAATAATAGAGAAAAACATGTTGATCTTTTACACTGTTAGTAGCCCATTGAGAACATATGTATTGCTACACATTTTAACATAATTTTGAGAACTGAAAACAGAACTGCCACAAAAGCTAAGCCAGTAATAATGATTTTTTCTTAAATGAACTTAATTTTGGTGCTCAAATGTTATCTGACTCCTTCAAAATGTTTAAGAATGTACTTTAGGTTGAATTTTACAACATAAAGTCTTCATTTAAACAAATATTTAAGCTGAAAAGTGATAGCAAATAATAAATTATAGCAAAACATTCAGATGTTTATAATTAGCAAGCCAGAGGGAAAATGCCTAAATGTTTTTAAGGCACAGAAGTTCCACTTCAGAACATCTGTTTTATAACTTGTTTTAAAAATAAAATTAAAAAGAATTTGCTATAAAACCTAAAGATACAATGTATATCTAGTATAATCAACACTGAGCTCTAAAAACAATGGACTATGCATTAGGAGTATAAAAGAACAACAAATTTTCTTAGCCTAGCACTCATTTACAGGATTGCTGAGTGGGGATACTGTCCTGAGTCTAGAGCTGCTTGTCCTAGCGTTCCTTTCTTGTTCCAAAGGCACTCATAATCCCTTTTGTGTATCTAGAGTGGATGCAGGCAAGCTCTGTCAACTCATCCTTTACCTCTTCTTCACTTGACAAGGCCTCATGTGACAATCAGATTTAATTAAGACTGAAGACATGCAGGGCATAGCCCAAGATGAAAAACAGAATCTCCTACCTGTCATCAGGGTAGATAAAGACAGTTTCTGTTGCTGTGTCAAAGGTCCTTGTGAGAACTCTTGCTACTCTGCAAAGTTGAAGGTGAGCCTTATGGAAGCACAAACAGATCCCCAGAACTGGAGAAAAGACTCTTACTACAAGAACTGAAAATTCTGAACTGAGATGATTTGGTTGAAAAAATTTCAATCTGAAATCATATAAACTAGAAATATGGACTTGAGTAAACTTCTCTTATGTAAAGGTGTCATTTACTAACAAACCACCACTCCTCAATAATATAAAATATGAGAGGAGAAAAGACTCAGAGGAATCTGAGATAAATGTTCAGGGGAAGTTCCTACTGACATTATTTTGCTGTTTTTTTTTTCTTTTGTTGTTGTTGTTGTTTGAATTTTGGGGGGTTTTGTTTATTTCTAGCTGTAAAACCTCATGAAAACATATGATCTCCTTGCCTTTGGGGTATTTCCCTTTCTCTCCTGTGGACTCATGTAGTAACATTTTGAAGAACATAAAACCAAACATGCTCTGAAAACTGACTCAGACTTGCAGCTAATTGGTAAAAGCAAGACTGGGAGAGAAAAAGAAATATTCTGGGGGGGGGGGAAATCTTTCCTATGTATTTATTTAAAATGAGAAATCAAATACCTTGATGCAGTCTATTAGCCAAACCAAGGCTGCCACAATGTGAGGCCATGTATGAGGGGCCCCCACTGTATACATGGAGCTTTTCGATAATGCAAAAGGATACCTATGAAAAATTAGAAAAAATAAGCTAGCATGTTAATTTTTATAAAAATAATGGCTAAATTAAGCAAGAAGTTACATTTAAAAAATTCCAAGTATATACCAACAGTCTTGACTTGTTTAGAAGTAAGATACTTGTCGAGATTCTCTTTGTCATCTTACTCACAAATGATTTTGTGTATTTTTTTGACGATTACTTTGTACACGTATCCCCTAAGCTGCAAAACTTGACCTACAACCAATAGGCAGGACTTCTCTTCTGAAAGATTATTTGTTCCCTCAAATGCAACGTACCCTAAATAAAACCCATGTATGTACTTCTCAAATCCATCTCTCCCTGTGTTTATCCTATGCAGGCTTTTCTGGACTCTTATCTCACTCCATTTTCACCAGGCTTTGACACCTGTCTTTTCTGATCTATAAAATCTGCAGTATCTAGTCCATCCTATCTATTCCTTGTAATGAGTAGTTGAGGGTTTTATGATCATCTGTATTTTAGTAATAATTCCCAAATAGTTGTGTTTTTTTTTGCCTTTTCAATTGATCTTGCATATGTGACCCACAGGGGCCATCTTAAAATATACTGCTTCTCCAACTCAAAATCTTTACACACTTATTGAGTTTCATTCTCCCCTGTGTTCCAATAATCTCTCTAGGCTAAATAGAAATATAACATACAAACCCAAGATCTCTAAAGATTCTTGGAACCTCTTCTTCAAACTTTGTGTCAGGAAGTTCATACGAAGGGCAGAGGAAGCCATAAAGAAAAGTGAAGATCTTCAGGAAGTCTTTAACAGAAGGAGCTTGTAGAGATTTCATGGATACACTATATGCATAACCGTTTTCTGAAAGAAACTACAATAATTTTTATGAAATGTAAAATGTTTCATAATAGGAAAACTATTGAAAAGTACTTAAAGAGAACACTCACAGTTTACAATATTAAAGAATATAAAATACCTCACAGAGCTGTCGAATACATTGCTGAATAAATGCTTTGTCATTAAGTGGTCTTGGGTCCTTGATTTTTTCAGAAGTGGGAAATATACCAAACTGACTATTCCGGGATCCATGTCCACTAGTTCTGCAAACAAAATCAGTCACAATTATTTTCTTCTGTGGTGAAGCCTAAATTATCTCAAGGCGATCTTACATATTTATTCATTTGGCTGTGCTGGGTCTTAGTTGCAGCACGTAGGATCTAATTCCCTGACCAGGGATGGAACCTGTGTCGGGCCACCTGCATTGAAGTCTTAGCCCCTGGATCACCAGGGAAGTCCCATGATTTTATATTTTAACATCAGCATCAAACATTAAAATTCAAGTCTTCAGTTTTTATTTAAACAGATTTCTCCTTATTCAAAGCAGAGAGAAAAAGAACAAATAATGAAGATTAAAGTATAAAATGAGGCGGGAAGAAATACTCTTCTGGTGGTTTGCATCACTAACATACATGTTATCCTCTAAAAATATGTGTTCTGAGTCCAGTAGGTTCTCTGTACCAACCGTTTTCCAGGTCTCTTCAACAACCCAGATCCTTTCAACACCCTACTCAGCCCTTCATGACTGCTCCTTCCAATCTCTTTATTTGCCATTATTTATTGTGAGAAAATTACCTTTGAGATGTTGAAATAGACTGTATGTGCTTTTTTCATGAATGTTATTGTCATGTGATATTATGTATCTGTGATTTACCATAAATATATGTGTTACTGCTTTTTAGTCACTAATAGCTATAGCATATATGCTCCATTCTAAGCGCTGTCCCCCCAAACAAAACTTCATTTGTTTAAACCTTTATAATAATTCCTTTTGCTAATCTTTGCGGCCCAACTTACCTAACTATTGTAGTTTATTATACTTGAAACAGTACTCTCCTTTATTGGACAGACTCCACAAAGCTGAGTTACAGCGAACATTGCTCTAATATCTCAACTCTGTTCACCAAAACAGTTTCTCCCTGCAAGTTTGCTTGCCGCTTTCAAATTCTCTTCTGCCCAGGCTCTCAAATCTCAAAGTTCTTTAGCTTGGGCCCTCTTTCACTGCTGCTGCTGCTAAGTCGCTTTAGTCGTGTCTGACTCTGTGCGACCCCATAGACAGCAGCTCACCAGGCTCCCCTGTCCCTGGGATTCTCAGGGCAAGAACACTGGGGTGGGTTGCCATTTCCTTCTCCAATGCATGAAAGCGAAAAGTGAAAGTGAGGTCGCTCAGTCGAGCCCGACTCTTAGTGACCCCGTGGACTGCAGCCTACCAGGCTCCTTCATCCATGGGATTTTCCAGGCAAGAGTACTGGAGTGGAGTGCCATTGCCTTCCTGCTACTCTAATTAGCTAATTTCCCCCCTGAGAATTTGCTAACTTGAGAACCACTCTTCTACCTACTGCTAGTAGTTAATCTTTAATATGTTTATGTATATTTTTTTACCAAGGAATACATGTATAGACTCAGCTCTTATTTTACACAAAATACTAATAGCTTTTGAAATTATTAAAGTATTTCCTAACTAATCAAAATACTGTTCAACTTACAGTTGAACTTACAACTTACAGTTTAAGAGTGTAGGGTCTAGAACCAGAGTCTGTGGTTAAAAATGCTATCTCTGTTACCAGTTGTATGACTTTGGGTAAATTACTTAACGTCTCAGTGCTTCAATTTCCTTACTGATAAAATGAAGACAATAACTATCTACACATAGAGCAGTTCTCAGGATTGAATAGAAGAGACATAAAATAGCACTTTTCTGGCTTACAAAAATTCTCAGCAAAGATTAGATTTTGTCATCTTTATCTCCATTATCTCTGAAGTTCAGCTCTGAAATCAAAGTTATATTATAAACTTAAGATTTTTCAGCTAGAATGAACACCAGAGACAGTTTAACCTGGGTTTATGACAAAGATTTCTCATAAGGTAACAAATATGTCATCTCTAAATATTTTCAAAGTAGTTAAATAAACACCTGTCTTAAAGTTATATTTTAAGTTTTGGTGAGATAAAAAAAAAGTTTGTTTTGGAGTTGGGAATTTCTTTAAAACAATTAACTTTATTGAGGTATAATTTGGTTAGAATAAAATGCACCTGCTTAAAGCATACAGTTTGATGAGGCTTGATAAGGTACACACCTGTGAAAACTCTACCATGATCAAGATTAAACGTTTCCATCATCCCAAAGTCTCATCCCTCTAAACAGTCAATCCTTACTTCACTCCAGACAACCTCTGATCTATTCTAGGTAGCGGTTCTCAAAGTGTAATCTAGGGTATCTGAGAAGTCAAAACTCTTTTCACAATAAAATTAAGGCTCTTTTTCACCCGTTTCGTTCTCATTCTCTCTCTCCTGAGTGTACACTGCAGTTTTCCAAAGGCTAGCTACATGACGTCAGATACTGCAGCAGACTGAATTCAGAAACAGATGAGAATCTAGTTACCTTCTATGAAGGCAGACATTAAGAGACTGCAAAAACATAAAACAACATCACCTTATTGAAATACTTTTGTTTTTAAAAAATGTTTTTTAAAATAAAGCATGTTATTTATGTTAACATATAATAGGTTATTGTTATTTTAAATTGAATTAATAAATATTAAAAATTTCCCCTTCAGTTTCAATTTCTAATATAGTTAATATCTATAGAGATAGCCCATAAAATAAGAGTCCATAATATTTGTTTTTGTTGTTGTTCAGTCGCTAAGTCATATCTGGCTCTTTGTGACCCCATGGACTGTAGCACACCAGGATTCCCTGTCCTTCATTATCTTTCAGAGTATGTTCAAATTCATGTCCATTGAGTCCGTGATAGGTTCCAACCATCTCATCCTCTGTTGTCCCCTTCTCTTCCTGACCTCAATCTTTCCCAGCATCAGGGTCTTTCCCAATGAGTCAGCTCTTTGCATAAAGTGGCCAAAGCATTGGAGCTTCAGCAGCAGTCCTTCCAATGAATATTCAGCATTGATTTCCTTTAGGATTGACTGGTTTGATAATATTTAAGAGTATTGAAAAGTCTGTGACTAAAATGTTGGACTAGCTGATGATTCCTAATGTTAAAATGCTCTGATTCCAGAGTGTCTATGTGAAGAATTTTCCATCAAGTATTCACTTTTAACAATGAAACAGTGGTCTGAATGTTTTGATGTATCTTTCAGCATCATCTAAGGCAAATATAACCAATTTAACCATTTAAAACAGAGGAAAACAAGATTATAACTTTCTCTTGAAAGGGACCATGATATCTAATTTTTTGTACTTTGAGCATTTAACTCAATGTATGGCTATAAGAATCTTTTCCATTAGAATCAATAAAAAATATCATTACCTTTTACCAAATACAGAGGCTTTTCTTTCAGATGTGGGTCTGTTTATATTCAGTTTTCCAAAGGTTGATTTCTCTTTGCTTTAAGAAAAGGAGAAAAACAATCTCTTCAAATGAATGGAAAAATATTAGTTCAAGAGATTTCTGAAAATATGTTACCCATTCCCTACAAAAATAATTCAAAAGCATGAAAATTTTCAGCAGCAATTAGTTGTTATAAACGGGATAGGCTTATAATATAGTATATATTTGCTTAACTAAAGTGTTAAGAAAGTAGGAAAAAACCCATATTTACATTATTATTTTAATTATCTTACAATACGCACATTTATGGATAACAACTTCAAAGGAAAATGAATAATTTAAAAATAGATATTTTCAATCATAGACTGATAGTCACACTTAAATGTTGTTTTTTTTGAGGCTTACTCTTTATTAGAATGTGGCTATATTTAAGAACATACATTATGTCAATTACTGACCAAAAATATTGACAAAAGCAGTCTTTTAGCTTCTGACAATTTAAGGCACAAATCTTCTGCAGTAGTAACGTGCAAAAGTACAAAAAATTTCTCTGATTTCAGAAGAAAAAAATGTATAAATATTTCAAATTTCTAAAAGTAGCAGAGGCTCATACAATGTAAACCTAAGTAATTTAAGAGCAATTAGCAAGTAACTTCATTGGAGAAGGAAATGGCAACCCACTCCAGTATTCTTGCCTAGAGAATCCCAGGGATGGGGCTGCACAGTCGGACATGACTGAAGCGACTTAGCAGCAGCAGGAGCAGCAAGTAACTTGTACCTTGGTAATATAGGATTGATACAACTCATATAGATTAGAAATAGCCTTCTCTTAATTTTAAGAAAATCATTCATAGGGAAAAATTAGTTTATGATCGAAAGTTCTCCCCCCCAGTTGATTGTTTACTGAAAACCTAAAAAAAAAAAAAATTGAAGTATAGTTGATTTATGATGTTACAGGTATACACCAAACTAAGTATTTATTATACATTATTACAGGATATTGAATACAATAATAGCAAGTTCTTCTGGACACCTTTTCTGGACACCAATGAATCTCCAGGAAATAGTTTAGAGAAGCAGTGTTCTGTAGGTGGCTCCTAAACTGCAGTTAATTGTCAGAGCAAGTAATGGTTTTGATTGAGAACTGTGCTAGTTGAATAAACCACAGTAAACTGAAAATTATAGCACAGAACCTGCTCAAACAAGCAGCTCCGAGGAAAGCAGGAAAATAAGAATGAAAGAGCCCTGAAGGGGAATTAGCAGTCCCTTAGGGATTGCCTTACAAAGTTTGTGGCTTTTGAGATTTAAGTATCAAATGAGATAAGACACAACATGGAGTAACAGGCCCACTCTCAGCCTTCATTGACTCTAAATCAGGTACCGCTGACAACAGACAAGATTCATCACAATATTACTCACACTACATGTTTGCATTAACTATCTTTACAGATTTCTCTACCAAAGACAATAAGGCATGAGGTACTCACGTTTGAGGGGTATGGAGACCTGGTTTATTTAAGTCCTGGGATCTTAATTCCTGCATAGACAGGCGGCCAGCACCACCAGTGGAAAACGAACTGCGTTTCATGCTTATGACCTGCATTCATGAATTTGGTATTAAACAAGTCTTTCCAGATGTAGATGGTACATTAAACCTCAACTTTTATCTCATCCTCAAACAGAAAGGCAGCCAAGTTTCATTGTTCTTTCCTGGGTTACCTTGTTTATGTAAGGTGAAGTCCTCATTTACAGGGAGTATTTATCTATTTGATTTCCTTTAAAAATATTCAACAAATGAAAATACTTACTAACTGCCTACCATGTACAAGGGAGTGTGCAAAGCAGTGCAAACAGTAGAAAGGTGAATAAGGTATGATTCCTCTTCACAAGGTAGTAAAACCCTGAATCCTAGCTCAGATCACATTACCACTGTTGGCTGTGCCTATTTCGATGGGAAGTCAGGGGCTACCTGAAGACAACTACCTCTGATGTTTCCTTTGGTCTCAAACCATTCTGTTTTCTTTTCCTAATGTCCAGCCTCTTTAGCTCTGTCCTTAACCTTCTCTATATAATTTATATTCTTCAATTACTGGCCCTCTTGCTTCAGTCTCCCTTTTATCAAGGATAAATTATCTGGTCTACAGGCCGCTGTCCAGTTCCTCAGACTACATTCACATCTCACTCCTTTCCCACCTCCTGGGGTATCTTTCACTGAGAAATTCTCGGATCCTATTGTTACTTAGTCCAACCTCACTCTGATTGCTGCAGGACAGGCCAATTAATCTGAGATATGGTATTGAAAGACCTAACTGAAATGCCAGGTTCTTTTATAGATTGGAGATGCCAGGGAGGTGAATAAATAAAGTAAAATGGCCATTAATCTTGAAAATATCTCCTAGAATGGCAAACCTTAGGCAGGAGATGTGTTAATTTCTTCCTTCTGTTATCTACAGGTGGACAGGGTTCCGAACAAAGGCACTTTAGTTTAACAGTCAGGCAGAGGGGCAGGATTCTCAGAGGTTGGTCGTTATGTATGATTATAATAACAAAAGCAACAGAAAACAAGTCAAAGAAACAGTTCTAACTAGAGTTAGAATTGGCTTTTCTCTGCAACAGGATCTTGTCTTTGATGCATTAGACACTTTACTCCTCACCTTTCCAGGTCCCGCCCTGGTTTCCAGGACAATGGACATCTGTGGTTATCCTTTTCTCTAAGCTCTCCTTTGTCTTTGAAACGGATATACTCTTTCCTTCTTTGTGTGGACACCCATTTCTTCTTCAGTACATACTTCTGTATCTAGTAAACTTTTCCACTCTCATCTATATTTTCCCTCCCAATCTCCGCTTAAAACGTACTCTCAGGATCTGAGATGAATACTTCTGGATGTACTCCGTACACGGCAATCGGGATGTTACACTAATAGCTCAAACGCAAAAACAACAAACAGTTCCTCATCTTGTCTTCCTCTGTGTGCTCTCATCAATTTTTCCCTTTTTCCTCTCTCCAGGCCCTCTTCTTCCCATCAGTGTCCGCTTGGCCCACCCCTTCTCCCTCGGAAAATCACTGCCATAAGAAATTTATTGGACTCTAGAGAACTAGCGCCTCGTACCGACTGGCTCGAGAGGTCGGTTACAACAAACACCAAAACGTCGCTTCCCAGGGCTTGTGAATCTAACCTGGCGACCTGGCGTTCTCCCTCCAGCTGCGGAGCAAAATTAACCCAAAATCATTAGTTACCTTTCTTCCAGCTTCCCGAGACGATCCAAAGACCGAACTGCTGTAAACCCTGCAACCGCCCACTGGACAGGATAGCAGCCGCCAAAACACAAATCCCTTCCACCCGCCGCCGCCTTTCGAATTTTAAAATCTCCCCCGGCGTGTACGTCATCGCGCAGGACGTGCGCGCGCGTGCGCAATTTTCTTGCGCAACTCTCGTACGCAATTCTTGCGCGCCGCTCCTCGTCGCTGGGCGTTTTGCGTATTGCTGGCGCGCCGCCACCTCACCGGCTGCACTGGCTTTTCGTGGCCTCTGTGAGCGTCGTGTGCAAAGTCAGGTCCGACCTTTGAATTTTGCGGTGAATGCCGGAGCGCTGTACGTCACTGAGTAGCGAGCAGAGCGCTCTAGGCCTGGAAACGCGTTTTTTTTTTTTTTTTTCCCCCGTACAGCAGCATGGCCGCTCCCGTCGACTCTTAGAAAAGGAGAATTTTTTTTTATCCCCACTTTGTCCTGAAAGGCGTGTCTTTCAGGATCTCTGGGTTAGACGCGTGCTGTTTCATGAAGCAAGTCTGGGAAGTACTGGAAGTACTAGAAGTACTGGGAAGGCGGCGAGGTAGGCGTTAGTGACAGCGGAATGTGGGCGCAGTCGGCGTCAGAGTCGCGCTGCTGATGCAGGTGGATTCTTTACGGACTGAGTTATCAGGGAAGCCCAGTAAGATACTTGGCATCACCCGCTTCCCTGAATTTGAACTCAGAGGCAAACACAGCCCCAAACCTGGAAAGTGGTGGGGGTGACAGGGGAGCTCAGAGCTCCAGGACTGGATACCTGGGTCTTGTAGCAGTTGTGCCATCAATGAGTTGTACATACTGTCGTGGTCCGGGTGCGGGTTGGAAAAGGATTTCCAGATATGAGACAGAATGAGAGGGAAATAAAGTTTATTAGAATGGGAGACAGCGGGCCAGCTCAAGGGAAAACCGACGTTGAACAGGGGTCCTTAGTCCACTTTTATACCTAGGGTACATGGAGTAGAATAGGGGTCTTGCGGGTCATTTGCTGATTGGATGAGGGATGTATACTGGGTGGGGGAAGAGTAGGGCAAATACCTTCTCTCTAAGGAGTAGGAGGGGAGACAGGTTATACTGTTCTATTAACAGTTACAACATGTGGAGGGAAGGACCGTAAGGGTCTGGTTTTTCTGTTCCTGCATTCCAAGACCCTCCTTGGTTTTATCTGCTCTTTCGTCCTAGGATCACCACACATACTTGAGGGCAAGTCACCTTTCCTGTGTGTTTCAGCCTTCCCATCTACACTTCTAGCTTGCACTCTCCGTTTTAGGACCGCTTCACCACATGTGATGACTCTTGATACCCCGTGGCCTGTAGCCCGCCAGGCTCCTCTGCTCATGGGATTTTCCAGGCAAGAATACTGGAGTGAGTTGCCATTTCTTCCTCCAGGGGATCTTTCTGATCCAGGGATGAAATCCCCGTCTCCCGTGTCTCCTTTGGCAGACGGATTCTTTGCCACTGAACCACCTGGGAAGTCTTGATGACTCTGAAGGGAGGACCAGTAACAGAATTACTGCCATCAGTAGCGTTTATTTGATTGCTTTGTGTGAAACACGAGCACAACGCTTAAAAGTTAGTTACCTCATTTAATTCTCTAAATTGCCCCCTAAGATGTCCTAAAATGATTAAATCGAAGCTCGGTGAAATCAAATGACTGGTCCATGGTCATAATGCTAATGCAAATGGTGTTAGAAATTTGAATCTATATACATTGCTACTGTTATTAACTGTGCTATTAACTGCTTAATGTATTTCTTATTTTATTTCTTATTCTATATCACTTTTTAAATTCTCCACTACACAACATTTAGTAATCAAAATCCAGAACTTAACGCCTTTTTTGGTCTTTTTTTTTTTTGGCTGTGCCATTCGGCCTGTGGGATCTTAGTTCCCTGACTGGGACTGGAACCGAGAACCTGAAATCCAGACTCTGTGAAAGCTCAGAGTCCTAATCACTGGCCTACCAGGGAATTCCCTAAAAACTGTCTTTTAGGAAAAGATAAGTTCTGAAAAAACCTAGTTGCCAGAAGAGGACTGCTCAGAACCAATTGCAGATCTGGACTCTTTACCTTGCAGTTTTGCTAGGGGTTAGTGCTTCTGATCGGAGAAGGTAATGGCACCCCACTCCAGTACTCTTGCCTGGAAAATCCCATGGATGGAGGAGCCTGGTAGGCTCCAGTCCGTGGGGTCACTAAGAGTCGGGCACAACTGAGCGACTTCACTTTCACTTTTCACTTTCATGCATTGGAGAAGGAAATGGCAACCCACCCCAGTGTTCTTGCCTGGAGAATCCCAGGGACAGAGGAGCCTGGTGGGCTGCCATCTATGGGGTCTCACAGAGTCGGACACTACTGAAGCGAGTTAGCAGTAGCAGCAGCAGTGCTTCTGATGGAGGAGCCTGGTAGGCTGCAGTTCATGGGGTCGCTACAAGTCAGACACTACTGAAGCGACTTAGCAGCAGCAGCAGCAGTAGTGCTTCTGATATCCTGTTAAAATTGCATTTTGCTCTGTTTTGACTCTTTCTGCACTCCATTGGTAGCAGTGATTAGTAAAGCAGTTGTGCTGGAGAGACTTACTGTAGTAAGTGTGGTTTAAAAAGGAGCTGACACCGTAATAGCTCCTATGGAAATTCTGTGGCCTTCTCTAGGCTTATATCATTTAAAAGGCTGGATTCTCATAGGTAATGCAATATTCTTTGGTTTGACAGGACACTCACCATTTTAGGATTCAATGTCTTCATGACTTGTAGGCTGTAGACCTATTGGCTAGAGCCAAGTGCCAAGCGGGAGGTTGTATGGAGGCTCAAGAAACAGGAGGATCTCATTGGGATTCCAGAAATAAGGTCAGGTCTTTACCCTCTTGGTCAAGTTGGCTGAAATTTTTGAATTATCAACCCTGAAATTAAAAGTTTACATTGTTTTAGATATAGCGAATAGACTTATGGACATGGGGAGCAGGGAGGAGAGGGTGAGATGTATGGAGAGAGTAACATGCAAACTTACGTTACCATATATAAAATAGATTACCAATGGGAATTTGCTGTATGTGTCAGAAAACTCCAACAAGGGCTCTGTATCAAGCTAGAGGGGTGGGATGGGGAGGGAATTGGGAGTGAGGTTCAATAGGGAGGGGATATATGTATATCTATGGCTGATTCATTTAGTGGTTTGACAGAAAACAGCAAAATTCTGTAAACTAATTATACTTCAATTAAAAAAATATTTTAAAAGTTTATATTGTTTTAATGTTTCATTGTAATGTTTTATTTTAGTTTTTCTTAGTTCTACTATACTTATTAACAACTCAAAAATTTTAAATTCGCTTCTGTGTACATTCAAGTTTATATACTTGCACATAAAATCTATGTGTGTATGAAGTATATTTTTATTGAAAAACAGGACATTTAAGAATTTCTCAGGGAAGTTTTACTTCTAGTCAAACTAGGGTTTTACTTCTAGTTTCTAATTCCAAGAGGTGTTTGTATGTTTTGAAGGAAGAGAATGTCTGTGGTGCATGAGCTATCACCAGGATGGCTGCTGGATCACCTCGCTTTCATTAACAAGATAAGCTATGAACTTCACCAGAATCGTGAGCCTTGTTGTAGTAAAAGCCAGCCTACTTCTTCTGTTCACCTTGATTCTCTTCACGTGGATTCTGTGTCCTCTTTTGGAGCTTCTGCTACATTTGTTCCTTCCATCAGTAAGCCAGAGAATGATGATAGAGGAAATTGTGAAATGTTCATACAGAAATACGTATTTCGATCTGAACTGTTTGATGTCAGCAAACCTTATATAACTTCCGCTATTCACAAAGAGTGCCAAGAAAGTAAAGAAAAGGAAGATCTAGTAAATGATGTTAAGAAAGAAATCTCCATTTCTGTTAATGGCAAGGTAATAACTCTTAAGAAATTTTTATTTTTCTACAGAGAACACAAATGTATCATTCCAATGTCTCAAATATCTTGTGATTTACTAATTCTAAAGAATAGTCAATAAGTCATAGTGGTACTTTAGCATATCCAGAGTAATTTCAATTTTTTGCTAACATTATACCATTTTTAGAAAACCAAATATGCGTATCTCAAAAGTAAGCAAAGTTGTTCAAAAGTGAATGTTCTGTAAATTAACAAACAAAGCTACATGATAAAAAACCCTGTCTGCTTAGGTTTCTGTATTAATTGCATGTTTTACATGTATTTTTGCTCAAAAACATGTTTTGCCCTCTATAAAATTTTAAAGCAGTATATAGATTTGCGGAGATTTTTCCTTTGGGGATAAACTTGTATAATAAATGTTTGGAAGAAGGATAATGTTTTTGAAAGATTTCTAGTAATAAAACTAGAAAGTTACTATGGAAAATTATATATTCTTAAAGTATATATATTTGTATACACATTGGTGTTATCAGAAGTTTTGAGAATGCTATTGGGGTCAAATTAATTATGCTTTAATACTTTTTATGTACTTGAAGAATTCAGAGATGATTATACCAAGTCTATTTCAGATAGATTATATTAACATTTTTTTGTTGTTGTTAGAGACAGGAGTTACATTCATTATTCAACCAATAAATGTTTCTATGTGCTGTTGCAAACAGAGTGAGGAAACAGGAAAAATATAATCTGCTTTTTAGATCTTATAGTTGAGTGAGGAAGAAAGATACCAAATAAGAAAGCATGTTGAGACATATAATAAGGAAAGTAATAGAGATTCCATTTATTTATTCAGCCAACAAACTTTTGTTGTTAGCCTGCTAGGAGTTTTCAACCATGTAGGCACTGAGATTTCAGCAACAACAAGTAGAAAGTCCCTACTGTGTATTGTATTCACATGTTCTTTGGAGTTGTTACATGTAGAACAGATATATCTTATTTGTACCCAATCTTCAGATTACGCATAAAGATCTATTAAAAGTACATTGCAGATTTTTTTTTTGGTGTAGAAATTAAGCTGCAGTCCATGGGGTCGCTGAGAGTCGCACACAACTGAGCGACTTCACTTTCACTTTTCACTTTCATGCATTGGAGAAGGAAATGGCAACCCACTCCAGTGTTCTTGCCTGGAGAATCCCAGGGACGGGGGGAGCCTGGTGGGCTGCCGTCTATGGGGTCTCACAGAGTCACACATGACTGAAGCGACTTAGCAGCAGCAGCAGCAGCAGAAATAAAGAAAGTTCAGAATAATTACCCCATATACCAACTGATAGATTACACTGGTGACTCTTTATTACAGTATCTGTTTCCTTGTGTCCATGGATGTCAGTGCTACATTTTATTATATTGTTCTAGTTCTTTCTAATAGCAGATGAGGCCTCGGTGGCCTTTTTTTGTGTGGCAATTTATATATATAACATAAAATTTACCACTTTAACCATTTTTAGCTGTACAAGTTAGTGGCATTGAGTACATTCACATTGTTTTCTAATCATCGCCATTATTTATATCCAGAATGATAAGTTTGTAGTAATAGTAATAATAATTATTATTATTTGAGAAAGCTTACCTCCCTCGTCCATACTCTTTGCACTTATTTCAATCTCAGTAGTTAATTATTACCTCCTAAAGAATGAGATAGACAATATGGAAAATGTGATAAATAAAAAAGAAATATTAATGTATTTCAAAGTATCAATATTGTGATAGATGGCCACAAAATTTCTTCCCTGTTATTTACTCTTTAGAAGCGTAAGAGATGTGTTGCTTTCAATCAAGGTGAACTGGATGCTATGGAATACCACAGAAAGGTATGGTGTAAAATGTTCATTGACGACATTGGAAGGTTAATGTGAACTAGTGTAAGTAAATGGACAATGTGAATAAGGGTGGTCTTAAAAATCAGGCAATCATTTTGATCAAGGTTAGAATTTAACAGTGGAGTGGTTTATTGTTACTTCTATAGTAATTAACAATTTAAATCAATTTTTATTAGAACTCCATATACTTAACACACATTTAACATAAATAAACGTATGCTATATTGGTAAAGTCTAGAAGTTTTTTGAGTTATAAAAGTCTACTGTCAGTAGGTAAAAGCTAGCATAAACTTATGCTACATTGCTTAAGCATATATTTCACATAAGTAAACTTACGCTGTATGAGTGTGGTGATATCTTACTGAGGTTTTTAGCTTGCATTTCCCTAGTGACTAATAATGTTGAGAGTCTTTTCATTGCTGTACATCCATATACATTCTTTGTTAAAGTTGTTTAGGATTAATGTTGATTCATCCTTGAATATTTGATGTAATTCTCCAGTGAGATTATCCAGCTCTGGAGTTTCCTTTTGGGGAAGGTTTTTTTAGTAACAATATCAGATTCTTTAATAGAGCACAGGGATTTTCAGATTTTCTGATTTGCTTATGTCAATTTTGGCAAGTTGTATTTTCCAAGAAACTTGTCCATTTCATCCAAGTTGTCAAATTTATTGGTATGGCATTGTTCATAGTATTCTTTTTCCATGCTTTTAATGTTTGTAGGATTTGTGATGATAAGTGATCACCCTTTTCATTGCTATGTTGGTGATTTGTATTCTTTCTTTTCTAGCTTGGGGCTTGTTTTTCGGTTGTACTTTTCAAAGAACCAGTCTTTAAAAAAAATTTTTTGGTAGCTTTTTTTCTTTTTTTGTGGTAATATATATATATAACATAAAATTTACCACTTTAACCATTTTTAGGTGTACAAGTTAGTGGCATTGAATACATTCACATTGTTTTCTAATTATCACCATTATTTAGATCCAGAATGATTTTGCCATCCCAACTGAAATTTTACCCATTAAACAGTAACTCCCCACTTCCTCTTCCCCCTACGTGCAACATTTTAATTATCTGTTTTTCTGTTCATCCACATTTGGGATGTTTCTACCTTTTGGCTGTAGTGAATAGTGCTGCTATAAACATGAGTGTGCGCACATAACATGTATATATAAATGTGTGTAAACACATACATGTTTATACACTCACACATAAACAGGAGTGTCCCTACTTTCAGTTTTTTTTTTGGAATATACCCAGAAGTGGCCTTACTGGATCATATGATAATTCTGTTTCTAATTTTTCGAGGAACTGCCTTAGTGTGTTCCACGGTGGTGGTGCCACTCTGCCTTCCCACCAGCAGTGCATAAGCATTTCCAGTTTCTCCATATCCATGTCAGCACTTATTTTCTGTTTTTATTTTTTTCAGTTGCCATCCTAATGGGTAAGAGTAGTGTCTCACTGTGGATTTGATTTACATTTTGCTGATGATCTTTGGTGTTGAGCATATTTGTATGTGCTGTTGGCCATTTGTATGTCTTCTTTGGAGAAATGTCTGCTCATGTCCTTTGCTCATTTTAAAATTGGGTTTTTGTTGTTGTTTTTGGAGTTCTTTTATATTCTGAATATTAATCCTTTATTAGACACATAAAGTGATGTGAAGTATATTCAAAGAACCAGCTTTTAACTTAATTTTCCTTACTGTCTGTTTTCTATTCTGCTGATATTTGTTCTCTATTATTTTCTTCGATTTGGTTTACTTTGCTCTTTTTCTGTTAATAACTTCTTAAAGTAGAGCCTTTTGTCAGTGAGTTTAGATCATTTTTCTTTTCTAATATAAGCATGTAAAGCTGTAAGTTTCCCTTGAATTGCTGCTTTAGTTGCATTCCATGTATTTGGATATGTTGTATTTTCACTTTCATTCACTTCAAAATATTTTCTAATTTCTCTTGTGATTTTATCTTTGACCTATATGAATTATTTAGAAGTCTGCTATTTCATTTTCAGATATTTGATGTTTATCTTAATATCTTCTTGTTATTGATTTCTAGCTTAAATCCATTGGAGTAAAAGAATATACTCTGATGTCAGTCCTTTTAAATTTATTGAGTTTTATTTTACAGTCTAGCATGTGAATTATCTTTGTGACTGTATGCTATTTTTTATGTATTTTTGAATATGTATTCTTTAGTTGTTGAATACAGTGTTCTATGAATGTCAGTTAGGGTAAGTGGATTGATAGTATTATTCAGAACTTCTGTCTTTAGAGATTTTTGGTTTATTGGTCTATCACTTGTTGGGTAGATTTTGCTTGGGTGAGTTTAGAATGAGGATTTTAGTCTAAGGCTGATGATTATTCCCTTTTACTGACACAAAATCTGTTAGGCACCCAATACCCCTGTTAAGAACAATGATGAACTGTCTGAGATTTTACTTTATTTGGAAGCTAACAAGTTAGCACGTTTAGGTCTAAGATTTTATTAAAACAGATTTAGATCAAAGTATTAAAGTAATGAGTTTATTAAATTAAGAAGTCACATGTATGTACTGATCACTGCTCAGCTGGAGACTTGACTTTCTGCAACTCTCAAGAGCTCTCTGTCTGTGCAGCTCTCTGCTCTGGTGTCCTCCCTGCAAACGCTTGCTGCCTTGGCCTTTCCAGACTCCCAGCTCTGGTTCCTTGGCTCCGAGAGACTACTGGTCTCTGAACGGGTCTCCTCCTTGTCCTGCTATATGAAAACTTTCTCAAGGCAGTAAGCTGGAGCAATTGGGTTCTTTTTTTATTTAGGGAGTACAATTCTGGGGCTTTCCAGGTGGCGCAATGGTAAAGAATCTGCCTGCCAATGCAGGAGATGCAAGAGATGCAGGTTCAATCCCTGGGTTGGGAAGATCCCCTGGAGGAGGACATGGCTGGGGAATGTCAGCCATGGAGAATTTTTGCCTGGAGAATCCCATGGGCAGAGGAGGAGCCTGGTAGACTACAGTCCATGGGGCCGCAAAGAGTTAGACATGACTGAGTACATGTGTAATTGTATTAATAATACTATTCTGCAATGCTTGACATCCACCCAAGGTCTGAAAGCATTTTTTCTGAAAATAATTTTTTAAAAGTAATTTCAGATGAAAAGTACTCCATCTTATCCAGAAGCAGTACTGGCTTTAAATTTTATAATTATTCTGGTTCTGTTATTGCAAAACTTTTTTAATATATTCATTTTATAGAGTTGACTTTTTCTTCTTTAACAATTCAAGCTATATTTTTATGAAGTCAAAGATATGTTAATTTCTTTTAATTTTATTTTAAAATTAAATTACTAGAAAAATTAAGATTAAATGTAATTAAAACAATTCTTTTTATAGATTAGAATTTTCACTTCTAGAAACATTATCAAATTCATCTTATAAATTTTTAAGGATTTTTAAAAATATATATTGCTTGGTTATTTAGTTTCCATTGAGTTTATGAGATTTGTATTATTCCACGGTTAGGAAATAGCCTTTCAAAGGTATAGTCACACTTTCTTTTTCTTGTAGTATAAAATTATTTTATTGTAAGCATTAAGAATATTGGTTTTATTCCATAAGTTGAAATATTCAAAGCATAGTAGGAAGCTTTATTATTTAGAAAATTATTTTAATGTCAGTGATGTTTTAATATACTTAAAAAATTATCTTACAGATCAGGGGGCTTATTTTGGATGGATCTTCACAGTTAATCCAAGAAGGTCTCACAAGTGGCTTTCTTCATTCATGTTCTGAAAAACGGAACAAGTGCAGTGAGCCCATTACTTTACCACATGATACCTGTAATTTATTGGAATTATGTGAAATGGCAAAGCATTTGCCTTCTCTGAATGAAATGGAACTTCAGACGTTACAGTTGATGGAAGATGATGCCTGTGTTACAGAGCAGGATTTATTTTCACGGATTGTTGAGAATACCTCTAGCTTTACAAAAATGATTACTTTAATGGGACAGAAATACCTGCTGCCACCAAAAAGCAGTTTTCTTTTGTCTGACATTTCTTGTATGCACCCACTTCTGAACTGTAAGTAGTTATTATGTTTATTATTAGATAATTTTTCTGTGGCCTCAAAAGTCAAGAGCAAGTCTGAATGTTGAATGAGCATCAGCATTTTGTGATAGGGAGAATAATTTTTTCTATATTTTCTTTTTTAATTTAAAACTTTAAATTCAGTTTTAAAGTGCTGACTTATGCTTTAAAAATTAAAAAAATAAATCTTATTACAAACAAAGTATCAAAAACTTAACTAGTCCCCAAGAGAATAAATATAGTTACTGCTCTATACTTAGGAATTCAGGGTATAATTGTGTTTGACCAAGTAATTTTAACTTTTATGCATAGCAAAGTAGAAATGCTTCAGATATGAATGTCAATTCCCAAACTATTCTTAGCCTTTTAGGTTACATTTTAAGCTATTTTCAAGTTTATTATCTAAAGTTTCTCAAAAGTATTTCCCTGTATAAAGTTGAAAATTTAGATATTGATGTTCAGAGTTATCTACACGTAAATTTGAATTTAGATTTCTGAAGCTTAACTATGAGTCTTTAGACACCCCACAAAACTGAGCCTGTTTCCTAATCTATAAAATGGATATGATGATACCTACTTCTGAGGGTAATTTTGAGGATTAGTTGAGATAATTTGCGTCACAAGCTTAGCTCAGTGATATGTTATGTTTCCAGTAAATTATAACTATCATAATATTCTAAGGGATAAAATAAGAGGTATATTGATTAAATTGAATTTAATCTGTTATATACTGTTATTGGTACATTTTGTAGCAAAATTTTAAGTTATTAAAGTAACATAGCTTATTAATGAAAAGGTTCTTTTAATTACTTTCAAGCCATTTTAAACATGAGTGGTTATTCATGTCACAGTGTCATGAATTCTTCAGGGTAAATGACAAGATAACAAAATAACGAGAAAATCATGCAATATTTGAACATTTTTTCCCCATTCTTTCTCATCTTTGTTACTCTAATCGTTTAACAACCATTACATCCTTATTTTAATTTGCATTCTTTTGATTACTTATGTGATTGTCCATTTATAAAAATATACCTTTGTGTATAAAAGGGAAAGGGACAGCTTTTCCTTATAGTAAAATCCCAATTAATAAATGTAGGTGGAATGATGTAACTAGGTAATTTCCGTTTGACACGTAGCATAGTACTTGGGTGTCAAAATAGTAGGTGAAAAGATGAGATGCAGGATATTTGCAGAGTCTTAAAGTATGTCCCTACCAGATAGTTAATAATTATTGGGGTAGAACTGGAGAAACCTGGCTGACAACCCTTTAACCAAACAAATGACTCAAGATGGTATCACTAATCATGAGACATTCTGACACCCTGTGCTTCCTGCTGATGACCAGCCAGTAGTGGTCTTCAAAAGTATCAAGGTCAAAAAAGATAAAAACTGAGGAACTTTTCCACATTGGAAGAAATTTATGAGACATAGTGATTAAATGTGATTTTGCTGGGGATCCTGGACTAGGGAAAAGGATACTAATAGACAATTGGGGACATTTTATCAATATTAAGGTCAGTATGTCAGTTAAAAAATTGAAGTTTTATTTCACGTAAAAAGTGAAAAAAAAAATAAAGCAAAAATCCTCACATCCATCCTGTGTTTGAAAGGACCATTTTAATATGGCTGCCAAGACTTACATAGGGCATTTACAAATCATCGATGTCTAGCTAGGGGCTTCCCAGGTGGCCCTAGTGGTAAAGAACCCACCTGCAAATACAAGAGACAGAAGAGATGCGGGTTCAGTCCCTGCGTTGGGAAGATCCCCTGGAGGAGGGCATAGCAGCCCATTTCAATATTCTTGCCTGGAGAATCCTATGGACAGAGGAGCCTGGCAGACTACAGTCCGTAAGGTCATAGAATCAGACATTACTGAAGTGACAGCACAATGTCTAGTAAGGGAGCTGTAGTTATTTTTAGAAAGGGTGCAACAGGTGCAATTACTTTGAAATCCCAGAGGTACTAAATTATAAGGGGAATCTCAACTTTTTTGGATGAATTATTCTATTTGAATAAATGCCACAAATCCTTTTTTTTACCTGCATATTGAAATATATTTGCCAGCATATTTATGTCTGTAGTGAATGCACTTCATTGTTGAAGAACATGTTTAGTTTTTAAAGTGATACAAGTAGAAGGTATTTTCTGAAATCCTTTCTTTGTTTTCAGGTAAGAAAACATACGATGTGATTGTGATAGATCCACCATGGCAGAACAAATCGGTTAAAAGAAGTAACAGGTAAGTGTATCTGTTACATATGCTTTCTGAAAGCTGTTGTTGTTTGTACATTATAGTTACATAAACTGAAAGTGTTACTTTATGGTACAAAGTGTCTGAAAAACTAAAACACTTTAGTTTTAAAATTTTAATTCCATTAAGTGGGTAGGTGAAGTAGGTAATTCTCTTAAACTAGAACTATATATAAGAATGTTAAAAATAATATATTTATTAAAGATGAAGTTTGCTGACTGAATTAGTTCAGAAATGTTTCTGTAACATCAAAAGACAACATTTTTGCCTTCTTTGGGGCTTCCCTCGTGGCTCATATGGTAAAGCGTCTGCCTGCAATGCGGGAGACTTGGGTTCAATCCCTAGGTCGGGAAGATCCCCTGGAGAAGGAAATGGCAACCCACTCCAGTACTCTTGCCTGGAAAATTCCGTGGATGGAGGAGCCTGGTAGGCTACAGTCCATGGGGTTACAAATAGTCGGTTGCATGACTGAGCAACTTCACCTTTCACTTTGCCTTCTTTGATATCAAATTCTAAAGTTTTGAAATATGTGCCAAAATATAGTATTCCTTAGTAATCTGCTATGAATGAAATTGTCTAATTCATTCTGAAATTTGTTTTAGTTTATGCCACTGTTCAGTTTATGTAACCTTTTAGAGTCATAAGTTCAGTTACTAAATAAGACGAAGTTAAATAGCTTTTCAAAAAACTAAAATTTTCCCTCTAGTTACGGTGAATATCTTCAGTTATGTTTCGTCTCACTTTTCAGTCTTCTAGACTGAACAATTTCTGTTACCTTGACTTAAACCTCATATGAAATTTTTTCTTCTCCACAGTTATCTTCAGTTTCCTTATGTATTTTGTTTATGAACTGTACCAGTAATTGGATTTTTTCCTGTTAAAAGTTTCAAGGATCATACAAAGAATTCATCTATCTGTTCTCTATATGTGTGTATTTGTGTGTGTGTGTAGATATCTGTGTGTATGTATATATATATATATATATATATATATATAATTATTTTCTGAACAGTTTGAGAATAAGTTATTTAGGAGAAAGAGTAAGTTACTCTGAAATATTTATTCTTGAAAACAAAGATATTTTCTTATATAATCATAGTACAGTAATAAAAATAGGTAATTAATTTTCCTTTTCAATTTTCTAGTTTTCTTTTATTAATAAGAATCATACAGGGAGATACTGTGATGTATGCATTGTTCCCAATTTTACCATCTGTGATAGATGAAATAGTGTTTTTTCCCTCCCCACCCCCACCCCTGTTCCACACTCCCTTCCATGTCCTTATCTTAATCCCTGGAATTTATGAGTATGTTAGGATACATGGTAAAGAGAAATTAAAATTCCAAATGGAATTAAGGCTGCCAAGGAAAGGATATTACTATGCATTACATAGATAGGCCAGTCGATAGCATATCATAGCTAGTGGCTGTGAGGAGATCCCTCATGTCCAAGGTCAGAGAAACCCCAGTAAGATGGTAGGTGCTGGAATGGCTGTGAGGAGATAGCCCACATCCAAGGGCAAAGGAGAAGTCCCAGCAAGATGGTAGGAGGGGTGAATTTGCATTTAGAATCAAACTCCATTCTCGCCAGAGATACACAGAGAGCATAAACAAACCTTGTGTGCACCAGGACCCAGGGACCCCACCGAGACTGAGACAGAACTGTGTTCAGGCGTCTCCTGTGGAGGTGCGGGCCAGCAGTGGCCTGCCACAGGGGCCGGGGCTCTGGGTGCAGCAGACCTGGGTATGCATAAGCCCTCTTGGAGGTCGCCATTATCCCCACCACACAGCCGCCAGAACTTACACAGGACTGGGAAACAGACTCTTGAAGGGCACAAACAGAACCTTGTGCACCAGGACCCAGGAGAAGGGAGCAGACTGACCCAAACTTGCCCACGAGTGTCCAGGAGTCTCTGGTGGAGGCGTGGCTTGGTGGTGGCCTGCTTCAGGGTTGGGGGCACTGAGTGTGGCAGTACATGAATGGGATCTTTTGAACAAGGTCACCATTATCTTTACTACCTCCACCATAGTTTGGCCCCAGGTAAATAACAGGGTTCTCTCCTCTCAGTGGCTCACCGCTCCAGTGCTGCACATTCAGGTATGACTTAAATCAAATCCTTATGATTATACAGTGAAAGTGAGAAATAGATTTAAGGGACTAGATCTGATACAGTGCCTGATGAACTATGATGGAGGTTTGTGAGATTGTACAGGAGAAAGGGATCAAGACCACCCCGAAGAAAAAGAAATGCAACAAAGCAAAATGGCTGTCTGAGCAGGCCTTACAAGAAGCTGTGAAAAGAAGAGAGATGCGAACAGCAAAGGAGAAAAGGAAAGATACACCCATTTAAATGCAGAGTTCCAAAGAATGGCACGGAGAGATAAGAAGGCCTTCTCAGTGATCAGTGCAAAGAAATAGAGGAAAATAATAGAATGGGAAAGACTAGAGATCTTGTCAAGAAAATTAGAGATACCAAGGGAACATGTCATACAAAGATGGGCTCAATAAAGGACAGAAATGGTACGGACCTAACAGAAGTAGAAGATATTAAGAAGAAGTGGCAAGAATACACAGAACTATACAGAAAAGATCTTTACAACCCAGATAATCACGATGGTGTGATCACTCACCTAGAGCCAGACGTCCTGGAATGTGAAGTCAAGTGGGCCTTAGGAAGCATCACTACAAACAAAGCTAGTGGAGGTGATGGAATTCCAGTTGAGCTATTTCAAATCCTGAAAGATGATGCTGTGAAAGTGCTACACTCAATATGCCAGCAAATTTGGAAAACTCAGCAGTGGCCCCAGGACTGGAAAAGGGCAGTTTTCATTCCAATCCCAAAGAAAGGCAAAGATAATGCTCAAACTACCACACAGTTGCACTCATCTCACACACTAGCAAAGTAATGCTCAAAATTCTCCAAGCCAGGCTTCAGCAGTACAAGAACCATGAACTTCCAGATGTTCAAGCTGGTTTTAGAAAAGGCAGAGGAACCAGAGATCAAATTGCCAACATCCGCTGGATCATCGAAAGAGCAAGAGAGTTCCAGAAAAACATCTGTTTCTGCTTTATTGACTATGCCAAAGCCTTTGACTGTGTGGATCACAATAAACTGTGGAAAATTCTGAGAGAGATGGGAATACCAGACCACCTAACCTGCCTCTTGAGATATCTATATGCAGGTCAGGAAGTAACAGTTAGAACTGGACATGGAACAACAGACTGGTTCCAAATAGGAAAAGGAGTACGTCAAGGCTGTATATTGTCACCCTGCTTATTTAACTTATATGCAGAGTACATCATGAGAAACACTGGGCTGGAAGAAGCACAAGCTGGAATCAAGATTGCCGGGAGAAATCTCAATAACCTCAGATATGCAGATGACACCACCCTTATGGCAGAAAGTGAAGAAGAACTAAAGAGCCTGTTGATGAAAGTGAAAGAGGAGAGTGAAAAAGTTGGCTTAAAGCTCAACATTCAGAAAACGAAGATCATGGCATCTGGTCTCATCACTTCATGGCAAATAGATGGGGAAACAGTGGAAACAGTGTCAGACTTTATTTTTTTGGGCTCCAAAATCACTGCAGATGGTGACTGCAGCCATGAAATTAAAAGACGCTTACTCCTTGGAAGGAAAGTTATGACCAACCTAGACAGCATATTAAAAAGCAGAGACATTACTTTGCCAACAAAAGTCCGTCTAATCGAGACTATGATTTTTCCAGAAGTTATGTATGGATGTGAGAGTTGGACTATAAAGAAAGCTGAGTACCAAAGAATTGATGCTTTTGAACTGTGGTGTTGGAGAAGACTCTTGAGAACCCCTTGGACTTCATGGAGATCCAACCAGTCCATCCTAAAGGAAATCAGTCCTGAATATTCATTGGAAGGACTGATGCTGAAGCTGAAACTCCAATACTTTGGCCACCTGATGTGAAGAGCAGACTCATTTGAGAAGACCCTGATGCTGGGAAAGATTGAAGGCAGGAGGAGAAGGGGATGACAGAGGATGAGATGGTTGTATGGTATCACCGATTCAATGGACATGAGTTTGAGTAAACTCCAGGAGCTGGGGATGGACACGGAGGCCTGGCATGTTGCAGTGCATGGTGTCACAAAAAGTCAGACACAATTGAGCGACTGAAGTGAACTAGCATATCTGTAGATAGGAGACCTAACTCAGGGAATTTCTTTTTTCTTTTCTGTTATTTTTCTCTTCTCCTCTTTTCGTTTTCCTTCTTCTCTACCCACCCTCCCCCCAGTCTTTTCTCCTCTTTCTTCCTTTAAAAGTGTAAAGTATGTAGAAAAACAATAGTGAAAAAGAAAATAAAAAGTAAAAGCGTATTGTATAAGCATAATTATAGGCTGGTGGTAAGAAACTACTAGAGAGGATGAAAATACAGGAGGAGAGTACTTAGCATTCAGTTCAGTTCAGTCGCTCAGTCGTGTCCGACTCTTTGCGACCCCATGAATCACAGCATGCCAGGCCTCCCTGTCCATCACCAACTCCCAGAGTTCACTCAGACTCACATTCATCGAGTCCATGATGCCATCCAGCCATCTCATCCTCTGTCGTCCCCTTCTGCTCCTGCCCCCAGTCCCTCCCAGCATCAGAGTCTTTTCCAATGAGTCAACTCTTCACATGAGGTGGCCAAAGTACTCGAGCTTCAGCTTTAGCGTCATTCCTTCCAAAGAAATCCCAGGGCTGATCTTCAGAATGGACTGGTTGGATCTCCTTACAGTCCAAGGGACTCTCAAGAGTCTTCTCCAACACCACAGTTCAAAAGCATCAATTCTTAGGCACTCAGCTTTCTTCACAGTCCAACTCTCACATCCATACGTGACCACTAGAAAAACCATAGCCTTGACTAGATGGACCTTTGTTGGCAAAGTAACGTCGCTGCTTTTCAACATGCTATCTAGGTTGGTCCTAACTTTTCCAAGGAGTAAGCATCCTTTAATTTCGTGGCTGCAGTCACCATCTGCAGTGATTTTGGAGCCCCCCAAAATAAAGTCTGACACTGTTTCCACTGTATCCCCATCTATTTGCCATGAAGTGATAGGACCAGATGCCATGATCTTCGTTTTCTGAATGTTGAGCTTTAAGCCAACTTTTTCACTCTCCACTTTCACTTTCATCAAGAGGCTTTTTAGTTCCTCTTCACTTTCTGCATAAGGGTGGTGTCATTTGCATATCTGAGGTTATTGAGATTTCTCCCGGCAATCTTGATTCCAGCTTATGCTTCTTCCAACCCAGTGTTTCTCATGAAGTACTCTGCATGTGAGTTAAATAAGCAGGGTGACAATATACAGCCTTGACGTACTCCTTTTCCTATTTGGAACCAGTCTGTTGTTCCATGTCCAGTTCTAACTGTTACTTCCTGACCTGCATATAGATATCTCAAGAGGCAGGTTAGGTGGTCTGGTATTCCCATCTCTCTCAGAATTTTCCACAGTTTATTGTGATCCACACAGTCAAAGGCTTTGGCATAGTCAATAAAGCAGAAACAGATGTTTTTCTGGAACTCTCTTGCTCTTTCGATGATCCAGCGGATGTTGGCAATTTGATCTCTGGTTCCTCTGCCTTTTCTAAAACCAGCTTGAACATCAGGAAGTTCACGGTTCACGTATTGCTGAAGCCTGGCTTGGAGAATTTTGAGCATTACTTTGCTAGTGTGTGAGATGAGTGCAACTGTGTGGTAGTTTGAGCATTCTTTGTCTTTGCCTTTCTTTGGGATTGGAATGAAAACTGCCCTTTTCCAGTCCTGTGGCCACTGCTGAGTTTTCCAAATTTACTGGCATATTGAGTGTAGCACTTTCACAGCATCATTTTTCAGGATTTGAAATAGCTCAACTGGAATTCCATCTCCTCCACTAGCTTTGTTCGTAGTGATGTTTCCTAAGGCCCACTTGACTTCACATTCCAGGATTGTGAGATTGGCTCTAGGTGAGTGATCACACCATCGTGATTATCTGGGTCGTGAAGATCTTTTCTGTACAGTTCTTCTGTGCATTCTTGCCACTTCTTAATATCTTCTACTTCTGTTAGGTCCATACCATTTCTGTCCTTTATCGAGCCCCTCTTTGCATGAAATGTTCCCTTGGACTTAGCATTACTGATAGACTAAAAG
The DNA here is from genome assembly GCF_014754425.2 of Oryx dammah. Classification (NCBI taxonomy): domain Eukaryota; kingdom Metazoa; phylum Chordata; class Mammalia; order Artiodactyla; family Bovidae; genus Oryx; species Oryx dammah. The sequence goes on from NW_024070206.1 coordinate 24,884,454, forward strand.
ATGGGCATAAAAGAACACAGCTGGAGGGATAAGCTTTAAACACATGAAACCATGCTGTTTCCTTTAAGAGAAAAGTAAGAGAAATAGGTAAGTGAAGGTGTATAATGAGGGTTATTATACACCCCTCATCATATACCTGGCAGAGGGTTAGGTGGTTGAAGGAGTCTGAAGACCTTTATTTTGACTAATATTTGGCATATTTCATCTGCCAAAAGTGTGTTTGGGCAAAGGACTTAAGAAGAGATGAGAGTTTGTAATAATTGACCAAGGGTAAGTAAAATAAGTGATGAGTAGTTTTCAGAGCCTGAGAATGGATTGCCAAATTTCAGTTTAGCATTTTTCTCCATCTGATTTTTTTCTACATAAAGTTGAATAGAATTGTGTTGAAGTTGAATTGAATTTAAGATTGGAGGTTTGCATTTCATCAATCCTGTTTTTTCAAGTTCCTCTTCAGGAGAAGTATTGTAGATAGTAATCCATAGTTTAAACAGATAGAAAATTGATATGTTAGTATGGATCACAAGATGAAGGTTGGTATTTAGAAATGTACATTTATCAGCAGTATATCCTCGTTTATATTGACATGATTTGTGATTATTTGAAAACCAAAATAAATGTGATTCAACTCTCAAAAAAAAAAAATTGGAGGTTTGCAGGAGCTGTAGAGTGAAGGAGTAAGGGGGGTGGTGATCATAGTTAGTGCATACAATTGTATTTAGTTAGGGGAAGAATAGTTGAGCGTGCACATTATTTAGATTGTTCTTTGACATCACCCAGGATACTAGCAAGATTTACGTTGGCTAGGCATAAAGATCTTAGAACTTAAGTCTTCATTGAGTATGGAGAGTGAGGATGTAATGGATTCCATAAGAAAGGTGCAAGAGAAGGGGGTTTCAGACAATGGTAGATGACTGACAGCCTGGAACTGGAGAGGAGCCAGGAGAATACCGACCTCTCCTCTCATGGCTGTGTATGTTGGGGCTGGACAAACGACCACATTGGTTTGATGGGGTGTTATGGAACAAGTAGAGTTCTAACAAGAGAAACTAGACTTTGTACTACTGATGGCCAGGAGGTTCAGGGCTGTAGAATTTTTTTGTAATGAAAGCATGAGTGTTTCAGAGAGCCCAGTAGAATTGACTGAAGGATGAAAGAAGCAGGATGATAGATTGAGTGTTGGAAATGTGGTGGGATATTGAGACAGTTTCCAGAGTGTTAGTGGAGTCTCTGGGCTTTCCCAGATTGTGCTAGTGGTAAAGAACCTGCCTGCCAATGCAGGAGATGTAAGAGATGCGGGTTTGATCCCTGGGTCAAGTCGGGAAGATCCCCTGGAGGAGGGCATGGGAACCCACTCCAGTATTCTTGCCTGGAGAATCCCATGAATGGGGGAGCCTTGTGGGCTGTAGTCCATGGGGGTCCCAAAAGATTTGGACACGACTTAGCAAATTCACAAGCGCATGTGTAGTGTACAGATCATCACAAGATGATATTCGCTTAATTTTAAATGGTATAAAAGCATGTAGAAAATATTAGTAAAATTACTGAAATGTAATACATTCAGAAGTGATTAAAAAAAAATATGGCCTGATCATTTTGAGTTAGTAAAAATGAAAAGTGGTATTTCCAAGTTACGTGTAACAACCTGTCCACTGGGTGTCACTGTGGCTTTGTATTTAGTTACACAAATAATTGTAGAAGCTTTGTGTTTGTGGAATCAGTGTTATACAGGTTTTCTCCCTGCTTATTTTTCTCTTTTGCAGCGAATTTTGCTAATATTTTTTTTCTGTTTATTTTTAGATATAGTTATTTATCACCAGTACAGATAAAGCAGATACCTGTCCCTAAGCTGGCTGCTCCAAGCTGTCTCGTTGTTACGTGGGTGACAAATAGACAGAAGCACCTGCGTTTTGTCAAGGAAGAGCTTTACCCGTCTTGGTCTGTGGAGGTAGTTGCTGAATGGCACTGGGTAAAAGTAAGTTCCAAAGTTAACGTATCCATTAACTTTATTTGTTCATAAGGTGCAATGTACAAGTCACATAAAGGTAGTGCCTACTTTTTAATGTTTAACATGACATCACTCTACTTCTTCAACATGGTCTAATTAAAACATTTACTTTGCTGCTAAATACTTTTGTCTTCTTATTCTCAAGGCTTTTTACCTGTTTATTCTGTATCTTTTTGGAGTAGAACCCCAAACTCCTGGTCTTAGGAAATCACTCAGGTAAATATCAGGATGACATTTTAAAAAGCTCTGATGGTCTGTAGTTTAAGAGACAATAAGCAAAAATCTTGGGGGATTTGTCCATCACTAAACATAGAAATTGTCTTACTGTTCATCTTCTTCCTCCTCTTTACTCATCCAAAACTTCAGCTGCCCTTTGTGACTTCTTTTTCTTTTCTTTGTCATTGTTTTCCCCTTATGTTGCTGGGGATGGAAGGGAAAATAGCAAAGAAATCTAATGTGGAAGAGTTGGGGAAATGCTGGAAGCAAGGCCTTTTATACTGTGAATCTTAACTGTGTTCCTCAGTGCTTGTTTTTGAAAGAAATGATTCCAACTCCTTGATGAGTTGAAAGGTCTTTAATATTAATCTTTGGTTGGTTTCAAGAATACCAAAAAATATAGAAAAGTCATGTGTCGTTCAAAGTTCATTGGCTATCCTTTTAAAGGTTCACTGTCTACTTAAATGAATTCCACAAAAGCCATCCTAAATTTTAAAAAGACAAACCAGGTTTTATGGACTGAATGTTTAACATTTGTATTCCTGGTCTATTCATTTTAGACACAGGAGAGGTCTATTTTTAATGTGCTTTGTGTGCTTTCTAGTGTACTGGAGTATCTTCTGAAAGCTGTGTACGTTGTTTATTTGCACCTATTTTATGACACTTGGCAAACAAGTGCTTATAATTGTTTGTTTGCTTTTACAGTTGTACTTTGGGCTTAGCTCTGGTTGATTTGAAATAGGATCGTTACGGGTATATAAAACTCCATTCTACTCTGTCTGTTACGACAGTCCTTTCATAGTCAGAAACTGGGACCAAAGTCAGGAAAAGGTTACCTTCTGAAATTAAAACCAGTAAAATGTTAATACATGAAAACGAAGACTGTTCATTTCTGGTAGTAAGCAGTTCTAAGAGGTGGTATGATAGTTTAAAACAAAAATATGTTTTACTTATTTATGAAATATGTAAAATATGTAAAAATATGAAATACTTCTTAGGTGTTTGCACATATTGTTACATCAGATGGAGTAATCTACATTGAGTATAAAGGACATCCAAAGCATCAGAATTTGCCAGTGTTTATACAGCACTGTGTGAAATAGCTGCTGCTATTCATAGGCCCTAGAGGTGATAAAAGGACTTTACTGGTTTGGTTTTTAGGTACCTTGATATACGCTAAAGGATTCCATAGAGGATAGATATGAATATTATGATAATGAAAATATCTGCCTCCATGCTTAATTAACGAATTGAATATTGTTTTAAATTGTGTTTTGAGTTTGATTAGTTAGAGTGAGTCTCTGGGAGTCTGATCAATCACTCCAGGATGAAATGATGAGACTGAATTTCTGGATTTATAATTCTAAGAGGTTAGAACTTGCATTGTCTGTCTCATCAGTTCCCAAGCTACTTTCATTATTAATTTTAGCTCTTGACAGTATTTAATGACACTGTTTCCTATAAATAAAGGAAAATACTTTATTGTAATGTACTTAGTCACATTGCCAGTAATATAGGAAAATGTTATTTGAATGAACAAATGAATAAATGATGGCATGGTTTCTAGTAACATATTTTAATGAAAAACCAAGTTTTATGTGCAAGATGATAGAAATTTAAAATAATTTTTTAGTCGTGTAAAGCTGCCCTGCCCGCTATGGTATGGTATGGTATGGTATGGTATGGTATGTGTCACTAGCTATGTGTAGCTCTTCAGCACTTGAAAGGTGACTGGTCCACATTGAGATGAGGTACTAAATGTCACATGTAAGTCTTTTGAATTTAAAATACTTAATATGAAAGACTGTAACATACCTCAGTAATTTTTTGAACTGGCTACATAATAAAATGATAATATTTTAGATATATTAGATTAAATTAAAAATAATTTAAAATTAAAATATAGTTGAAATGAATTTTGCCTCATTCTTCTTGCTTTTTTAAAATGTTGGTACTAGAAATTTTAAATTACATGGGTGGCTTCCATCTGTGGCCCACATTGTATATTTATTGGATAGCAGTAGCCTTGAGGTTTAATAATTCTTTTTCTTTGGTAGAAACTGTATACTGGAAGGAAAAAAAAAACAACAGTCCTTTCCTGGATATTTACAGGTGTATGGGTTGTTTTTGTTTCTATCTCCTTTTTGTCAGATCACCAGTTCAGGAGAGTTTGTGTTCCCATTAGATTCTCCACACAAAAAGCCTTATGAAGGTCTTATACTGGGAAGAGTTCGAGAAAAAGCTGCTTTACTGTTAAGGTAGGAAGGGTGATTTTTCAAAATTGTATAAATGTATTAATTTTCAGGCTTTCAAAAATTAACACAGTAGTCATTGGTTTTCCTTAATTTTTACATTTTTGAAAATCTGGAAATGGCCCAGACAAGAAAAGTGTGAATGCTAATGGCACATGAAATTGTGTATTATCATTTGCTTTATCTAATGTGTAATAGTTATTATTGTAGAAGAGGAAACTATATGAAATTTCTTAATACTTAAATTGTTGATTTCCATTATTATTTCTCTTCTTAAATTTATTATAAATGCAGATGCTATTTGAAAGGTGAAAAGAAATCAAGACAACTATGGCTTAAATGTAATAAATTGTCCTTTAAAATGCAATTACGTTGTTGTTCTGTTTCAGTAGGAATGCAGATGTAAAAGAGCTGCCCATTCCAGACCACAAGCTAATTGTCAGTGTGCCCTGTACGCTTCATTCACATAAGCCACCTCTTGCTGGTATGTTTCTATAAAGTAGAATTGTTATGACTTTTATGAAATTGACAAAAGGATTGAATGTTGCATTTGAATGGTCTAGAGATTTGGAAATTCAGTCCGATATGTGTTATTTTAATTAATTCTAAAATCATATAGAAGAATTTGTGAAATAGAGAATAGATTGTTTTTTTTCTTTCTTTTTTTGCTCCAGAAACCTTTTATTGTTGGCATTTGGTCTCTGGCTTTGGGGAAAGGGCTCCAGGTGGTTAACCAGGGAGGGGCTTGGCCAGAGGCCCTGACATCAGGTCCAGGAGCCTGGCCTTCAAGGGGAGCTGGGGTTGCTGGCCTCTTGTGCTGTGGGAGCGTCAGCCTTTCCAGGAGGTACCAACCTGGCTGGCCTGCAGAGGTTGGTCAGGTGGTCACCACATCCAGGAGGTGCTGCTTCAGGAAGGCACAGAGATGGGGGATCTATGTGGGCAGAACCCAGGGCGTGCAGATCCAGAGCGGACTGGTTCAAGCCCTTCTCCAGGCCCATGGCGGCATCCAGTGCTTTGTCCCACTAGTCTGGGGGCAGCTTGGGCATGTCAGGGAAGAGGAGGACGCTGCCACTGCCACTGAGCTGGCTCTGCATCTTCAGAGGCTGCCTGGCCAGCGCATGAGAGGAGCAGGGTCGGGAGCCCTCAGGGCCCATCGTGGCCTTGAATCAAAGCCCACAGAGAGGTGGGTGACGGAGACCCGCCCAGCAGTGGCTGACCACCTCCTCCGCTGGGTGGAATAATTCTTATGGTTTTGGGAGCGCATCATTGTGGTCGGCAGTAAGGGTCTCACTGCAAAAATGGTGCTGAATAGTCTTGGAGGTTGTGACCTGAAAGAAGTCTAGAGGGTGGCTGGAAAAAGGGTCTGTTAGGTCCAAACTCTGTTGAAGCAGAGATGGAGCTGTGTGAACACCCAGGTGACTGTGTAGACGCGTCTTAACTTACCTCAGTCTTTCCTCTCCCACCGTGTTTTAGGGTCCCCTGACTAATGGGGCTCTTATCCCATCACTGGTGCAACCAAGTGAAGACTGGTGGTACTTCTGAGGACTGTAGTTCCGGGAGCTTTATTGCATTGTCAGGGCTCCACCCCTTGCTTGTTCTAAAGCCTAGAGCTTAGAAAGCAGTCAGAGAGATGCTTACAATTCCCTTGATATATGGTAGACAGTCTCAGTTTTATGTTGAGCAGTGTTGCTTTTCTGAACCATTGGAAAGGTTGTATCCTGCAGTTCTTACTAGTCTTAGTGCTTTAGTATGATGTTCATCGTTTAATGAAACTAAACAGCAAGGAATAGTGGAAAGTTTTGGCTTTTCAGATTGACCTAAAGGACCTTGATCTCTGGCTCTGCTACTTGAGTGAGTTACTCATAATTTTCCACCTCAGAGTTGTCGTTTGAAGAGGGAATAATGATATTTAGTCTTCCAGAGTTGTGAGGATTGATTACATTTGAGAGTCTGTCACATATAGTAGAAGATCAGTAAATGCTAAGTTTTTCAACTGAAAGAATAAAAAAATAGGAAGGAATATAAGTCCTTGAGAAATACTGAATTTGACATTCAAAGTTCATGAGCTAAGATACATAGGAAGGTGAATTCACATTCCCAAAAGGATGTTTATTGGTAGCACTCCAGATTTTTCCTATCTTAGATTTCCCATGCAGAAGTCTTTAGTGTTAATTCATTTGAGAAATATTCAGATGTCTACCTGTTGATCCATTTTTTGACCTAGAGGCATTCTCAGTGAGTAATTGCCTTTAAACTTTGGACTGTGATAGAGTCTTTAATGCAAGTAAACATTTGACTTAAATGGAAAGTCTGTACTGTTCTTTGAGAAAAAAATTATGTTTGCTACCAGTGATACTCAGTGGAGGAAATCTAAGTTGTATTCTTCTCATTTGAATTTTATCATTTGGTGAGTATCAAAGTTTAATAAAGGGTTTGTCTTTAGGGCTTATATTTTTTACTTTTAAAAATCCAAAAGCCAGACCCAAGAAACCTTTCATTCCCAAATGATAGTTAAACTATTTCTCAATTCATTTTACATAGATTATGTTTCAAGATGAGTCTTAAGATACAAGGTTTTATAAAATAGTGATTAAAATTAGTGTTTTATTACTATTAATAAAAATTAGCACTACATTTATATTTATGAAGTACAGTTCTTCTGTATTCCCAGTAGAGAGCAGCACAAACACATTTTTAAGATTGAGAATATTTAAAAAGAAAAGTTAGATTTTGGGGAGAAATTTTTTGCATGATTCAATATATGTAATCCTTATGTTTTGGTTAAGTACTGGTAGACAAGAAGTATTTATAATCCTTTATTTTTGAGTTCATGTTTCTGCATAGCAAGTATCTGTGTTTTGGATGTAGAGCTATATAAAGCCATCAGAAAGCAACTTTCAGATTTCTGCCTATACTCTACTCTGAAATTATAACCCTAGGATTTGGTATAATACATGCTGTCTATGTAATGCTTAGAACTTTTACATGTAAATGTTCTTAAAGTGCTTTTTGCACATTCACAGAATGAAATGTTCTCTCCTTAGCTTTTAAAAACACCAAGGTGTTGTGTTTTTTTTGAACAAGTTTTAGTTTGTTTTTTTCTACTGAAAAATGTAAAAAACACCAAATTGGCAGCATATTCCATTTCAAAATGATACGTTTACTCTTTTTAAGTTTTGAAATTTCTTCCTGTAGATTGAAACATAAGCCAACAATAGCTATGGCTTTCCAGCCTAATGTAAATTTATAATCTTTTAAATTTAAAGATTTAAGATAGAAATATAATGAAATAAAAGTATTTGAATCAAAATTTTGTTTTTCATATTGCTCCTTAGAGGAATTTCTGCTTCTTTTCACTGCTTTACTCACTAACAGTTTGTAAGAGATTCTATGCACTGACATTTTAGTACTTTTCCCCCAGCCGCCTCTTGCTCCCAAGCAGAAGGGGAATGAACTAGCTATATATAAATTATTTCCTCTCGATTGGTTAGAAGTATGTTTTACTAATGCCAGATGTTATGTAGTTATTTATATATATATATGTCATATTTAAATTTATACACGTGAATTTACTTTTAAAAATTGAGATATAAATGCCATATAACATCATATTAGTTTCAGGTGTGTAACATAATGATTCAAGGTATATGTACATTTTCACTGATCACAATAAGTCTACACATAATTACAGTATTTTTTCCTGTGATGAGAACTTTTAAGATCTTGCATTTTCATTTAAATTGATGTTTAAAATTAGTAAGAATAAAACATTTCCATTAATTTGCTTCTGTTTCTTTTCCTTTTTTTGAAATTAAACTTATGTAGTTAGCATTGTAAAAACTTCACTCCTTGATTTTCTGTGTTTTGCAACTAAAAAGGAAAAAAGTGATGCCAAAATGTGTTCCATTGATAAACTGGGAGGTGATAAATGGGTTTAGGTTTTATGTATTTTTTTCACTTCAAATACCTGGCCATCTTTTTCTGTTAGTTTGTGAAGTCTTAGAAAACATGGCAACCCACTCCAGTGTTCTTGTCTGGAGAATCCCAGGGACGGGGGAGCCTGGTGGGCCGCCCGTCTATGGGGTTGCACAGAGTCGGACACGACTGAAGCGACTTAGCAGCAGCAGCAGCAGCAAACATGGATATCTGTTTCTTTTAAGTCCCGTAGCACTTATAATGGGTGCTCAGAAATAGTAAACATTTTTGATTGGCTGATTCCAGTTTGGATTCCGGTTTAAAATGCCAAAGTAGAGTCATTAACATCTTTGTACTGAAGAACCGAACAAACAAGCAGAAACAAGAAAACAAAACCTTGCTTCAGTATAATGTTAGACCACTTTAAAAGTGAGTTGAGGCTGGTGAGGCATTGAATTCATGGGGCAAAACATGGAGAAGTGATATAAAAGTTTATTGTCCTTTAAGACTCTGGGGAAATGTTTCTCGCTCAAGTTTAGTATCATTTAGTTATATAGTTATGAAAGGACCGGAAGTCTCATGTCAGCATCTCCTAGAAGCTATTAAAGCCCAGATTTGAGTTTGTTTGAGTTGTAGGCAATGAATACTTTTGATTCTTTGATTTTTGATAGACAGGATCCATGCTTTCAGACAAACAATTATTTTGTTGTGAGAGCAACTAAAGAACATTATGAAATATAAAATTTTTCATATATTACCTTTTAAATCTAACCTCTATGAAGTATTTCTAAGGAACCCTTATCATTCCTAAAGAGAATTTGATGGATTTCTTTGAAGCTCAATCCTATGAAGCCATTAGGAACTATATTTTGCCTGTTCTAATGACTTTTCATACTTGAATTGTTATTTTCATACTAAGTTCCTGTTGAAGAATAAATATATACGAAAAAATATATAGCTAACCAGCAACATGATCAAGGTTAAACTGATTTAAATATTTGTCATTCAAATGAGCATATGCTTAAAAAAAAGCTTCTGTTAGTGTAGATTATAGCTATTTAGCCAATGTATAGATGAGATGCCATCTTCCCAACAAAATACAATGTTCAGTAGTTATGAATATATTGAACAAGAAATATTTAACTGTAGAAATAATACAGTGAAATTTTAGGTAAAGAAGTATCTGTAATTTGGAAGTGAAAGAGCATTCTTAGTACTGCCAAATTATAGCTGAGGAGGTAAGAGTTATTTGTTAGGTATATGTTCTGAATATTTATCTGTGTTTCCAACTCTTAACACTGAAGTATGTTTTTGTGGAGACTTACATTGATATTTATCTTAATTTGTAAAGTGGATTGTCTTTGTATTATTCCTGTGTACTTTTGTCCATGCATGGATTACATTTATTAAAAAATAAATTAAGCTAGTACTCGGGAGCTATGTCAGCATTATTGGAAAACTGAAAAGTCACCGGTGTGGGTGTTAAAATCTTCATTTCTCCTCTACAAATGAAAAGTGATAAATCAGGACTATTGAAAGTTCTGATGGTATTGTTCTCGATCTCAAGGGTGCTTATTTCAAATGACTTTCTAACTACAAATAGTGAAGTCTATGATGAAATCCTTGAAATTAACTTGCTGTTTTTCTTTTTTAAGGAAACATCTCTGCTTTTCTCCTCTTAACTACTAAAGGACGTTGATTCTTTCCTTAATAATAATTTTTGTGTTTTTTTTTTTTCTTTTCTCATTTTTGGACAGAGGTTCTAAAAGACTATATCAAGCCAGAGGGAGAATGTTTGGAATTGTTTGCTCGAAATTTACAGCCAGGTTGGACTAGTTGGGGCAATGAAGTTCTCAAATTTCAACACATGGATTATTTTGTTGCTCTGAAGTCTAAAAGCTGACTAGGCTCCTAAAATTTGTGTTTTTCTTCAGTTTTTCCTCACTCCTTCTCCTTTCATTCTGATTGATATTTTCCTTTTTTTACCAACCAGTATGCTTAGAGATGTAAACAGAACTTCGTTTTTCAGCAAAGTGACTAGAAATGACTGACCGTCATATAATTTCAAGATGAATTTTACTTCAGGTGCATTAGTATTCCACATTATTCTGGACCCTCTACAAATAAAAGAGGTAAGGAGTTTGAAAGAAGGAAAGACTTTGTTATTGAAAAAGTTCAGAAAGCATGCATTATGGACCTGAAGTCATAATTCTGCATATGGATGTGTTTTGTTTAGCCCACATGGTGGTGTAAAAAAAATTTTGAACCATCGGAGAATTTCAGGAAATCAGGAAATTTTCACGTACTAAGTCTTTAATCATCAGCAACTCTGGCTATACAATAGTCTGTACTTTTTCCTGACGTCAGTCTGTGGGACCCAGCGATGTCAACAAATTTGGGAAGGGCCATGTACTCTCCAGTTTACTTCAGTAACCTTGCCCATGCCAATCAGTTATATGTTCTACTTGACTCCTGTACAACCTGAATTTAGAACTTCTTGTTTAGTGTTACATTTTGGAAAACATTCAAAGACCTGTCAAGTACCACATCATTGTACTGAGTTCATGAGACTTTTTTTGAAGGGTTTTAAATTGCATTCACTGTCACTTTTCAAGTACTTTTACTTTTGCTTGTTCCTCTAGAAGGAAAAAAAAATTCTTACAATGTTAGAAAGTAAACATTGCTTGGACTTAATTGATATTTATAGACTATTCCATGTGAAAGCAGCAGAATATGCATTCTTCTCTAGTGCACTTGGAACACTCTGTAGGATGGATCACATGCTGGATCTCAAAACAAACCTCAGTATATTTTAAAAAGTTGAAATCACATCAAACATATTTTCCAACCACAATACTATGAGATTAGAAATCAGCTACAGGAAAAAGCTAGTAAAAACTCCAAAAACTGTGACATGCTGATGAAAGAGATGGAATATGACACAAACAGATGGAAAGACACACTTCTTGGATTGGAAGAATCAATATTGTTAGAATTACTACACTACCCAAGGCAATGTACAGATTCAGTGCAATCCCTAACAGATTACCAATAGAATTTTTCACAGAGCTGGAAGAAAAATTTTAAAATTTATATGGAAACGTGAAAAACTCAGGATATCCAAAGCAATTCTGACAAAGAAAAATGGAATTGGAGAAATCAGGCTCCCTGACTTTAAACTATACTACAAAGCTACAGTAATCAAAGCAGTATTGTACTGGAACAGAAACAGAAATATAGATCAATGGAACAAGATAGAATGCCTAGATATAAACCCATGCATCTATGGTTAGTTAATCTACAATAAAGGAGGCAAGAATATACAATGGAGAAAAGACAGTCTCTTCAGTAAGTGACACTGGGAACACAGCTGTATATTAAAGAATGAAGTTAGAATATTCTCTAATACTGTACACGAAAGTAAACTCAAAATGGATTAAAGGCCTAAATGTAAGACCAGATACTATAAACTCTTATAGGAAAACATAGGCAGAACAGTCTTTGACTGCAATATTGCAGCAATATCTTTTTGGATCTACCTCATAGACCAATGAAAATAAAATAAAAAATACAGAAATGGGACCCAATTAAGCTTAAAAGCTTTTGCACAGTAAAGGCAACCATAAGCAAAGTGAAAAGACAACTCACAGAATGGAAGAATATATTAATATTTGTAAATGAAATGACCAACAAAGATTAATCTCCAAAATAATACAAATAGCTCTTGCAGCTCAATATCAAAAAACCAAAAATAACCCAGTCCAAAAAAAAAAAAAAAGGGGCAGATGTAAATAGGCATTTCTCCAAAAAATACATACAGATGGCCAAAAAACACATGTAAAGATGCTCAGCATTGCTAATTTTTAGAGAAATGAGGTATCACCTCACACTGGTCAGAATGACCATCATCAAAAGTCTACAAACAATAGAAGAAGGTGTGGAGAAAAGGGAACTCTCCTGCAGTGTTGGGAATGTAAATGGATACAACCACTATGGAGGATAGTATGGACATTCCTTAACCAAAATCTACCATATGATCCAGCAATCCCACTCCTGGGCTCATATCCAGAGAAACCCATAGTTCAAAAAGATAGGTGCACCCCTGTGTTCATTGTGGCACTATTCACAGCAGTCAAAACATGGGAACAGCCTAAATGTCCATTGACAGAGGAATGGATAAAGAAGATGTGATACCCGTACAGTGGACTGTTAGCCATAAAAAAGAAATAATACCATCTGCAGCAAAGTGGATGGACCTAGAGATTATCTTAGTATGTGAAATAAGTCAGAGAAAGACAAATAGCATATGATACCACTTATATGAAATCTAAAAAAGTTGATACAAATGAATTTATTTACAAAACAGAAACAGACTTATAGTCTTTGAAAACAAATATATGGTTAGCAAAGGAGAAAGGCTGGGTGGGGGGGAGGAATAAATTAGGAGTTTGGGATTAACAGATACACAAAATAGATAATCAACAAGGAACTACTGTATAGTACAGGGAACTATACTCTGTTCTAAAATAACCTATATGGGAAGAGAATCTGAAAAAGAATGGATGTATATATGTGTATAACTGAATCACTTTGCTGTACACCCGAAACTAACAACATTGTTCAGTTCAGTTCAGTTCAGTTGCTCAGTCGTGTCCGACTCTTTGTGACCCCATGAATCACAGCACACCAGGTATCCCTGTCCATCACCATCTCCCAGAGTTCACTCAGACTCACATCCATCGAGTCCGTGATGCCATCCAGCCATCTCATCCTCGGCTATTCCCTTCTCCTCCTGCCCCCAATCCCTCCCAGCATCAGAGTCTTTTCCAATGAGTCAACTCTTCGCATGAGGTGGCCAAAGTACTGGAGCTTCAGCTTTAGCATCATTCCTTCCAAAGAAATCCCAGGGTTGATCTCCTACAGAATGGACTGGTTGGATCTCCTTACAGTCCAAGGGACTCCCAAGAGTCTTCTCCAACACCACAGTTCAAAAGCATCAATTCTTCGGCGCTCAGCCTTCTTCACAGTCCAACTCTCACATCCATACATGACCACAGGGAAAACCATAGCCTTGACTAGACAGACTTTAGTCGGCAAAGTAATGTCTCTGCTTTTGAATATACTATCTAGGTTGGTCATAACTTTTCTTCCAAGGAGTAAGCGTCTTTTAATTTCATGGCTGCAGTCACCATCTGCAGTGATTTTGGAGCCCCCCAAAAATAAAGTCTGACACTGTTTCCACTGTTTCCCTATCTATTTCCCATGAAGTGATGGGACCAGATGCCATGATCTTAGTTTTCTGAATGTTGAGCTTTAAGCCAACTTTGTCACTCTCCTCTTTCACTTTCATCAAGAGGCTTTTTAGCTCCTCATCACTTTCTGCTGTAAGGGTGGTATCATCTGCATTGTAAATCAACTATACCCCAATATAAAATTTAAATTAGAAAATAAAAGTAAAAAAAAACAAAGTAACCACTGCTTATGATTGTGAAAATTTTTTTAATGTATTATTTCCAGATTTTCTACAAATAAATATTTGTTTACTAAGTAAAATATTTTTACTGGAATAATTCTTTGAAAAGCATGCTGACTTATGTGTAACCTTAAAAATTTTTTTTGAGGTATATTTTTTCACAGAGTAACATTCTCCAGTTTTCAGTGTAGAATTCAGTGAGTTTTGAAGATGTATATATAGGTGTCTGTCTACAACCATAAACATTCTATCGAACATTTCCTTCATCCCCTGAAATTCATGTGTCCTTTTGCAGTCAGTCAGTCATATCCTCCCACCTTTGCCATTGGCAAATAATGATTTGTTTTGTATCATTAGTTTTGTATTTTTTAGAATTTCATACAGATGAAAACATAAACTATGTAATCTATTGTGTTTGGCCTTTTTAGCATTTTGAGAAAAGTGTTTATACTATTTACAGATTTTCTACAAATGTTTATCTACTAAGTAAAATGTTAGATTGAAATGACTGTCAGGATTGTCAATTTATTTGCTGATTTTGCCAAATAAAAATGCTGTTTTTGAGGTTTGTTCATTCTTTGAGTATATGAGTTTCAGAGGCTTAACTTTGAGCCTTACTTTAGTTGCTGCCTTTGTTCTGACCTTGTAGACTCTATCTGCCTTGTCCTGTTCTAGTTAAGATTCTGGACTCAAACTCACTCTCACCAGAAAACCCTAGACCCCCAAATCTTACCTTTCTAGGCTTGGAACTCTAGAGACCTATCTTCAGTGATTTTTATGTATTCGGCTTCAGAGAGACATTGGATTTTTTACTGACTGTGATTCAGAGGAGGATTATAATCACCTTAAAGGGCTTTCCTTCCCTTGAAGATGCTGCTTAATTCACCTCATCTGACTCATATCGTATGCTGTTGGGTTACCACGTGCTGGGAAGCACCACAACAGGATTGGCATAGTTTTCTGGTTATCAGAGTTCTTTTACTTCAGTTATGTCACTTTATCCTCAAAGCAGTCTTATGAAGTTGAAGTTATAATGAGGGAACAGGTTCATAGAGGTGAGCTGACATGGTTAATAAGTGATAACCAAGACGTGGATTCTGTTCTCTTTCCTCAATTAGGACACTTCATCTTGTACCATATGTGCTAGTGACCTTAAGGTCTTAATAGTGAGCCTATCAGCTGCTAATCAGAGAATCCACTGTGTGGCCTGAAGCAAATTTAGAATGTTTCATAGGTAGTCATCCAAAATAACCTTCTCAATATAAGATGCCATCAGTCTTGGGTTATGAACACAATATTTTTTGGTTAGGGATTTTAGTGACATTAGTTGGACTGACAGCCTGTGTGCGACTCAAGAGTCAGACGGGCTGCTAAACCCTTTGACATAGGCTGTTAGCACATTTACCATGCAACTGTATTTCCTCAATCAGAATAGCCATTTTTTAATTCACATTTTTAAGGAAGCCCTTCTGCAAGAGGCACTCGGACTGGAAGGTGGTTCAGCTTGTTAGAGTAAGTAACAGAAGTACAGGTGCAAATAATTTGATGCACCATGGTTATCTGCCATCAGTGTTCTGTTGTGTAGACCAACCCCAAACTCCATAGAGAATCTTAATCAAATTCATGACTCTTGATCAATCTGCTCCAGCTTGAAAGCAAGTCAGAATACCATGATAATTTTATGGAGTATTTTCTTCTAAATATTCCTAGGCGTTAACCTAGATTTTCTATGGCTTCATGTGAACTTGAATGAAAATTATTGGATTTTTTCAGTATCAGTGCAAATACTTGGGGCTGTATAAAAATGAATTGATCTCGGAGTGGAGAGCATGAGGAAAACTTTTTTTCAACCACTTCTGCTGATTAAATTTTGGCCTGGTCATCACATAACTGTGACACAGCAATGAGGTAGCTTTGGATGACAGCTAAGGTGAATGAATGGTCATTTGTAGCATTGAGGCCAGGCCAAGGCTGTGAAAGCGAGTCCTAACCACTAGACCACCAGGGAACTCCCTGGAAGAATCCATTTTCAAGTTCATTCAGATTGATGGCAGAATTCAATTGTTTCCTTGCGGGCCATTGGCTAGCAGTCAACTCAACTTCTAGAGGCTGTTCTCTGGTCCTTGCACATGACTCCCTCCATCTTCAAGGTCACAGTAGTGCATTGAGTGCTTCTTACCCTTTGAGTCTCTGACTTTGCCTTTGCCTTGTGTTGCCATCTAGAGAAAATTCTGTTTTTAAAGTGCTTTTGTGAATAGATTGGACCCACCTGCTTAGTCTCCCTTTTTTCATACAATGAAACATAGTCATGGGTGTGATAATTCATCATGTCACAGGTCTCCACCAAACTCAAAGGGGTGAGGGTTATACAAGCAAGAAGGTCACTGGGAGCCATTCTTAAGATTTTGCCTAACAACCCAACCCCTGACCCCCAACAATACATGTCTGTCCCACAAGTGAAATACATGTACCCTATCCTCAGGTTTGAAATGAAATCATTCCATTACAGCATCAGTTCAAGTCCAGAGTCTCTTATAAATTCTACCAGCTTAAAAGTCCCATATCTCATCATCTAAATCAGATTAGAACAGGCTCTGGTGTAATCCATTAAGTATAGCTCCTGGGCAAAGTTCTCCATCTGTGGATCTGTGGAACTAAAGAAAATGTGACCTGCCTCCAGCACTTCCACAGTAGTTGAATGGGCTTGGCATTAGAGTTACAGCTTTTCCAGTTAAAAAATAGGGGAGAATGGGGAACAAATGGCATTTTTACTTGTCTGCTTGTCCAAAGCAGTTTAAAAATCCAGCCAGGTAAACTTCAGGCAGACTTGATTAGAGCTTCAAGGCCAGGCAGTAATGGGTGGTTTTCAGCTCTGCATTTTGGGTTCTTGGCCCCATCCTCTGAGCTCTGATTCTGTGCTCTGCTCTTATTTCCATCTTTTGAGTCATTCTTTTTTTGAAATATTGAAGTATAGGTGATGTACAGTAATTTACTGGTGTACAACATGGTGATTCACAATTTATAAAATGCTATACCCATGGACAGAGGAGCCTGGTAGGCTGCAGTCCATGGGGTCGGTAAGAGTCGGACACGACTGAGTGACTTCACTTTCACTTTTCACTTTCCTGCATTGGAGAAGGAAATGGCAACCCACTCCATTGTTCTTGCCTGGAGAATCCCAGGGACGGGGGAGCCTGGTGGGCTGCCGTTTATGGGGTCACACAGAGTTGGACACGACTGGAGCAACTTAGCAGCAGCAGCAGCATACCACATTTATGGGCTTCCCAGGTGGCACTAATAAAGAACCCTCCTGCCAATGCAGGAGATGTAAGAGAGATGTAAGAGATGCAGGTTCAATCCCTGGGTGGGGAAGATCCCCTGGAGGAGGGCATGGCAACCCACTCCAGTATTATTATTTTTTTAATTAATTAAATTAATTGGAGGCTAATTACTTTACACTATTGTAATGGTTTTTGCCATACATTGACATGAATCAGCCATGGGTGTACGTGTGTTCCCCATCCTGAACCTCCCTCCCACCTCCCTCCCCATCCCATCCCTCAGGGTTATCCCAGTGTACCAGCCCTGAGCACCCTGTCTCATGCATTGAACCTGGACTGGTGGTCTGTTTCACATATGATAATATACATGTTTCAGTGCTATTCTCTCAAATCATTCCACCCTCGCCTTCTCCCACAGAGTCCAACAGTCTGTTTTTTACATCTGTGTCTCTTTTGCTGTCTTGCATATAGGGTCATCGTTACCATCTTTCTAAATTCCATATATATGCATTAACAAACTGTATTGGTGTTTTTTCTTTCTGACTTACTTCACTCTGTATAATAGTCTCCAGTTTCATCTACCTCATTAGAACTGACTCAAATGCATTCTTTTTAATAGCTAAGTAATACTCCATTGTGTATATGTACCACAGCTTTCTTATCCATTCATCTGCTGATGGACATCTAGGTTGCTTCCATGTCCTGGCTATTGTAAACAGTGCTGTGATGAACATTGGGGTACACGTGTCTCTTTCTATTCTGGTTTCCTCGGTGTGAATGCCCAGCAGTGGGATTGCTGGGTCGTGTGGCAGTTCTATTTCCAGTTTTTTAAGGCATCTCCACACTGTTCTCCATGGTGGCTGTACTAGTTCGCATTCCCACCAACAGTGTGAGAGGGTTCCCTTTTCTCTGCATCCTCCCCAGCATTGTTTGTAGACTTTTTGATAGCAGCCATTCTGACTGGTGTGAGATGGTACCTCACTGTGGTTTTGATTTGCATTTATCTGATAATGCCACTCCAGTATTCTTGCCTGGAGCATCCCTAACCCTAACAGAGGAGCCTGGTAGGCTACGGTCCATAGTGTTGCAAAGAGTTGGACATGACCAAAGCAACTTCGCATGCACATGTCATGTTTATAGTTATTACAAAATATTGGCTATATCCCCCATGTTGTATAATAGATCCTTGTAGCTTATTTTATACCTAATAGTTTGAGTTCTCCTTTTCTATGAAAGGTAGTGTTGGGACCTAACCTGAGCCGTGACAGGCTCAACAGGCCACACTAGGCCTAAGCCTCAGGTTCTTGTAAGCATGAGTCATAATTCTAGGAAGCCCCACCCTAGGAGAGTTCCCACTGGCGCCAAACTGGATTAAAACCTGAGTCATGATTCCGGGGAACCACACCGTGGGAAAGTCCCCGATGGCGCCAAACCTGAGCCAATCCGGATAAGGATGCGGGATTTGGAAATCGCGTGAGCATATGGCTCAGCCAATCATTACCTGCCAGCTGTACTAAGAACTGCCTGTATAAAAGCAGCTGTGAGTCAGAGCTCGGGGCTCTCGTCAAGACTCCACTGTGCTGGATGAGACTTGAGCCCTAGCTCGAGCTAGCAATAAAACCCCTTTATGCTTTTGCATTGCTGTGGATGTCTTATTCTCTCAGTTTTGGGGACTCGGACACTGGGCATAACAGTAGCACGTATTTACAGTTGAATTATTTTATCGGCCTGCTTCCTGTCCATAGAATTTGGGAGATTTTATAGCCTTTTCTTTTTTCATTTTATACTCTCTCCTGTTCAGTCCACATTAGTATTGTGTCTGCTGATGTAAAATTCTCAAGAACCAATGGATCTTGTTTGAAATTCCCATTCATTCCCATCAGACAAGACCCAAATCCACAAATCTTTTTTTTTAACAATAGAAAAATGAACATATATATATATAAAATTTACACATGAGATGCCCAGAGGAAAAAGAGTAACTCCTCTAGGTGGTTTAAAATTCCAGCTTATATAGCATCTTCAACAAACAATAATAAATTTGTGGAGAAACAGCAGGACAAAGAAAAGCAGTTTCAGGCTTTGAGGGGTGGAGATAAAAGGCTAGTTAGTAAAGTTTGTTATGTAGATTCCTCTGGTGCCTTCTTCAGGCTGATAAGATCTAAGGTTGTCTCTGAGGACTAACCTTTGTCCTTCCAGATAAACAGAAGGGACCCTGTTTTTAGGCAGATTGTGAGAGGACACAGAGATTTTCTCGTATCTACTTCTTTTCAATTGTGAGGTTTCCTTCCTATTGATTTCATCTTGGTAGCAATTATTCTCTAAATAGTAATCTTTACGTGTATTTTGACCTAACTCAACTAGTTAAAGTGGAGTTTCAGAGGTACTCAGGCCATTTGACAGGGAGAGATTTGTGTTCTCTTAGCTCACCAAACGGAGAAGTCAATGGCACCCCATTCCAGTACTCTTGCCTGGAAAATCCCATGGATGGAGGAGCCTGGTGGGCTGCAGTCCATGGGGTCGCTAAGAGTCCGACACGACTGAGCGACTTCACTTTCACTTTTCATTTTCATGAATTGGAGAAGGAAACGGCAACCCACTCCAGTGTTCTTGCCTGGAGAATCCCAGGGACGGGGGTGCCTGGTGGGCTGCCGTCTATGGGGTCGCACAGAGTCGGACACGACTGAAGCGACTTAGCAGCAGTAGCAGCAGCAGCTCACCAAAACTGAAACTAAAACCAAAAGCTTAATAGACATAGCAGATATGGGCAGATCCAGATAAATCTTGTGTTCCCAGGAGGTGCAGTGGTAAAGAATCTGCCTGTCCATGTAGGAGACACTAGAGAAGTGGGTTTAATCCCTGGATCAGGAAGATCCGCTGGAGTAGGAAATGGCAACCTGCTCCAGTATTCTTGCCTGGGAAATCCCATGGACAGAGGAGCCAGGCCAGTTACAGTCCATGGGGTGGCGAAAGAGTCAGACAGGATTGAGCGACTGAACACACACATACATACCCACAGATAAATCTTGCATACAAATTAAAAAAAAAATAGCCACTTACGTTTCCTCCTTTGTGAATGGTTTTTTTTTTTTTTTTTTTTATCATTTTGACAAATTCAGTACTGAGCTTCATAAAAGAAAACATGATCGAACTGGTTAAATGGATAATGTAGAGGCTTACTCTTTACTCTCTGTGGGCTCATGAAACCATGCTTGCTTGTCCCTCCCTTCTAGGGAAAAGTAATTTAGATGTTTAAAGAAGTCCTCAGGTGCATACAACTAGACTGTGGGGTAGAACTTGACATAAAGAGGGAAGTTTCAGAGGGAAGCATAAGGAGGTTAAAAGTGCTTTTTCTGCAAGATTTGTTGGAGAGCAAGCATTTATTTTGGATCTCTTCCTCTCCCCTTTCCTTCCCTTTCACTGCCTTTCTCTCCAGTGTGGCCCAGGGCTACCTCCCCTTTCACTCTCACCCATGGAAAGCCTAGAAGGACTAGGGTGGAGTACAGAGAATGAGTGGAGGGTACGATTCTAGCCTTGGAAGGGGCTTTGCATCACTCATGGTCCGTCTAAGCTCCCCTGGGTAGGAGAGGTCTCAGGCTTAGGACCAGGAACATGCTCTTGTGGATCTCTGCTGAGGTTAGGAGGTAAATGGAGGAATCAAGGGCTTGAGAGCTTCTGTCAACCTTTCCACTGGTGAAGACTAAGAAATATAATATTTTTGTTATTACATCACATTTTGATTTTAAATGTACTGATGGAAAAGATGGTTCATTGTCTCCAAGGGCACATTGTTCTATAGCATGTTCAGCTCTGAAAGTTTTTAATTAGATAAAATGTATGTTTCCTTTCTTGACATTCTTAAAAGTTAGCAAGTGAAAGAGTAGAAAGAAAGGAAAATGAGAAAAAAAGCTTTGGTTAAAAAAAAATGTCAAGCTTTTTGATTATTCTGTACATGATATGTCTCAAGGTTGTTCTATTCTATCAAATACAATGGGACAGCTGAGCCCATACGATTTCCTCCTTCCTCTTGACTATTCCTTCTTTTGATCTGTAGCTCTTAGCATAGTGCTTTATTGCATGGTAGGAACTCAATAAATGTATGTTGAATGTTGGATTGGAGATATTTGTGTTAAAGTTGAAGGTGAATGGAGGGGGGAGAGAGCTTGGACAGGGCGAGCTGAAATTTTACATTCCAAATACAACACATTACTGTGTCTCTAAAACTTAACAGTTTACAAAGGGCTGCTACATACAGGGTCTTATTTTTCCTCACAACAACCCTGTAGAATATTTCTGTATTCCTCTTTTATTTATGCATCCCAGAGAGGTTAAGTGTCTTGTCTTACCTGCAGGCAGAGTTAGGTCTCACACCCAGTTCTCCTTTCTCTCCAAATGGAAGAGAGAGTTTTCCAGAAGCAGGGGATTAGCAGAGGATTCAGAGCTGCAGAAATTTTAAAGAAGATATAATTTTGCCATAATCTTCATGGTTTTACTGAGAAAAATCCATTTTGGTGGAGTAGAAAGCCTGGAAGAGTTAAGGATGGGAAGAGGACTGTAAGAGTGGACACCCTTACCTTCTTCAAGGGGAAAATCCCTTCTAAGTAAAATTTAATAACTGAAGAAAGTTAATGATTTGAATAACTCCACAAGATGTCCTATAATATTAGCCCAATTGTAAATGTATAGTTTATGAATGATTTTAAGTTGCTAAAGTGAAAAAAAAAAAAAACTTACAAAGTAAGAGAGTATTAGTCAATTTGTTTTGCACTTAGAAGCAATTATTTTCTGAAATATTTAAGGGCTACCAATCTGTACCCTGTTTCTTTAAGTATTCATAAATATTTGCTAAAAGACATATATTGGTAAGGATTGTTACTATGCAAAATATACTTGAGGATTTTACTGTATTTCTTATGTCATCATTCAGGGTTTTCATGTCATTTGTTTTTCAGTGTTCCACAGTTGATTGCTGAGATATCTGTGGAACTCAATATTTTAGAAAACTCTCTTCTATACATGTCAAGACATTTCTGTGTAAAATTATACAAATGCTGCTGTCTGGTAGTCATGTGCCCACTACCGCCCCCTGTCTAAATAGAGTAGAGTGTGTATTCACCTGGCAGAGACAAAGTGTCTGTAGGAATGAAATGAATATATGGAGCTTGTCCCCAAAGCAGTGAAACCTAGAAGGTATGTGTTGATATACTTTCTTTTTTATAATATTCTTAGCATCCTACCTGCAATTTCTATTGTTTGCTTGAAGTTTGCTTTAAGTCCTTAATCTGTGAACTAATACTTTTGCTCATACCTGAGGAAAAGGGCCTAAAAAGTGACGCGAGAATATTTTAGACATTTTCTCTTGAGTTTTTTTGGTACGTCTTGAAAAAGTGGGAGATAGATGATAGAGTTTTGGGCCCTTGGGTCAACAATGTAATTCATTTACTAGCTCAAATATTTATTGTATACCTACCTATCAGGAACTGTGCTGGGGAGAGAGTGTGGAAAAAGACAGACACCGTCCTTGGCCTCCTGGGCTTATAGTTTATAATCACCAGACAGCATATAGAAGTAAAGTGATTGAAAAATTGTGTAAAGATGAAAGTAGAACGGGAGTCCTGTGAGTTTGTGGGTGAGGACAGAGCATTGCCTTGATGTCCCTTACTCTGCTTCCTTAAAAGGTCATCAGAATGCTGGTCACTTCCCTTGTGATATGGACCTCACTCTCACTTGGGAACTCAGTTCAGTTCACTAGCAGCTATAATTTGCTAAAGCATAAAAGTTTTTTCTTTTTTTTTTTTAAACCGACATTCAATTCAGAGCACAGATCAGATCACTCCTCTGTACATCAGAGATTTCTGCCTGCACTACAGTTAACCAAGGCAACACACAATAATCAGTTCTGTCCCAGCGCAGTAACCTGTGATGACTAGTTAATCTCACTCTGCCTCCAAGCCCTGGCATCTTCCATGTCCCTGAAATGTCAGCCCCTTTAGGCCTGTGCCCTTTCCAGTGTGGCTATTCCAGCCTGGCTCTGTGTTGCAACCTTTTCCTCGCAAACTGTCCCCTTCACTGCCCTCTTTGCCAGCTTTTCCACCTGCTATTTGGATCTCCTATGTGCTGGAATCATCCAGATCAACAGGGCTGCCTATCATGGAAAAGGATTCTGTAGTTTCAAATCTGAGTTCATTGAAGTGTAACATATCAGTTATCATTATCAGTCATATATAAGTTTACTGCCATGGAACTGAAGCTGAATCCAACAGTTAAGAGCCTAAGGAGCAGAGACAAAGTGATTTTATATGGATTGGAAGAACGTCAGAACCTTCCCTCCATGAGACCTAATGCCTGTGAAATAATTTTTCCTTCTCATGGGAAGCAGATGGGAGACTATAGAGTGTGACCGTAACCTGCTGTGTGTAAGTGAGATGACCCTCGCTTTTGTGCCCTTCCCAGAGGTGGGCTATGTGATCATCACAAGGAAACATGGAAGGGCTACTCATCTGTTAAAAACCTTTTCAGTTAGCAATCATGGTTGTTTGCCTTACAAGTGTTTCTTTCGGTAGCCCACGTAAAGTAAAGGGAAATTATAACTAGATATGCAGTTGAAATTGTAACTTCTTGCCAGAGTGAAACGACGGGAACATGATTCTCTTCCTACTTCTCCCTCCATCCTCTGCCCTGCCTTGAAAAGACTGTAGACACATCAATGGAAGCTTCACTGTCAAGGTCAAGGAAAATCATCCAAGAGACTCATTGCCAAGGGTGTTTCACCATCTCTCAAACCCAGAAAAGCCTACTTGGTTGTGGAATCTCACCTCCAGGCAGCGTGTAGGAATCATGCAGGCAGTACTACAAGGCTCCACATTTGATGAGAAATAGAGACTAAAATCTTTTGACAAGTTTTGTCTCATATAATTTCTTTCTTATGGGGATCAAAACAACCAACACATTGTCTTACGAGAGAAGAGAACTATTCCTAATGTTGGAAAGCCGTAGGACATCTCAACATTTTCTTATGTACTTTTGATTTGCCTTTTAATTTTAGCTATGGTATATTTGGACATGGAAATGCTTTAATTTTTCCTTGGTCACATCACTTTTCTCCTTTGAACTTTTGCTTTTATGTCTAGCAAATCTGTGACGCTTCTAATATTACAGTTTAGAGGTCTTAGGAGAGCCAGGGACTTTAGCATAGTGCATCCTTCATTCTGCCTCTGAAAGTACTTGTCACCTGTACCTGTTAGAGTTGCTTGTTGCAAACAAGAGAAACCAACTTTGGTTAACTTAAGAATAAAAAGAATTCATTGTGAAGATGTCTAATAATGGGAAGGATTGAAAACCAGGCTCAGAAGAAAATGGGCATGCATGCTGATAGGGTGGTGAGTCTCTGGGGGAGGAGAACCAGACATAAGTGGAGTATAACCTTAAAAAACGTTAGGACTTTCCTCAAAACAACAACCCCTACCCCACCTGAACCGTGGAGAATTTCTCAGGTTGGCTGCACTCTTCCATGACTGCCTCTAGGGGGAGTGTCAACCATGGAACTGGCCGGACCTGGACACACGTTCTCTTTTCATTGGGCAAGGGGGACGGAGACTGCTTCTTCTTTGGCTTCTTTTCTTTTTTCTTCCCAAGGCCAAGGTATTGTTTGGACACTGGGGAGCCAGAAAAAGAAAGAAATCTAAACCTGAGCACCTGGCTTTCCTCCAGAATCCCCACTTCCTTATCATTCTCTTCAGTGCTACAAACTACAGACCTGGGAAGGGGTGAGGTGAAGTCGGTGTTCATTTGTCCTTGCTAACCCTTCAAAATGTCTCTCCTCTCTCACTGGACCTCCTTTGGGGCTTATGCTGTCAGCTAGAATACCCTTTACACCATTCTGGTTGGGATTATGTACTTACCACCCCCCCCCCCGCCGCCATTTGTTAAAAATACATGGTACCCCATTCTGCTAACTGCTCCTACTTCTGCCTGTGTCCTGAAAAGTGAACATCAGTGGAGTTATGCACAAATCATCTAACACCGTGACTTTACAATTAAGGTTGATCTTTAGGCTGAATTTATAGTACAAATTGATCTCCATTTGGATCCTATAGCTAAGTCTACTTTAACATATTAAACAGAATTTATAATCTCTTTCCAAATCTGCCTCTATTCCTCAGTTCTCTTAGTGGATAGCATCACTATCTTCCAAGTTTCTCAAACCAGAAATCACTGAGTCATTCTGTACCCTCTCCCTTGCTGAGTACTCCGTATACCACTTCGTTTGATGTAGATAACCACTTCCTTAAACTCTTGAGTCCATTTCCTGTTTTTGTTTGTTTTACTATTGCCTTAGTATGAGTTTAGATGTCCTTTCATGCGGAAAGCTGAAATATCTTTCTAACGGATTTCTATTTTTAAAATGCTTTCTGTTCAGTCTATTCCCACATGCCAAAGTAATCTTCCTAAAACAAATCTGATCATCTTATTCTTCCACTGAAATCCTTTTGTGGCCCTCTCAGCTCTCAGAATAAAAATCAAGTTCATTGCTTTAAGATAAAAGTCTGTTCTTGATATGACCTTTGACTATTTCTGTAAATCAACTATTGTATCTCCTGTAACATGTTATTTTGTTTCAGACAAACAGAGTTCTCCTGATTGGTCTTTTAATCTCTCTACTTCTTTCCTATGTCCATTCCTGTTAATATTTTAAAACTCAGTTTGGCTTTCAAGTGATATATTTGTAGATAGGTAATATGTTGACATTTTTAGCATGGGCCTGTGATATAGCTCATGTCAGAGTCACTGTCTGGAACTTTTCTTCTGGAGGAGCAGGAGAGATCACATTTTGCCTTTAGGTAAGGTTGCTGCAAAGATGTGATCCTGGGGCTCTTGTCACTTGCAGGAGATTCACTGATGGAGAGAATGCAGCCAACATCCACAGAAAAGCGTAACTAAGAATGGGAGCATGAGAGTACTAGGGGAGTGAGAAAGCAGGTCTTGGTAACATTGGGCTATGGATCTAATGTGGGTAATGTGGATCTGTGATGATCCTTTGCAGTTTTTAGCTGATTCATCCACTCCCCCCTTTTCTTTCATTTAAACTAGGCTGATTTCAGTTTTATCACTTTAGATTGAAAGAGTCCATGTAGATACAAAAGAATAAAAGAATTAATTAACATTATTTATAAACTTAGTTTTTACAATTTTGGCTCTAGCTACACACAGAATAATTTTGATGATGGTTTTCAAGGGAAACCTACAGGTTTATGTGTGTGTGTATGCTGATTTTTATTTCTACATAAAGCAAGTTATTCTTAAAGGACAGTTCTAACTTTGCCTGAATTGGCACTGGAAGTAGACAGAGGGAAAAAGGTAAGATTTTTTTTTTTTTAAAGAAGGTTTATATGTAATCTTGTATCATTTAATCTAATGATTCTCAACTCCAGCTGTACATTAAAATCATTGGAGGGACGTTCAAAACTACAGATGCCTGGGACTCTCCCAGACAAATAAATTAGAATCTCTGGGGCTAGGACCCAAGCATTGGTATGTTTCAGAAGCATGTCAGGTTTCAGCTTTCAGCACAGGGTGAGAATGACTGATCTGACCTAATATTTTGCCTCTGTTCCTTGAGGAATTCAAGTTCTTTACACATGACTTTTTGTTGATCTCTTTCCCTCATTGTAATTTTCTGTGTAATGAACAAAACATGAGAAATCAAATCACTGGCTTTGTGCTGTCTTCTAGATTGGGGTTTCTGCAAAACTGGCCAGGGACATACGATTAGGCAGTGCTCACCTTTAATTTTGAATTTAATAATGTGGCTGTAAATGCAAATCTCTATAAATTAAGTTATTCTAAGTTGTCTTGTTTAGATTTATATTGTCTCAGACTTATTGAGATAAAAGTTATGTTTAAGCAAGTGACTCTGGAAGTAAGATGGTAACTTTCAATAGTAAAATTAATGCAAAAGAACCTATTAGAATGATATATTAAAATAAAAAAAGAACTTATGTTATTAGGAGTTTAATATGTAGGACAAACGTTCCTTATTAATCAGATATACATTTAGGTCTATTTCTTCTAAGAGCTCATCATTATTCTCATGCTAAAACCAGGTGCTGTTCAATAATAAAAATATATTTATTTTTGAGACTTCCCTTGTGGTTCAGTAGTTAAGAGTCTAATGCAGGGGATGCAGGTTTGATCCCTGATTGGGAAATTAAGATCCCACATGCGTCAGGACAACTAAGCCTGCATGCCACGAGGAAGAGCCTGCATGCTGCAACTAAGACCTGAGAATATATAAATACATAAAAAGTATGTTTAATTTTTGATGATGTGTCTGATTAAAGGTAGATATATTTTTCTTACTTTTAAGTTTATGACATCTGCCATAAACTTATTTTATTTACTTTAATTGCAGTTACATTTAAATAAAACCACAAAAAATAATAGATGGTAAGAGAACAATGTTAGAGAAATGTAGGGGTTAATCAAATTTGCTTAATTAATTAATCATAAAAGAATTTAGTAAGAAGACTTCTTGGTGTCTAGCATTGCTGGAAGTCCTGATCACTTGAAATCTGCAACTTAACTGGAGTGATAAGACAAAGCAGAAACAGTAAATAAACTTGCTGGGAGTATGTGGGTTGATGCATCTGAAGAGGGATAACAGTAAGTACTGCATCTTTGAAAGTAAGCTTTCTGAAAGATGCAGATTGTTTTGATTTTTCTCTGTATATTTAAATACCCTGTGGTGGGTTTTTATTTTTCAAAAAATTTATTTATTTTTTTTGGCCATGCTGCACAGCTTGTGGAATCTTAGTTTCTCAACCAAGGATTGAACCCAGACCCTAGCAGTGAAAGCTCTGAGCCCTAACCACTGGCCCTCCAGGGAATTCCCCCAGTTTCATACTTTTATCCGTGTTTCTCAGTGGTGCTAGTGGTAAAGAATCCACGTGCTGATGCAGGAGACTCAGGAGATGCAGGTTCAATCTTTGGGTTTGGAAGATCCCCCGGAGGAGGAAATGGCAATCCACTCTAGTATTCTTGCCTGGAGAACCCCACAATCAGAGAAGCCTGGCAGGCTACAGTCCATAGGATCACAAATAGTCAGACATGACTGAAGCGACTTAACATGTGTACTTTCAACCAGTTCCAAATCACAGGTAAGTTCCCTCGGTGGCCAACATTTTGTTTTCACAATCTATTCTTTACCTAGTATTTTAAAGAAAATTCTATGTTGGTTGGTGTGATGTGGGGTAGTTGTGAGCTTATAGATTCTCAAAGGTTTCCAAAATTTAAAACTCATATGTTGTAATTAAAAAAAAATTTAGACGATTTTGTTTATTCTGATTTCCTACCTGCAAAATGGGCTTCCCACATGACACAGTGGTAAAGAATCTTCCTCCCAATGCAGGAGATGTAAGAGGTGTGGTTTCAATCCCTGGGTTGAGCAACCCATTCCAGTATTCTTGCCTGGAAAATCCCATGGACAGAGGAGCCTGGTGGGCTACAGTCCATCGGGTCACAAAGAGTTGGACATGACTGAGCACGCATTATTGATCACCCTCAAAGTAGAAGGCAGTGTGACGTGTATAGAGATGTCTTGGCTCCTGGTGTGGAGGACTGGTTGTTAACTGGTTTCAGATCCAGAAAATCTTTTAACCTGTGGGCTTCCATGAACTTGTTGACAAGTGGACAGATAGTTTGGCCTTCTCTAGGAAGCTCCAGTTGCCCTTCCTAGTTTGTCTCACTCTCTGCTTGGTAGGATAACAACTTGAGTTGTGTAAATCATGAGGTATATTCCATGTAATGAATAATTTCCTGGAGAAGGAAATGGCAACCTACTCCAGTACTCTTGCCTGGAAAATTCCATGGACAGAGAAGCCTTGTAAACTACAGTCCACGGGGTTGCAAAGAGTCGGGCATGACTGAGCGACGTCACTTCACTTCACTTCAATGAATAATTTAACTTTCCCCATGTAGTACTTACCCCACAAAGATGGTACAGTCGCACATTAACAATTCTAGAGTTGAAGAAACAAGGATGAAATATGGTGAAAAATTGCAAATCTACACCCTAGGTTTTTAAAAAAATTGCTTGTGGGAGATACATCTTAAAAGGAAACATCATTTGGTCATCTGTCATGTGTCTTAGAAAAAAAGGATATGAAACAGTCGCTCTAGTACAAGGACAGAGCTATTTCTCCCTGGGCTCCTCCTTCCCTTTGGGGAGAGAAAGTTTTTTTTGTTTTTCTTTTATCTGGGTCTCAAAACCACTTTTTGGTGGCTGGTCAAAATTGCTTTCCTTTCAACCACTTGAATGCCGATTCGATTAGACCCTCTCTCCTCAGGACACCTAGCCCTTATTATAAAAAATCACCTATAATGTCCTCGATGTTTAACACCACTATCCAATTCTAACAACTTCTTACTTTAGTTTTTCTCCTGAAGTTCTCTAGCTCTCTGTACAAGTTTGCCTCTATGGCTTTTTACTTTAGCTACTCATCTGAGAATCAAATTCTGGTCCATTGTCTCAAATAAATATTAGTATATCTACCAACTAATTGCATTTCAAACCCTCTAGCCTCAGGTAGCTTGGGATTTCTTGAATCTCTTTTGATTTGGTAAAAGATTTTTTTCTTTTAAATGTTTCCACTGCAATTGTTTAATGATTCAATGTTCATAGAAACTCAGACTTCAGAGAAGCACATAGCCTCAACATAAATCTAATTAAGCTCATGTTACTCTAATGAAGTAGGGAGAATAAGTAAGCAGGGAGGCTGTAGTTTCCTCGGAAGCCCGTTTAAAAACAAAGTTTTAAAAATGTTAAACCGGTGCTAATCTGCTTGACTGCTTCAGGTTTCATTTGAGAAAGAATTGTGGCTGCTAATATTATCATTAAAATATGTGAATCTATTTCCATAATCAGAGCCCTGTGGGATGGCGCATAGATTTAATGTGGCTTTGGTGCTTGCGTGTTTTCCAGTGCATTGATTAATACTGTCCTCTCAAGTGGAACCCAATCAGGGGTAACCTGCCAGAGGACTGTTCTCTAAAAATTTCAGCTGAACTAATATCTGCAGAAACCTTAAGACTAAAGGAGAGTTGATGAATAGACCACAATTAAACTTGCCTTGTGAACTGAAGAATGGGGTAGAGGATAATGAACATGTTGAAAAGATTCCACATGTTTTATGCATGACCCATTTGTAATTAAAACAGATCCTGAAGGTAAGTTTGCATATACTAATATTAATGATTTCAGAAAAGCAGAATATGTTATTAAATATCTACAGGGCATATTTTCCAAGCAGGGAATGTGAAAATTTGGTTCATTTTGTTTCTTTAAGAGTTGTTTATCAGAAATTAGAAAAAAAAAATGAAATTAGAGATTGAGTGCACCAGCAAACCACACTTGTTAGGAAATTTGTTTGTATTGATTAACTATATGCTTATTGTATAAATCTGTCAGTTCACCCTCAATATATAGTTTTCTAAACAATGTTTTATGAATAACTTTAATTTCAATTACTCAACTAAACTTTAATGTTTGTCAAAATTCCTTGGGCTTCCAGAAGGAAACCCTTAACAGTTCAATAGTGACTGTACATAGCAACTCAAGGTTGCATGGCTGTTGTAGCCAGAGTCATTTAAGGATTTAATAATAAAAATTTATATCTGCAAACTATATCAACTCCATTGCAGTTTATAAAATATTATTACAAACTTTTTAATCATTTGATCCTTAAAGTAATCTTGTAAGGTAGAAATATTGTTACTATTTTACAAATGAGGAAAACAGAGGCAAATAATATATTCTGTACTTTCATTTTTAGGTTATGAATAAGTGCTAGTCACCAATAATCTATTAAAAGAGTTATTAAAGTTAACTACAATTTGGTCTTCATGGGCTTCCCTGCTGGCTTAGTTGGTAGAGAATCTGCCTGCCAATGCAGGAGACTCTAGAGACACAGGTTCAATCCCTGGGTCTGGAAGATCCCTTGAAAAAGGAAATGGCTACCCACTCCAGTTTTATTCTTGCCTGGAAAATCTCATGGACAGAGAAGCCTTGTGGGCTACAATCTGTGGGGTTGTAAGAGTTGGACACGACTTAGCAATTAAACCCCAACACAGAGGCCTTTCATTTAGCATATTAGTGTTAGTCACTCAGTTGAGTCTGACTCTTGGTGATCCCATGGGCTGTAGCCCACCAGGCTCCTCTGTCCATGGGGATTCTCCAGGTAAGAATACTGAAGAGGATTGCCATGCCCTTTTCCAGAGGATCTTCCTGACCCAGGGATTGAACCTGGGTCTCCTGCATTGTAGGCAGACCCTTTACCTTTTGAGCTACAGGGAAGACCTCATTTAGTACATTAGTTGGGCTACTATGTAGTGCTTGGCAAATTTATAAAACTTCTGTTGCACTTGTTCACATGTGGATAGTTGCAGTTGCCATGATATCAAGGAGAAACTGTCATCCCTCTATCACCCATGGATGATATCATCTTGAGTATGGGATGGTTTTTAGATGGCGCTCTTTTGCTTTGTAATTATAAATAAATTACTTTTAAGAGTGTGCTGAGTTGTTTGGTTAACCTTACAATATAAAGTGTTGTATCTGTGCAGCAAATGTATTCTTGGTCCTTACTTTTCATCTTAAGTAGACTTTAAAGTAAATTATTATCTTAAGGTAATGCAATATGTATAAGTTATATATATAAGTTTACCTTAAGATAAGTATATATAATGTGTATTAGTACATACACATATGTATTATATGTACATGACATAGCTTTATATCTATACATAGTTGTGTATGCCAACCACTGAGTTGTATGTGCCCCACTGAGTTGTGTATGCACAGATATAAACCAGCATACTTCTGTTAATATATTAAATGAAGCGGATATACCCTACAGTGAGAGTGGATGAGGTGGGTGGGTCTGGGCTTGCCAGGTGGCGCTAGTGGTAAAGAACCTGCTTGCCAATGCACAAGACGTAAGAGATGCAGATTTGACCCTGGGTTGGGAAGATTCCCTGGAGAAGGGCATGGCAAACCACTCCAGTATCCCTGCCTGGAGAATCCCACAGACAGAGGAGCCTGGTGGGCTACAATCCGTTGGGTGGCCAAGAGTCAGACAGGACTGAAGCGACTCAGTACACAGGCATGAATGGGTCTAGGGGTCTTTGACATTCCTCAAGTGGGCTGCACTGGAAAGTGAAAACTCCCTGTCTTCAGGAGGTGGACAGTGACAGGCACCTGCTTGCTTGACATGTGGTTACAGGGACTCAGGATGGGTACTTCCAATTTCCATAAAGACCATGTTGATGCCATTTGTTTGTAGAAGAGATCAGGATGGTTCGCTTCGAATCTGGGCTTTTACTTTGTGATTGTGAAGAAGTGAATCACAATTCTGTTGACTGGAGTTGCCATTAAGCTTTATATATAAAATACAGAAAGGTATTTTTCTATTTTTTCTTCTGAAGCTATGGTTTCTTACACATGCCTAAAACTCTACACTTAGAGGAGACCTTAGAGATTTGCCACTCTAACTTCCGTATTCTTTGAAAGGAAAAATGAGCCACAGAGGAGATGGAATAAGCGTGCAGGGACTGAGATGGAACCAGTGATCATAGTTCCTGCTGTTCAGCTTAGAGTGTCTTTTTCTTTTTTTATCTAAATTTTATTTATGTATATTTTTGTATAGGAAATACATATATATGATTAAAAATTCAAAAATTACAAAAAGGCTTATAATGAAACTCTCTCCCATTCCATATCTCCACCATCCAATTCTTCTCTTTGGAAGCCAACAGTGCTATCAGTTTCATAAATATATGCAAATGTCAATAAATACATATGTAGATATTCCCCTCCTCTGATATACATGATAAAATACTCTTCATACAATTTTGCACCTTGTGTGGTTTTTTTTTTAAGACTCACCATTTGAAAGCATTCCATATTGTTACAAAGAGACTCCTTATTAGTTTTTATAACTCCAGCATATTTCATTGACTGGATATATCACAATTTATTTAACTGGTCATCTACTGATGAACACATAGGTTGTTTCCAGTCTTTGGTATATCAAACAATGTTGCAGTAAGGTGTCTTGTGTGTAATTTTGTACAAATTTTGTACATGTTTGAATATGATTTGATAAATTCCTAGAAAAGGACTTTTCTTTGTTAAAGATATAGCACAGGCAACTATATTGACTATCTTGTAATAACCCTATAATGGAAAAGAATCTGAAAGAGAATATATATATGTATGTATATTATATGTGTGTGTATATATATATATATATATGTCTAATTCACTTTGTTGTACATCTGAAACTAACATAACATTTTAAATCAACTATACATCCATAACAAAAAATATAAGGGAAACTGCTCTAGGGACTCAAAAAAAGTAACAGAAAAAGAGTAGATTATCTGATACATATTGCAAAACTGCTCTTCACAGAAGTTGAATCAGTTTTCACTTCCACCAGCAGTATATGATATGCCTATTTCCCCATACACTTACCAACACAGAGTGTTAAACTTTTGGGTTGCTGCTAAGTCGCTTCAGTCGTGTCCAACTCTGTGCGACCCCATGGACTGCAGCCTACCAGGCTCCTCCGTCCATGGAATTCTCCAGGCAAGAGTACTGGAGTGGTTGCTATTGCCTTCTTCAAACTTTTGGGTTATTTCTTATCTAATAGTTGACAAAAGGTGGCTGAGTGTTGTTAAAATTTTTACTTCTCTTATTTTGAGGAAAGTTGTGTATTCATATTACTCCAGAGTCATTCTGTCTTTCCGTTTCTACAAACTGTTCATATGTTTTGACCATTTTCCTACTAGTTTATTGGTCTTTTCCCTATCAATTTTTTTGGGACGTTCTTTCCAAATTAGTGAACTTGATACACTGTGTTTTTTTCTCAGTTAATCCTATTATGTGCCAGTATTTGACTAGGATATGCTGCTTACATTTGAGAGAGATAGTAGAACCTTTGTTCTGAATGTTTATATATACAGAGGTTAAGCATCTTTTTTCCTTGGCTGCATGATAAGAATTGAAGGGTCACTGAAAGGAAATCTGTATAACAGTATGGTATATTTAGAAGCTCTAAATATATTGAAACTGCTGTGAGTCCCCATCAGGAGAAGCCTTCAGTTGTGCTACAATAAACGGAGGGAGACAAATGAAAGCTGAAACGTTTGTAGCTACCTGGAAAAATAAACTCTATCTTCTAGGAAACTGCTACTTTCTTAAAGGCCCTCATTTGCCTTTAGTTTTGGGAATTCATATTAATTAAAAATTATGATTTAGTTTGGTCTTTGCTCTGTGTTTCATCCTTATTTATGTGAATCAGTAAGCTCAGTTAAACACTTAACACCAGGCACTCTTCATCTGTTAGTAAAGTAGGCATTATTCTCCCCACTTGAGCAGCAAGGAAACCTAAACCACGGAGAGGTTATGCAAAATAAAAACTGAAAAAGGTGTCATTCTGTAATATATAGATCTGAGTTAGATCTAAACGATTCTTTATTTGAAAAAAGCTAGATAATCCTAATGTTCAGCTTTTAAATTCACTCTTCAAACCCTCTGTGGTTGTGGATTTCAGTGGTAACTCATAGAATGAGAGCAACACAATTTTGTGATGATACCTCAGAAACTGAAAATGGTGAAAGTATATATAAGAAAGAAATTAAATTTGGTATTACAGTGTTATTTAAAATATACTACATTGAGACAAAAGATCAATTATCATCATTGTTTAAGAGGCATAGATGGAAAAATTATTGAAACTGTTTTCTGCAAATGCCATAAGATATGAATGGGCTTCCCAGGTGACCCTGTGGTAAAGAATACACCTGCCAATGCAGGAGACACAAGAGATGCAGTTTTGATCCTTGGGTCAGGAAGATCCCCTGAAGGAGGAAATGGAAACCCATTCCCCTACTCTTGCCTGGGAAATCCCATGGACAGAGGATCCTGGTGGGCTACAGTCCATGGGGTCGTAAAGAGTCAGACATGACTGAGCATGTATGTAGATACTATGCATCCTAATCTCCTGTAGTGAATTATCTAATATACTCTTGATAGTACCCTGTGAAAAATCAAACTAATATTTATACCATTTATAGGTATTGACTTACTAGTGTATTGATAGTCCATTGTATTTAGCAGTTTCTAGAATAAACTCTTCTGTTATGTCGACTACTTATAGTACTATACTTTCATAATAAAATATCAAAGTATGATATTGCACATTTGATGATGAGAACTGAGATATATGTTGGTACCTGGTATCAATAGTGTTAACACTCAGTAGTATAAAAAAATTCATTACTCATATTAGTACATTACCAGTCTGGACTCTGTTGGATTATTGGGGTTTTACTGAAACTTGCCTGTGAGTGGGTGTCTATGAAGGGGCAGAACCCAGATGGAGGGTCAGCCATTCTGGCAGTCAAGGTTATTTTGCTATTTTGTATCATTTTCCTGTTCTAATATGGCTCCTTAGACAGGTTATTGAATGACTGTGAAGATGAATAAAAGACATGAAAGGAAGAATGCTGTCTCGGGAGAACAAAGTATACTACTGTAACATATCACATAATAATTTTTTATAGTGGTCAGTAAAGTAGATAATAATTTTTCTAGTTATCAGAATGTGCTTCTTAGGTAGCCAAGAACCCAATTGTCTTTTATTCTTTTAAAGTGGTATTTTGAGAGTACTTCCTTTACTTCCTTTAAATTAGTTTATTGCACTGTTGGTAAAATAACAAATTTTGTTCTTCCTCATTGAAAGCTTGAGTCATGATCGTGTTTTCTCTTCCAGCGAGATTATTACAGGACCAAGGCCAGATGAATGTCAGGAAAAACAGGACTTCAATAAATAGAATTTCTAGAATCTTGTTACAAGGAGTAACCAGAGACACAGGGTGGATGGTCGGGAAGAGGAGTGAGCTGAGAAGATGGATGAGTGGGATGAGCATAACGCCTTCTTTCAGCTTTCTTCTCCTGGGCCCTGGGAAAAATTTGTTCATCACTTCTCTTTTCTGGTCACTGACTCTTGAAACTCAGAAGGGCAGAGAGAGAGCTTTGATGAGCCACTTTGATAAAGCACTTTACCAAAGGTGTGCCTGTGTATCAGCCTGGGAGCAGAGTCTGAGATAAGACTTTGGGTGTGGATGAGGGAAGGAGGGAAAGCTGATCCATCACTTGGCTGTTTACCACAGTGACAGCTTGACAGCTAAAGACAAATCCTACTGGACTCTCCGAGGAGCCATGTACACTGCACCTGTGAATTGTCTACCTGAGTGGCAGAGGAGGATAGTGCTTACTCATGGGCTCCCATCCTCCGTGGCTCCAGGGTTGCTCCATGGCTGGTAGTTCCTTCAAGCTTTCGGAGGGTACATCTGTGAGTGTCTTAGTGTCATAAAGGCCCTGGGGCAGGAAGGGGGAGATGCCTGGTCCAGCAGACAGGAGGACCAGCGGGACTGGTTCCATGGACAACATGTGCTACTGTACAGGGCGCTGGGCTTGGTTTAGTTCACTCATGTCATGTCTTGAAAAGCTTAATTGTTGAAAAAGGAGGCTTTCCTTTTCATTTTGCTGTCAGCTTTAAGCCCACCTATCCATACACAGAAGGTGAAAAAATGTGTTCTTTAAGTGAATCTTACAGTAGACACATTTGTAAAATAAATAAATTCCTCTAATTTATAATTTTGTAGTGTTTTTTTTTTTCAGTGCCCTCATTAATGGGTCTGAAATTGTTCAACAATAAATGTGAAGGGTGGAGTGTTTGATAGAAAGAAATCCTAAAGTAACTTTTATTTTGAGTAATAAGAAAAGAGACCTTGAGGTAGCACTTAGCCCAGAAGTTGTTTAGTTCTCACCAGTGGTGGAAGGAGTAGTGGTCCTTGAGATCACCTGCATGAAGGGTGAATTTAAAACAGGCCATGTTGTTATGGGCAGTAGAATAAAGGCTGTAACAACTGAAAAGTTTATGAATCTGAGCTTTGGGAAATTTCTTGCAGAGAAAATTAATCAGCTTTGGTGAAAGGACTGACCAAAGAAGGGGGGACAGTAAAAGAGGATTAACCAATTAGATGCATTGAACAATGAAAGAAAAAAGGATCTGTCCAGAACCAGAACAGGCATTGTTCCCGCAGCTGCCCCCGGCTAGCACCTTTACCAGTGCCCAGGAGAGAGGTGCTCGGGGGAACACCAGAATGACTGTTACGTTGGTGTGGGGTCTGTGTAAGCTAGGCTTATGTCTCTCCATATTCCTGTATTCTTTATAATACATTCCATTAGGTACGTCCAGTCAACATTGCTTGCTGTGCTGTGCTCATTCACGTCCAACTCTTTGGGATCCCATGGACTATAGCCCACCAGGCTCCTCTCTGTCCATGGGATCTCCCAGGCAGGAATACTGGAGTGGGTTGTCATTTCCTTCTCCAGGGAATCTTCCTGAGCCAGGGATCGAACCTGCATCTCTTGCATCGGCAGGTGGATTCTTTACCACTACACCACCTGGGAAGCCTCAACGTTGCTTAAACTTGTATTTTTAGGATGCTGAACCAACTAACTGATCAATTAGCCAACAAACAAACAAACAAACAAAAACCCCTACGCCTTCTGAGATTATTCGGGACAGAGACCTGAATCGGATCAACAACTCTGGATGATATTTGTGTTTAGCCATGTGGGCTTCCCTAGTGGCTCAGTGGTTAAGTATCTACCTGTGATGCCGGAGCCATGGGTTTGATCCCTGGGTCAGGAAGATCTCCTGGGGAAGGAAATGACAACCCACTCCAGTATTCTTGCCTGGAAAATCTCACAGACAGAGTAGGCTGGTGGGCCACATTCCATGGAGTCACAAAGAGTCAGACATAACTTAGTGGCTAAATCACTGAATCATGTGGGTGAAACAGGTATGCAGCACTGCCTGGCCGCCCCCCTCTCCACCCTCCACCCCCACCCCTTCACAGAAGCCTCTAGTTAGGCTTGTTTCTATCTCCATGTAGTTTTGCTTGGATCAGCAATGTGAGTGTTTCTATAACAAGTACAGTACAAGTGACTAGAGTGCAAAGCTCTTCAACTGCTGATGGGACTCTATTTCAGGCAGTACACCTTCTGTTTAAAATCTTCTCTGGACAAGTTCCACTTGATCGCCCAGTAGGAAAAGAGTGGCAGGCTTATCAGAAGCAATCATCCCCTTGAAAAGGATAAGAAAAGATGAGCCTGGGTGTGATTACTCCAGCTCGAAACCCATCTCTCTGCAGTAAGCTTATTTCCTTTTTGGTCCCTTGTGTTATCCTCCCACACAGATATCTAACAAGGCATGGAAATGAGGCCCTTTTTTGATAGGGAGGGTGTTTAAGAAAGTAGCTGGATGCTCTCTTTCCTTCCTGGTAATTTTGTTGTTATTTAGTTGCTCAGTTGTGTCCAACTCTTTTGCGACCCCATGGATTGTAGCCTGCCAGGCTCCTCTGTCCATGGGATTTCCTAGGTAAGAATACTGGAGTGGGTTGCCATTTCCTCCTCTGGGGAATCTTCCTGACCCAGGGATTGAACCTGCATCTCCTGCTTGGCAGGTGGATTCTTTACTGCTGAAACACCTGGGAAAC
This sequence comes from Oryx dammah, assembly GCF_014754425.2. NCBI lineage: Eukaryota > Metazoa > Chordata > Mammalia > Artiodactyla > Bovidae > Oryx > Oryx dammah. The sequence continues at coordinate 24,923,226 of NW_024070206.1, forward strand.
CCTCCTGGTAATTTACCAGCAATGAAAAACGCCAGCAGTGGCTCTGGAGCTTCCTATTCTAAACAACGAGATCTTTCTGGTCACAAACTATCCAGAAGTCATAGCTGACTCTTTCTTCCCTTCTTGGAAAATGATTTGTGGTAGTGAAGATGCTTCTGACAGAAGGAATGCCCTGAGGTATGTGGCATGTGTAGTGAGAAGCGGGACAGTTACCTTTATGTGATGGTTATTGTTACATATAAACCTCAACCTCTAAAGATGGGTATTGGATAACCCTGTATGCAAGACAGCAAAAGAGACACAGATGTATAGAACAGACTTTTGGACTCTGTGGGAGAGGGAGAGGGTGGGATGGTTTGGGAGAATGGCATTGAAACATGTATAATATCATATAAGAAACGAATCGCCAGTCTAGGTTCAATGCAGGATACAGGATGCTTGGGGCTGGTGCACTGGGATGACCCAGAGAGATGGTATGGGGAGGGAGGTGGGAGGGGGGTTCAGGATTGGGAATGCGTGCACCTGTGGCGGATTCATGTTGATGTATGGCAAAACCAATACAGTATTGTAAAGTAAAATAAAGTAAAAAAAAAAAAACAACAACAACAACTGTAAATGCAGGTTCAAAAAAAAAAAGATGGACATTGACTGGTTTTGCTTCCTTTTCATATTTTTCTGCTCCACACTGTTACTGCTTTCTATTTTAAGATCAAAACAAGCAAGAAAGACTTGGAGGCAGTAACTTAGATAAAAACCTAAAGGGTTTATTTCATACCATATATGAGAGAGATTTGCTAATAGGTAAAATAGCTATATTTCAGTTCACATTTGCTTTAACTGCATAAAAGATACAAGGTTCCTGTCCTTTTGTGTTTCATGTGTGTGTAATTAAAATTTTCTTTAATATTTCCTTTGAACATTTGTATATATTAATGATATCATAGAAATATATGTGTGTATTTACATATTAAGCCCTGATGGAGCTAGGAAAAAGTTAATGTGAGAAATTGTGTCTTTTAATTTACTGTGTTTAATATATCCTAACCCTAGTCTGTTGCCACCTGTTTTTCTTCTTGAAAAAACCAGAAAACAGAAATGACATAATATGCTACTTGATGGCTAAAGAGGAAATGATTAGTATATGGCTTTGAACTGTTTCTCACATTAAAAGTAATTCAGTATTTGGCTTTGTAGCACTGAAAGTTGGTAACTGTTTCTCCCTCCCTAACCAGCTGGCATGGAGACTTAGACCCTTCAGTATTTTCCACATAAAGTCTGAACTGGACATTTACTGTTTTATGTGTCAAAACCCCTGCCCTGTTTTTTGGACCAGTGCTTCCACTGTCACACAATGGAAGCTGCCGTCTTTTTGGCCACAGTGATAGCCTAGGGGTGGACGTCGGATCCAAGCTGGGCCATTGATAAAGTTGCCTCTGGCCTCAGTGAGGTGGTGCACTTGTGGGATGTGGGGCCTGGAGTGGCTGAGGCTCATATTCCCTGCTCCTGGCAAGGAGAAGAGATGAGGCTGATACCTATAGACAGCCAAGATGAGAGATGGAGAAAGTCAACACACTCCAGTCTCTGGGTCCAGCCCTGTACCTTCCTCCTACCCTTGTCTTTCCTAGACTAGTTAGTGTTAGGATTTTTTTTTCCCCTTGCAATCTGAAGAGTCTGTAAAGGAAGAAAATTCAGGCATATGCAGAATTTTCTGGATTTTGATAGGCTTGGTTTTTTTTTGTTTTTGAGGGGAGTTATTCCACTCAACATTTCCCTTAAATCATCTCCCTCCAGCCTCTTCTTGCCCCAGTTTCTTCTTCCCTTGAGCCCAGTGTCTTTCTCTAGACTCTTCTCCCCATCAGCATTGGGTTAACTTAGGTTTTCCTCTTTTCTACTCACTCAGGCAGAACATTTCTCTCTCTCTCTTTTTAATGCTGACTACTATCTCTCTTTTCATTCTGTCCCTGGGATTCTCCAGGCAAGAATACTGGAGTGGGTTGCCATTTCCTTCTCCAGTGGATCATGTTTTGTCAGAACTCTTCTTTATGACCCATCCATCTTGGGTGGCCCTGCATGGCATGGTTCATAGCTTCACTGAGTTATGTAAGCCCTTTCACAATGACAAGGCTGTGGTCCAAGAAGGGAGAGTAAGGGAGTACAGAGGAGTCTGATGGGCCATAGTCCATGGGGTCGCAAAGTGTTGGACATGACTTAGGGACTGAACAACAGTAACAACAACATTTTCTCTCTTCCTCAAGAAACCAGAGCCTAGCCAATTTGTTTCTGTTGCAAAAGCGCATCACAGCTTCTTCTTAATAAAAGTGGTGCTCTCCCTACAAAATAATTTTTGTATTGACTGCTAAGAGAATACAGTTTCCTACGTGTTAGAACACATGCAATGTATTTAGATTGTTCTCCTCATTAACAAAGAGCTTCCCTGGTAGTTCAGAGGTAAAGAATCTGCCTGCCAATGTAGGAGAACAGGAACAGGAACAGGAACGTCGCTCAGTCGTGTCCGACTCTCTGTGACCCCATGGATTGTAGCCCACCAGGCTCCTCTGTCCATGGGATTCAGTACTGGAGTGGATTGCCATTTCCTTCTCCAGCGGATCTTCCTGACCCAGGGATCGAACCCGGGTCTCCCGCATTGTAGATAGACGCTTTACCGTCTGAGCCGCTGAGAGGTGGGTTTGATCTCTGGGTCAGGAAGATTCCCTGAAGAAGGCAGTGCCAACCCACTCCAGGATTTTTGCCTGATAAATCCCATGGACAGAGGAGTCTGGCAAGCTACAGTCTATGGGGTCTCAAAAGAGTTAGATATGACTTAGCAACTAAATGACACCAACAGCCTCATTAACTGAACTCCCTATGGTCATTTTCAAGGCCCGGTATCAGCACATTTTATTTAAATAGCTAATGTATATCTATTACTTTTCTTTTTCCACCCAAAATTCCATGCAAACTTTAGATACACCTCTTCTATCATTTACTTTCCAAGTTGACTAATATAATCTAAATATTCAGTTTTTTTTCCATTGAAGACCTTTGAAATTCTACCATCTCCTCATGTTTTATGATTTGAGTAATGAAATATTTGAAATGGCTTGTTCATTAACTCAAACTAAGTGAATATACTATATATAACAACCCCTCCCTCACTCTCACTTTTCTCTGCTTACCCCAACTGTTCTTGGCAACCACTTTGCCCAAAGCAAGCTACAAAGCCAGCCCAGACTGAGAGAGAGGAGTAGAGACTATATCTCTTATTAGGAGAAGCTGTAGGTAATTTACAACCATATTTTAATCCAACACAATCAAAGTAACTGAGGAAATATCAATGACTCATTTGCTGAAAGCAAAAAGAAGCCTTCTTAAACACCATCCTAACATCTTCAGATGTTCTTATTAATCTTTCCAAGAGGGAATTATGCTCCAGGCTGGAGCTATTTTAATCATCTTCTTCCAGAATTCCCCCTCTCATCTCAGTAACACTGGAAATAACTTTATAAAGTTGTTCTTTCTTCCCTTCACATCTCCTACCCTCTCAGACACACCCCTATTTTACATCAAAGTGATGGCTAAGAATGTTCTGGGCCAAAGTATTGGAGCTTCAGCTTCAGCACCAGTCCTTCCAGTGAATATTCAGGATTGATTTCCCTTAAGATTGACTGGTTTGATCTCCTTGCTGTCTAAGAGACTGTACCTCGTGTTATTGAAATTTCCTCAAATTTGTCTCCTTTCTTCCCTTGTCTCCTGCTATAGTTTATTCTCCAGGAGTGATCTTTTATTTTTATTTTTTTATTTTTTGGTTTGAATCTTTTTACTTTACAACTGCTGCTTCTTGCAGCTGCTTTACTTTATATCTTTTGCACAACAATCTACAGGGCAAGTTGCCAAACACCATAATTCAGCGACTAGACAGTGCACAGGTGCGGGGCAAGATAACCTTTACCTTATTTACTGCAGCTAAGACTTTGTTTTGGGAAACTTCCTTATCAACTTAGAATCCGTTTTGTCCCTGGGTCTGTTCCTTTTGAGGAATCAGAGAAACATCCTTGTGTGCAAGAAATGTTCTTTTCCCACGGGAACAAACAGAGGATTCTTGACATCTCATTTGCAAGAATGTTCAGCCCTGGTTGAGAGTCTCGTTTGCAAGCACTTCTCAACCTTCCTTATACTTTGTTCCCTACATCCCCCCCTTTCTTTTCTTGCAGGTGCTGAATAAGCACTCAAATAGGCAAAGCTTCTTCTTTCAATTGTTTCCCTTTTCGCCAGTGCCGGTAGACTATAAAAGCAATAAAACATAAAGCAACAATTAACAAAAGTATTCACAAAGGATGTTGTTAACAATGTAGATACATGCCCTAAAGGATTGAGGTTATCTAATCCTTCTTGATGACTCTTCAGTATATCAGAACCAGTAATATCAGGCAGCATCTTACTAAAAGTTGACAATATAGTTTGTTCCAATTCCATAATTTAGCAGTTAAATTCTGGTGTCCCACTAAAGACCTTTTCACTTTTTCCCAACTCTCACTGATATTAAAGGGAACAGGGGTTACACATAGGTGGGATGAGTTCCAATCACATTTTAACACATTTTTTGTAGCTAACACAGTCACTTGATCTCCTAACCAGGAAACAGTGTGTTGTAAATTCAATACATCAGTAGCCAATTGAGAGTCCAAATCATGCTGTTGTTGCTACAATAAATGAGCATCCTTATGCCACTCCCTGACAAAATCAGCAGTCTGTATGCCTTGATGCAAAACAAGACCTGCTACAGTTGCTGTTGCTGTTACTGAAGCCTCGGCGAGAACTGATGCGATGACAATGCCAAGCATTCTTTGGGATCGATGGAGAAGAGTTTGTACAGCATTCACAAGATGAGTGACAGCAAAAGAGTCCGACCAAGGTCGAGTAAGATTAACAGGCAACCAGAGTTCCGTCCGTGCTTTCACAATAACCAAAAAGTAATTACTGGAATGGACCATCTTGTTTTCAACATTTTCCCACCAGGAATGGTTTATACATTGAGTCAAATTACAATCAGAACATGATATAACTCCCAAAATTTCATTCCAAATCCCTTGTCCATACAGTAAAGAATAAGGAAATTTTACACATGCTATAGCAGAGTAAGATTTATTAATATGCAAATGACTTGAAACGGCCCTCTAGGATCATTAATATTCAAAGTAAAGTTTCCCGTCCATATAGTAATGTTACCTGACACTGGAGTGATCTTTTAAAAATGTAATTCAGGTAATTGTATTCCCCTCTTTGAAATCTTCTATTGGCTGCCCATTAGATTTAGAATAATATCCAGACTTTTGCTTTTTCTCTCCAGGATCTTGTGGGAACTGGCCCATACTTTTCTCTCTGATTTCATCCTGAACAAATTTCCACTTCATACATTGTGCTCCAGGTACAGTGGCCTTTTCCTGTTCCAAAGACATGTAGAATTCCTTTCTATCTCAGGACTTGGCATTAGTGGGTCCCGTTACTTGGAAAACTGTTTTGGATCTGAATTTATTTATTTACTTTTTGTTCACTTTTTGGTTTTCTGCCTCCCCTTGAACTAGATACAAATGTTTGATATGCACTGATCTATCTCATTGGCTGAGTGTGTCTAGGAGAGCTCTGGATAGGTGCTCAAGAAATTTTTTTTTTTTTCATGGAAAAAAGAGATAGCTCAAAAGTAGATAGCATAGAATGTAGTTTGTTTATGGTTAGTTGAGAAGGCTTAAGGCTGGGCTTATTCCAAATTACTGACCCAGGTCTAGTAAAGCATTACTTCTTAAAAAATTTTTTTAAAAATTGGGGTATAATTGCTTTACAACTTTGTGCTAGTTTCTGTTGTACAATGAAATGTATCAGCCATAGGTATGCATATATCCTTTCCTCTTGAACTTCTCTCTCACCAAACCCCATTCACACATCTAGTCCAGTCTTGAAAGACTCATAGCCTTTAAGATTCCTCTCTTAAAATGCAGATAACCTTATGAGTTTATTTCCCAAATCAGTATCAACTAATGTTTTGGTTCTTAGTCACCACCTAGGGAGAAGCTGAGATAGGATGTGCAAATGACAGAGTGTCAGGAGTGGGGGAATTAAAAATAAGACCCAAAGGCAAAGGGCCATCAGAGGGGATAAATAGTGATAAAGAGATGAATGGCGGTAGGAGGAGAATTATATCAGAATTTTACCGAGAGTGGAAACATTTTTGTTTCCCAATCTGCAAGACAGGGGCACAGTTGACAACTGGTACTATATATTTCCAAGTATCATAAAAACTTTTTAAAAAAGCCAAGTCTTGATAGGTTTTCATGGTTACAAATAAATTAAAGAAGGGAAAGCTATGCATTCTTAGATAAAAACAAAGGTAGAAACAACCATTACAAAAGACAATGTATGCTGCTCAGCGTGAGTATTTCAGGGAGAGATTTGGTGTCTTGTAATGTTGCAGTTACTATGGTGACAATGCATTTTTAATGGTACCATTAAATGGTAGTATAACTACTCGTAACTAAGGAGTGCTGAAGAGTCACAGCTGTGATGTTAGGAGTTTATGTTTCTTTTCTCCAGGATGGTTTTTTTTTTTTTTTTTAATGATTTCGGAGTAGAAGTGTTGTATAACAGAATCTTTTGATGTGAAATATATGTTCTTTTTAGAAATAAAAAAGACTTTAGAGAATAATTCTCTCACTACACCTTACACACTCACATGAGCAAACACACATACATGTGCATATTTATTGTTGAAGATCTGGAGACAAAGATTAAGTAACTTCCCAGCTCATTTATTTAGTGACGGAATTAGGATGAGAGCTCAGTTTTCTGGGCCCTAAGACACTTTCTTCCTACAGTTGCATATTGCCTTTCTCCAAGACAGTACACACGATGAATTCTACATTTTTTTTCACACATCAAAATTAGCAAGACGTTGCAATGAGTTTCTATCACCCTGAAGGGTTTTTAAGATGGTTAGGACTCAGATGAAAGAGTAATGAATGAGTATTGTAATTAAAGAGGCTATAAATGGAATTCCAGAGGCCTACAAGCCCTTTAAAATTGTTTGCAGATGTGTATGTGTGTGTGAATTTGTTCATTTTCTAATGAGAGACCATCAGATTCTTGAGCTGGTGACCTCTCACCAAATAAGTAACAAATTATGGCTGTTTCCCCATTTAGGTTATCAAAATATAAGCAAAATGGAAAAGTAAATGGTATATTGAGAAAAATATTTGTTATGATATGATAAAAGATTAATACCCTAATTTACAAAGAGAGGATACACATCAACAAAACAGCAAGACCTAGCTGAAATTGGAATAAAGGAGATGAATGCAAATATGCAGACCAGAAATATAAATAGCTAAGAGAAGTGAAAATTATTCATCCTCTTTAGTCATCAATTAAATGGAAATTAAAACAATAAAAATTTTGCCAGTTTCACCCAACAAATTAGCACAGATTAAAAGCAACCATAACAACATACTATATGGTGAAGAGATGGTGGGATAAGCAGCTTTCTCTGCCATTACTAGGAATATAAATCTGGACAAAGGTTTTGGAAATCAAATTAATAATTTAAATTTTGCTGTCCCACTCAAACTGCAAAACTATGATCATTGTGCATGATAAGAGCTTAGTTAAGATAGTGAAGGCATTACATTTCTGTAGTAAGACAGGTGTCCCCAATCCCCGGGCCACAAACTGGTATTGGCCTGTAGCCTGTTAGGAACTGGGTCAGGCTACAGGAAGTGAGTGGCAGGTGAAATCGAAACCATACCCCTACCTTTCTGGGTCCATGGAAAAATTGTCTTACAGGTATTGGTCAGTTTAGTTCAGTTCAGTTGCTCGGTTGTGTCTGACTCTTGGTGACCCCATGGACTGCAGCACGCCAGGATTCCCTATCCATCACCAACTCCTGGAGTTTGCTCAAGCTCATATTTTTCCAATATGTGACTACTGGAAAAACCATAGCTTTGACTAGATGGATCTTTGTTGGCAAAGTAATGTCTCTGCTTTTTAATATGCTGTCTAGGTTGGTCATAGCTTTTCTTCCAAGGAGCAAGCGTCTTTTAATTTCATGGCTGCAGTCACCATCTGAAGTGATTTTCAGTTCAGTTCAGTTCAGTTGCTCAATTGTGTCTGACCCTTTGCAACCCTATGAATTGCAGGACGCCAGGCCTCCTTGTCCATCACCAACTCTTGGAGTTTACCCAAACTCATGTCCATCGAGTCGGTGATGCCATCCAGCCATCTCATCTTCTGTTGTCCCCTTTTCCTCCTGCCCCTAATCCCTCCCAGCATCAGGGTCTTTTGCAATGAGTCAACTCTTCGCATGAGGTGGCCAAAGTATTGGAGTTTCAGCTTTAACATCAGTCCTTCCAATGAACACCCAGGACTGATCTCCTTTAGGGTTAGCCCCCCAAAATAAGGTCTGTCACTATTTCCATCGTTTCCTCATCTATTTGCCATGAAGTGATGGGACCAGATGCCATGATCTTAGTTTCCTGAATGTTGAGCTTTAAGCCAACTTTTTCACTCTCTTATTTCACTTTCATCAAGAGGCTCTTTAGTTCTTCACTTTCTGCCATAAGGGTGATGTCATCTGCGTATCTGAGGTTATTGATATTTCTCCTGGCAATCTTGATTCTTCCAGTAGTCATGTATATATGTGAGAGTTGGACTATAAAGAAAGCTGAGTGCTGAAGATCTTTGGTGTTGGAGAAGACCCTTGAGGGTCCCTTGGACTGCAAGGAGATCCAACCAGTCCATCCTAAAGGAAATCAGTCCTGAATATTCATTGGAAGGACTGATGCTGAAGATAAAACTCCAATATTTTGGCCACCTGATGTGAAGAGCTGACTTATTTGAAAAGGCCCTGATGCTGGGAAAGATTGAAGGTGGGAAGAGAAGGGGATGACAGAGGATGAAATGGTTGGATGGCATCACTGACTTAATGGACATGAGTTTGAGTAAACTCCTGGAATTGGTGATGGACAGGGAAGCCTGGCATGCTACAGATCATGGCATCACAAAGAGTTGGACACGACTGAGCAACTGAACTTTACTGAACTGTACTTCATCCAGCCCAGAATTTTGCATGATGTAATCTGCATTTAAGTTAAATAAGCAGGGTGACAATATTCAGTGTTGACATACTCTTTTCCTGATTTGGAACTGGTCTGTTGTTCCATGTCGAGTTCTAATTGTTGCTTCTTGACCTGCATATAGATTTTTCAGGAGGCAGGAAAGGTGGGCTGGTATTCCCATCTCTTTAAGAATTTTCCACAGTTTGCTGTGATCCACACACTCAAAGGTTTTGGCAGAGTCAATAAAGCAGAAGTAGATGTTTTTTTTCCTGGAACTCTCTTGCTTTTTCAGTGATCCAGTGGATGTTGGCAATTTGATCTTTGCTTCCTATGCCTTTTCTAAATCCAGCTTGAATATCTGGAAGTTCATGGTTCACGTACTGTTGAAGCCTGGCTGGAGGATTTTGATCATTACTTTGCTAGCGTGTGAGATGAGTGCAAATGTGAGGTAGTTTGAACATTCTTTGGCATTGCCTTTCTTTGGGATTGGAATGAAAACTGACCTTTTCCAGTCCTGTGGCCACTGCTGAGTTTTCCAAATTTGCTGGCATATTGAGTGCAGCACTTTCACAGCATCATCTTTTAGGATTTGAAGTAGTTCAACTGTAATTTCATCACCTCCACTAGCTTTGTTCATAGTGATGCTTCCTAAGGCCCAGACATCACATTCCAGGATGTCTGGCTCTAGGTGGGTGATCACACCATATTGGTTATCTGGGTCGTGAAGATCTTTCTGTGTATTCTTGCCAACTCTTCTTAATATCTTCTGTTTCTGTTAGGTCCATACCATTTTTGTCCTTTATTGAACCCATCTTTGCATGAAATGTTCCCTTGGTATCACTAATTTTCTTGAAGAGATCTCTAGTCTTTCCCATTCTATTACTTTTCCCTATTTGCTTGCATTGATCATTGAGGAAGGCTTTCTTATCTCTTCTTGCTATTCTTTGGAACTCTGCATTCAAATGGGTATATCTTTCCTTTTCTCCTTTGTCTTTCACTTCTCTTCTTTTCCCAGCTATTTATAAGGCCTCCTCAAACAACCATTTTGCCTTTTTGCATTTCTTTTTCTTGGGGATGGTCTTGATCCCTGCTTCCTGTACAGTGTCACGAACCTCCGTCTATAGTTCCTCAGGCACTCTGTCTATCAGATCTAATCCTTTGAATCTCTTTGTCACTTCCACTGTATAATCGTAAGGGATTTGATTTAGGTCATACCTGAATGGTCTAGTGGTTTTCCCTACTTTCTTCAATTTAAGTCTAAATCTGGCAATAAGAGTCATGATCTGAGCCACAGTCAGCTCTCAGTTTTATTTTTGCTGACTGTATAGAGCTTCTCCATCTTTGATTACAAAGAATATAATCAATCTGATTTTGGTATTGACCATCTGGTGATGTCCATGTGTAGAGTCTTCTCTTGTGTTGTTGGAAGAGGGTGTTTGCTATGACCAGTGCATTTTCTTGGCAAAACTCTGTTAGTCTTTGCCCTGCTTCATTGTGCACTCCAAGGCCAAATTTGCCTGTTACTCCAGGTATGTCTTGACTTCCTACTTTCGCATTCCAGTCCCCTATAATGAAAAGGACATCTTTTTCAGTTGTTAGTTCTAGAAGGTCTTGTAAGTCTTCATAGAATCATTCAACTTCAGCTTCTTCGGCATTAGCAGGTATTGGTCCTTTTTGCCAAAAAGTTTGGGGGCTGCTTCAGTAAGAATTTTTAAAAATTCTTTTTATTTATTTATTGGCTGTTAATCCAACAATAGCCAATAAATTGTTAATCTCTTACTGTGCTTATTTTATAAATTAAACTTTATCATAGGTATGTATGTGTAGGAATAAACATAGTACATGTAGCATTTCATGGTGTCTGTGGTTTCAGGCATCCACTGGGGGGCCTTGGGCATTATCCCCTACAGATAAAATGGGAGTGTGTGTGTGTGTGTGTGTGTGTGTGTGTGTGTGTTAGTTGCTCAGTCATGTCTGAGTCTTTGCAACCCCAGGACTGTAGCCCACCAGCCTGTCCGTGAAATTCTCTGCCTGTCTGTGACCTCCTCTGTCCATGAAATTCTCCAGGCAAGGATACTGGGTGGGTTGCCTTTCCCTTCTCCAGGTGATCTTCTTGATCAGGGATTGAACCTTTGCAGGCAGATTCTTTACTATCTTACCGACCAGGGAACCCCAGGGACTACAGTATTAATTTAATTTATACTTGAAATATGTAGCTCCAGACAAGAAGTTTTAGTTTTTGCTCCTGGATAATACTGATCATTATGAATAAATATTATTTAAGCATTTCTGATAGCCATCTTTCTCCTCTCTGCTGTATGATGTGAGAGCAGATGCATGCTGTTCTTCTCTTTCTTTAAAATGGTAATGCTGTCCAATGGAAGAGGATTAGATTGAAATAAAGAAGACACAGTCTAATTTCAGCCTCAAAGTTACTCACTCTGATCTTCAGCCAAGAATCACTTAATCTCACTGTAATTCATTTCCACTGTATTTTAAAGTTTCTTAGTCATACGTTAACCCCAGTCAGTTCTCTGAGACTTGCTTGATGAACCAGCACTTTCAGAGAATTCACGAAATAGAGAAAGAGTTCAGGAAAGGATTCAAAAACTAGAAATAATTTATGGAAGATAGGATAGAGTTGCAAGGAAGATAACGAGGCATGAAATCCAGGGAATCTCTGTGAGATGTTGAGATGTGCAAGAAAATCTTGGGACTAAGAGAATATGGGGCTTCCGCAATGGCTCAGCGGCTCAGGAATCCACCTGCTAATGCAGGAAACATAGGAGATGCTGGTTCAATCTCTGAGTTGAGAAGATCTGCTGGAGGAGGAAATAGCAGCCCACTACAGTATTCTTGCCTGGAAAACTGCATGGAGAGAGCAGCCTGGAGGGCTACAGTCCATAGAGTTGCAAAGAGTTGGACACAGTGGAGCACGTGGCACTTGAAGAGAACATGAACTTTGTTCTGTTGAAGGAAAGTGGAAGGATGATATCAAAGAACAACAACAACAAAAGTAAGAGAATAAATGTCACATAGGAAAGGGCTTTAAAATGTCGGAGGTAGAAGGTTCTGGGGCATGAGACATAAAGAAGTAATTCAGCGAAGTAACCATGGGGAATATTTTTCTATTTTGTAGAAAATAGGCCAGGATGAATCACAAGCTATATACCAAACTTGGCTTATTTACTTGGAGTCTGAGAAAAGAGCTTAGGGCTATTTACTGAAAAACACCCTTGTAAAATTACATATAGACACCACTTTGTTTTGGTAAAGCACGTTCTACTTTTGCTTTGAGATTTTCAATGTGAAAGCAGTACTGTTTGTTCAGAGATTTAAAAATTTTAATAGACTTTACTTTACAGAGCAGTCTCAGGTTTACAGAAAAACTGCCCAAACTACAGAGTTCTTATAGGTCCTCTTTTCTGCTGCACAGTTCCCCCTATTATTTATACAGTTTCTCTTATTATTTACATTTTGTTTTAGTGTGGTACGTTTGATACTTAACAAGCCAATATCAATAAATTATTATTAACTGAAGATGATAGTTTACATAAGTGCTTCCCAGATGGTTCCATGGTAAAGAATCTACCTGCCAATGCAGGAGATGAGGGTCCCATACCTGGGTTGGGAAGATCCTCTGGAGGAGGAAACGGCCACCCACTCCAGTATTCTTGCTAGGAAATTCCATGGACAGAGGAGCCTGGCGGGCTACAGTCCGTGGGGATGCAAAGAGTAGGACATGACTGGGCAACTGAGCACAGGCCCACTGAAGTGGGAGAAGTGCTTGTCCATGTAGCATACCCATACCTGCCAAGGAGGCTGGGAGGCAAATTTGCAGGTATTTCAGCCTTTACCGCTGTAGGTAGCTCAGCTTCACCTCCATATCCACAGGATGGAGGAGGCCCACAGCTAAGAAGGGGTTCAACTGTCTAGTAGACAAAAGGAAGGACACTTGTCCAGGACAGTTTTTGTTCTTGATATGTTGTGGCTGGACCTCCTGCAGGCTGGAATGATTAACCAGAAGAGTCTTTGCTCCTTGCTTTGTTAGGGGGCATCTTGGAGTTTGTTCCCCCTCCTCCCCTCCCCAAACCCTAACCGTGATTGCCTTGTGGACCCTGCTCTGCCATGACCCGCCTCATCTCCCTTCAACTCCTGCCTTCTTTCTCCTTTTCCCTCGTCTCCTCTCCTCTTGGCCTCTCTCCTACCCCTTCCCATTTCTCTTCCAGACATTTCAGAAGTTGATTTGAGTTGTCTTCCCTTAAGTTTTCTGTGAAAAGGGAAGTCATTCTTCCTCTATTAAAGGCCGCTATAATCACTGGCTTATGGAGTTAATGAAGCTTTCAGGGGAAGTTCTTTTTCATTTTTAAGGCAGGCTAAGAAATCAAACACCCTGGGCTTGCTCTAGGCAAAATGTTGAAGCTGAGAAGTTGATTTTTCGTGCCTCCAGGCTCTCTTCTACTCCTTCCCCCCTCCCTCACAGCTTCCTTTCTTACTTCACTTTCACCTGTCACTCGCTGCCCTCCTTCCTCTCACCCCCAATTCAAAATGGCCCTTAGGAAAAAGTGAAATGCTTAATGATGCCTTCAGTCAATAATACACAGAATCACCTCTCAGGGAGTATTTACATTTAAAGGCTTTTTTTTTTTTTTAATTCTGTTAGAGAAATCAACGGTTTTGTTCTCACTAAGAAAAATTTCAAAAACCATCAGTCAATTGGAGAAGTTATGATTTTGTATCTGCTCACTTGGTGAATTAAAGGGTCATACTCAAAGACTTTTCTCACTTGTTTACTGATTGAAGTTGTCTACTCTCCACACTTACAGTTGGAGAATGTATCAGCATTTTCCCATCTCTACATGTGTCTCATGACATGTGAATGACCCGAGAAATGATGGGCTGCTGGAATGCCCTGGCCTTTATGAGCCAACACAGGAATGATGTGTTCCCCTCAATCCCACTGCTCCTGGGCATGTGTGTGTGCTTGCGCGGGCACACACACACACACACACACACACACACACACTCCTTTTTTCATGAATCAGAAAGAGCCCTTGTCAGAGTTGCCAGCTTTTGTGCACTCTGCTTGCAAGAGCCAATCCCCCCCAGGGTTTTGGCTTCTCGACTTTAAATCATTCAGGATCAAGGTCCCAAATAAATCCCTTGTTTACAACACATTTAAAAATCTTTTGAGAAAAAAGAAATGTGTCCCTTCTACTTTTTATAGCTAATAACTTAAGAGGCTGGTGTCTAGGCTGATTGGACTACCTTAGCTTGGTAGAAAAAGGCACTTCTCTTCCCTGGGAGATGAATGAGGACAGGGAATTCTGTTTTACAATAGTGATCTTGAATTTGACCCTAAGCACTTGTGGTAGAAGGTAAACAGCAGGCTTATGTGAAAGATCAAAGCAGAAATTGAACGCGGAGAATAGAAAGTGAAAGTACATTTCACAGTGCCATAAATGCTATGAGGCCAATGTCTGGTTTTCTCTGTGGTTGGAATTAACTTTTAATAACAACTCACTGGCATTTATGTGATGTAGTTACTAGGGGAAAATAATGATAAAAATTTGAAATATTTGTGTGAAACAAAATAAACTGTGAAAAATATAATAGACATATCACAGACAAAAGGTTAATACTTCCCTGATGGTCCAGAGGTTAAGACTCTGTGCTCCCAATGCAGGGGGTATAGGTTTGATCTTTGATCAGGAAACTAACATCCTTCATGCCACATGGAGTGAAGTGAAATGAAAGTTGCTCAGTCATGTCCGATGCTGTGTGATCCCATGCTGCTACTGCTGCTAAGTCGCTTCAGTCGTGTCTGACTCTGTGCGACCCCCTAGACGGAAGCCCACCACGCTTCCCTGTCCCTGGCATTCTCCAGGCAAGAATACTGGAGTGGGTTGCTATTTCCTTCTCCAATGCATGAAAGTGAAAAGCGAAAGTGAGGTCGCTCAGTCATGTCCAACTCTTAGCTACCCCATGGACTGCAGCCCACCAGGCTCCTCCATCCATGGGATTTTCCAGGCAAGAGGACTGGAGTGGGGGGCCATTGCCTTCTGGCATGGCCTAAAAATAAATAAGAACGAAAACAATAAAACCTACCACCACCACCACCAAAAAAGTAAAGGGGGAAGAAAATGTAAGTACTTAAACAAACATTAAAAAATATATGAGAGCTTTTAAAAATAGAGAAGAAAAATTCTAAAACTCTATAGAAAAGTTGGCACAAGATTTGAACATGAAGTTAATAGGAAAAGGAGTAAAAATTTCCTATAATATGTAAACAGATATTCAACCTTGCTCACCTTGAGAGATACAAATCAAAATTATACTGATACCTTTTCTTACCTATCAAAAGTACCTGCTCTTGTAAATATAATCGTTTGACACTCATATTCTGTGGCGGAGTCTAGGTAGAAATAGGCACTGTCGTATATTGTTGTGATGTGCTCTGTCGCTCAGTCGTGTCCAACTCTTTGCGACCCCATGGGCTGTAGCCTGCCAGGCTCCTCTGTCCATGGGATTATCCTGCAAGAACACTGGAGTGGGCTGCCATTTCCTTCTCCAGGGGCCCTTCCCCACTGAGGGACTGAACCTGTCTTCTGCAGCTCTTACACTGGCAGGCAGATTCTTTGCCACTGAGCCACCTGGGAGACCCCCTCATATATTGCTGGTGGAATGCAGAGCTGTATAACTCCTGTGAGGGTGGATATGATAATATCTAGCAAAATTATATATGCATTTATTTCTTTTTGACCAACCAATCCTACTTCTAAAATTTATTAAGATTCACTGGCAAAAAAACAAAATGACTGATGCACAAGGTAATTTATAGCAGCACCATCTGTAACAGGAAAAAATGGAAATAGCCCAATAATTCATCAATAGAGGACTGGTGAATAAATATTGATGCAGTTACCTGAGGGACTACTATGTAGATATAGACAGATCTCATCCAAAAACTCTCACAGAAGCATCCAGAATGGTATTTGGCCAAAACTCTGGGCACTGTGGCCCAGCCAAGTTGACACATTAAATTAACCATCACAGCTATAAAGAATATTATACACAATGTACTTGCTTTTATTTAAAAAAAATTCAACAAATGAAAAAAACCACAAAACTGATTCTAAATAAATTGGTTTTCTATAAGGGAATGGAGGTAACAGATATATAAACTTGAATTCTCTGAATGTACCTTGATTTACTTTTGAACTGGGAGTTATGTAAAGTTTTGGTAATTATACAACAAAATTAAATCAACATTAAAAAGCACTTCTAAGTAACTGAAAGGAAAATGAAGCAAATGAGCTTGTGTTTACAGTTGGTAGCTTACCCACATTGAGAAAAAATATTTCAAGTGAATTTATGACACATCAATTTGAAACTGGTGGGATGTAACCTAAAGACATAAAGAAATCAAACTTTTTTTGAGGATTCATACCATTGCTGATAATACTGGTATTCTTATTTTGAAAATACACTATACATGGAGTTGGCTAAAATGAGTAGTTTTCATGATGTCATGAAGAACCTTTTTTTTTTCAGCATGAAGGAAAAGAGATAAAAATATAAAATCAAATAGTTACATGAATCTCCTAAATTTGAGTTGGAAATTTCAATGTGGACTCATGATGTATATTTACATCTGCTCCCCAAAACATCTAGAAACAATGATCAGCCCAGTAGCTAAGAGTACCTTGTTGTGGTACCTGATTTTGGTCTACGAATATCTCCTAAAAGGCTGTGTCTCCTAAAAGGAACCAAGATTCCTTGGATGAAGAGCTAATTTCAGATCTTACGGAGAAAATGCTCAAGATGACATGGAACATTTTGTATCAAACAGCAGAGTGACTCTCAGGACAACTGGGGTCATGTCAAAAGGACTCACTTGGAAGGTTTTCCACTAATGATGAACAATTTGAATATTGGAAAGAATAATAATATCAGAAAGTCTACTGAAACACATAGAAAATGTTTAAAAACTCATGATTCCATAAGGATAATAATGAAAAAAACACCTATTGGTCATTATATTATTATTCTGAAAACAGGTGAATAAAGGGGGGAAACTCAAACTACTGCAGAGTGCTTCCTGAGCAACAGTATTTCAGGGTAACCACATAGTTCATGTAGGAAAAACTCTTTTTAAGGAATATTGCCTAACAAATGAAAAGAATAATACACAATTAAACTACCTTCATTTTGTGCCCCTAATTTAATTATGTAATGCATCTAGGCAATGCTCACCACTGCTGCTGCTGCTGCTAAGTCTCTTCAGTTGTGTCCAACTCTGTGCGACCCCATGGACGGCAGCCCACCAGGCTCCCCTGTCCCTGGGATTCTCCAGGCAACACTGGAATGGGTTGCCATTTCCTTCTCCAATGCATGAAAGTGAAAAGTGAAAGTGAAGTTGCTCAGTCATGTCTGACTGTAACCTACCAGGCTCCTCGGTCCATGGGAATTTCCAGGCAAGAGTACTGCTAAAATCATTAGCATTAGGGAAAGCCTGATGGGGCCTGTGTCCGGTGTCTCTGAAGCTCATGCAGTATCCTCTGGGACCACCTCTGAGTTTAGCCTCCGCTCTGGTAGACGATATGCTGCACTCAGATTCCTTACCCACTATCCTATCAGTGTCCCTCAGGGCACATGGAGTCATTTTACTTCCTGCTCCAGAGCCTTCTCTGGGTTACCCCACAAGTTTCCCTGGCTCCAGCTGTCAGTCAGTCCTGAGTGTGGAAGAGTTAGTGTCTCTAGAAGCAACCCTCATCCCAGAGATGGGAGCTAAGGGACAGATGCTCCTGTCTCCTGTTTTCCTGATGGACCACTCTTGGAGGTCTTTTGCGGGCGCCTCAGTGGAATTGCAAGTATCCACTTTCATTGCTTTTTCCTTCCTCTTCTGCGTCACTGGCCCTGCTTGCTCACTGCTGCTTTCTGAGATTACCTCCCCAATAAACCTGCTGCATCCATGTTCTCACTCCAACCTCTACTTGGGGGAAGAGATAGTAGGGCAGACACTACCATGGATTGACAGGCTGCCAACATACGAGCTAGCTGGATCACGCCATTGTCGCAGAAAGGCAATCAGACAGTGTGTATCCCGCACCTTTTATAAAGCATTCTTTTTAAGTGTTGGGCTTGAATCTAATCATGCCTTTATATTTAACTACTGTTCAGAGAAACATGTTACATTATTCTTTAGGGATGTAATCAGTAACCCAGAATGTGGGAAATGCAGGACAAATGGCTCAATTTCTGCCATGACTAAATGATATAAGAAAAAAGTGGGAGGAGAAAACTGGATGAAAAGACACTTAAGAGAACTGTCAACCAAATCTCTGGTTTAGAACCAACTGTGAAAATGATAAACTATAAAAGTTACAAAACAATGGGAAAAATTTGTTGATATTAAGGAGCTGCTATAATTTTAAGTGTGATATTTGATTAAGCGTCCTGTCTTATAGAGATGTGTACTGAAGTACATGTGAATGAAATGATGTGTTTGGGGTTTATGATCTAGTGGGTGGGGAGGAGGATGGGGAATAGATGAAATAGTCTCCTGAAAATGACATGCAGCCGGGTGTTGTATACATGGGGACTGGGGAGTCTGCTATACCCTTCTCTTTACTGCTGAATGGGCTTCCCTGGTGGCTCAGACAGTAAAGAATCTGCCTGCAATGTGGGAGACCGAGGTTCAATCCCCGAGGTTGGGAAAATTCCCCTGGAGAAGGAAATGGCTACCAGCTGCTCCAATATTCTTGCCTGGAGAATTCCATGGACAGAGGAGCTTGGTGTGCTACAGTCCATGGGGTCACAGAGTTGGACACGACTGAGTGACTTTCACACTTTACTATTGAATATGTCTGAAAATATGTGTACTAAATGTTTTTATTTCAAGAAGATATTTCTCAGAATGCAGAAATGAGAAACTAATGTACTAGAACTTCCAAAACAGACATATGCTACGACCTTATGCTGAGCCATGTGGCTTCTTTGTCCCTCTGGGATTGTTATTTGTGAAGCATGCGTACATGCAGATTAACACCATGCTCTCTTGCAGGAAGTGCTGGGCTCCTAGCAAGCAAGGATGCTTTGAGTAGTCTTTGAGTCATCTTGGTAACTCCTGGGAGTTGAAAGTGATGTTTTTGTGAAGTATCTGCACGTGCTCAGTGCATGGTAGTGAACCTATGGATTCGTTTCCCCAGGTGGTCTCTAGTTTGATGATATCTCTGAACCTGTTCTCTTTGAAGGAAGGAATTTATTTTGTTGATTTTGTCTGTCCCATAATATCCATCCCAGTGTCTTCATTAAGTGGTTTCATTATATTTGACGATGTGAACTGAAGGTCTAGGGTCTTTTCTCACCTGGTAGGAGAGGCTTAATGGGTGACCTGTGCAGCCTGCCCCAGGGCCTCTCTCTGGGTGGATGAGCCCATCAGTCATCTCATGGGGCAGTAAGAGTGGAGTTTATGTCGTATGGTCCTGGAATGGTGGTGAGAGCCCATGTATTCTGATGGGACGTCAGCACTGTTGTGTGCTTTGTAGATGTGATCCCGTGTCTTCATCTTCCACTGGGGATGGAATGTTCCAGATGGCCCACCTGCTGCTGGAACCCTGCCTTTCTATCCTTTCCATGATGTGACTCTATATTAGTTTGTTAGAACTATGATGGCAGAAAATCCCACAGCCTGAGTAGTTAAAACAACAGCAATTTGTAGTCTCACCATCTGGAGGTTGGCAGTCTCAGAGCAAGGTGTTGGCAGGTTCCTTCTGAGGGCCATGAGGGGAAGGCCATTCCAGGCTCCCCTCCCTGGTGTGTAAATGGCTCTATTCGCCCTATGCCTCCTCCTCCCCTTGCTTTTTTCCCTCTATGCATATCTCCCTGTCCACATTTCCCACTTTCATTTTCATTCTGTTTTTTTTTTAAATTTTATTTGTGGTTAAAAAAAGCACAGCATAAAAAGAACCATCTTAACTTTTTTTTTTAATTGCACAGTTCAGCAGTGTTAAGCATATTCACTTTGCTGTGTAGCAAATCTCCAGAACTCAATCCCTAGCAACCCCTGCTTCCCCATCTCCCAGCCCCAGAAAATCTCCATTCCACTTTCTCCTTTTATGAATTTGATTACTTTAGATACCTAATACAAGGGTAATCATACAGTCACAAATTTTTTAATTGTTTTTTACTCTCACCACTCGGCAGGTGAGATCCTTGTTGTTCAACCAGGGATTGAATTGGGGCCCCCTGCAGGGGAAGCATGGAGTCTCAACCACTGGACTGCCAATTCAGTTCAGTTCAGTCGCTCAGTCTTTGCGACCCCATGAATCACAGCATGCCAGGCCTCCCTGTCCATCACCATCTCCTGGAGTTCACTCAGACTCATGTCCATCGAGTCGGTGATGCCATCCAGCCATCTCATCCTCTGTTGTCCCCTTCTCCTCCTGCCCCCAATCCCTCCCAGCATCAGAGTCTTTTCCAATGAGTCAACTCTTCTCATGAGGTGGCCAAAGTACTGGAGCTTCAGCTTTAGCATCATTCCTTCCAAAGAAATCCCAGGGCTGATCTCCTTTAGAATGGATTGGTTGAATCTCCTTGCAGTCCAAGGGACTCTCAAGAGTCTTCTCCAACACCTCAGTTCAAAAGCATCAATTCTTCGGCACTCAGCCTTCTTCACAGTCCAACTCTCACATCCATACATGACCACAGGAAAAACCATAGCCTTGACTAGACGGACCTTAGTCGGCAAAGTGATGTCTCTGCTTTTGAATATACTATCTAGGTTGGTCATAACTTTTCTTCCAAGGAGTAAGCGTCTTTTAATTTCATGGCTGCAGTCACCATCTGCAGTGATTTTGGAGCCCCCAAAAATAAAGTCTGACACTGTTTCCACTGTTTCCCCATCTATTTTCCATGAAGTGATGGGATCAGATGCCATGATCTTAGTTTTCTGAATGCTGAGCTTTAAGCCAACTTTTTCACTCTCCTCTTTCACTTTCATCAAGAGACTTTTTAGTTCCTCTTCACTTTCTGCCATAAGGGTGGTGTTATCTGCATATCTGAGGTTATTGATATTTCTCTTGGCAATCTTGATTCCAGCTTGTGTTTCTTCCAGTCCAGCGTTTCTCATGATGTACTCTGCCAAGGAAGTACCAAATTTCCCATTTTTAAAAGAACACCAGTTGTATTGGACTCACCCTAGTGACCTCATTTTTTTTGTGTGACCTCATTTTAACTTGATTACCACTGTAAACAACTTATTTCCAAATGCAGTTACATCATATGAATTTGTGGCGGGAGTGTGGCACAATTTAACTGATAAGCTTCCAAAAGAGATAATTCTATTTGCTATTCTAGAAGCATAGCATATGGAATTTGCTATCTTTGCTTTGTTGAAGATTTGGGCACAGTATGGAAATTTTAGGGATGGAAAAGGTTAAGAATGTTGGAGTTGCTTTTGGGAGTTCTCAGATGTGGACAGTGGCTCAGACAGTAAAGCGTCTGCCTATACTGCGGGAAACCCGGGTTTGAGCCCTGGGTCGGGAAGATCCCCTGGAGAAGGAAATTGCAACCCACTCCAGTACTCTTGCCTGGAAAATCCCATGGACAGTGGAGCCCGGTAGGGTACAGTCCATGGGGTCGCAAAGAGTTGGACACGACTGAGCGACTTCACTTCACTTCAGTTGTAGACAAAGATAAGGCTGCTGGCAAACTGTGAAGTACTTGAAAAATCTAGCTGTGGAGAAAAATGGGGAAATAATTCCTGTAACAATAATTAGAAACAGAAAGGAAATAGCAGAGAGGGTGAAATATTTCCGTTTGCAAATCTTGGTGAAGTCTTATGAAAATGGCGAGAAGAAAAAGATGTGCTGTGGGAAGGAAACAGCCAAAGGAGCATTTTCAGAAGTGAGTGCGATGCAGGGAACAGGAGAGCCAGCTGTAGGAGGTTGCTCTGATCCTGACATTCCAGTTCCTGCAGGGCCTGGCTCAGCTCTGGCCCCACATGCTCATTCCATTCAGTCCTTTGTACCCTGCTGCCCATCCACCCCCCCTGCTCTGCACTCCCTTGCTCTCTGATTCCCTGGGTCCTAAATGTGAACTCTCTGTGCTTCTCTATTTTACCATCCATGCAGCCTTTGCTACACAGACTCTAACTGCTGTGCGAATCTTTGCTACACAGACTCCCTTGCCCTTAGAGCTCATGTCAGCATTGGATAGAGAAAATGCCTCTGCTATCTCAGTAGTGTCACAAACCCCAACCACAGATTCTTGCATTTTCTTCTCTTCTGGCTGAATAAATGAATTTGCAGCTAGAATATAGAGTGTGTGATCAGTCGTGTCCAACTCTTTGTGACCTCCATGGACGGTAGCCCGCCAGGCTCCTCTGTCCAGGAATTCTCCAGGCAAGAACACTGGGATGGTTGCCATTTCCTGCTCCAGGGGATCTTCTCCACCCAGGAAGTGAACCTGCATCTCTTGGTCTCCTGCATTGGCAGTCGAGTTCTTTACCACTAGTGCCACCTGGGAAACAGCTGGTATGATCGACCCCTATTCTGCTCCCTAAGTGCTTGCGGAGAGTGAAATCAGAAAGCTGCCTATGAAAATTTCCTAGAGATATTAAAAGATATATTTTATAGCCTTAAAGACTATACAGCTTAAGTGTGTTTGCTCTGGGGATGAAAAATAAATTTAGTGTAAAGTGGGGTTACTCACTAGTTGCTTTTATATTAGGACGCTTCAGCTTGCCATGCCTTCTAGCTGGAACGTGACATATAAATTTCGTTAGAAAATCTTTCTTCGGGGTTGTCAGAGGTTGGAAAAAGGAACACGGAGACTGGAGGATCACAAAGACAGGATCTGAGGTGAGGGTTTTGCTAAGGGGATGCTTAGGGAGAAGAGAAGAAATGAAAAGGTCTTTGTCGTTATCGACAAGCCCTGGATTTGCTTCCAGAAGAGAGTGCGGTGGCTGTGGTTTCTCTGACTTGTTGAGACTGGTTTGTCGAGGCAGGCTCTGGAGGTTCCTTGCGGGCAGTCTCTCTTCCCTTGACTTCCAGACTCCATGTCCTTCTTCTCTCCCTGCCTGGACCTCAGTTTCTCTGCCTCTCCTTGCTCTCTGCTCCCTCCTTCCCCTCCCTGTCAGGTTTGCAATTGTCTCCGCACCCCCACAGTCGTCAATCACTTGTCTGTTGCTCTTTCTTTAGAAGGACAAAGAGCATAAAGCTTTTTGGGGGTGAGGGAAGGAGACGAGGCAGGCTCTTAATGAAAAATAAGGACAACAGGCCTTGAAACTCTAGTGGAGACATAATATCAGTGGAATAGTGTCTCTGTTTTATTTTCAAGCTAATCTTAACAGTCAGGTCAGGACCCAAACTTTCACTGTAATTCTTAACAGCTTCTCATCTCACAATGAGGGAAAAGCCTTGACTTCTCATGGTGGATGACAACAACTCCTCTGGAAGAGGTTTTTCTTGGCACTTTGGTTAAAAAAGGCTCTTATACAATTATATCGTGTGGTGTAAGAAGCTAACAATTTGTGCTTCTATTTATCAGTCGAATACTATCTATCTATCTATCTATCAAGAGTTAATCATGTGGTCTTACCTCCTTTGATTCGGCAGTGGGCAGATGACCCATTCCTGGCCAATGGAACTCAAGGTTCAGTCTGCTGGGGAGCTTCTGGGAAAGGTTTCTTTAACTCAAAAAGAAAACAGCAAAAAACAAGCAAGAACAGACACCAGTATGCAGTGCCCCTCTTCTCTGGATGTTGTTCAACAACTGTGATGCTTAATTGCAGCCTCTGGGGACCATGAAGAGAAGCAATACTAATACATCAGAGTGGAAGGGGGAATGAACTCAGGTCCTGGTGACCATCCTACCAGTAAAACAATCCTGTTTATTGTCTGTTTTGTCATGTCTCTTATTGGTTAAACTATTTGTCAGTGCAGCTTGGTCTAAAATGCTGTCGTATGGTTTACTCATAAAATTCTTTAAAAAAAAATTAAATTTATTTACTTTTAATTGAAAGGTAATTGCCTTAAGTATTGCATTGGTTTCTGCCAAACATCAACATGAATCAGCCATAAGTTAATTCTTTCAAATATACCCTGGACATATACGAGGTAAGTCTATAGACGTAGATTGAAATCTGAGCAGCGACAAAGAAGAAATACAGGGGGGAGTTGAGAACTTAGACTCCGAAACCATTTGCCTCGGTGTTTTTCTCTCTTCTATCTCTTAGTACCTGGCTGAAGCTGGGAAAATTGTTTAGCCCTTCTGGGTCTCAGTTGCCTGATGTTAAATGCGAATAATAATAGGACTTGCCTAGGGCTAAATGAGTGATGGAGGCAAAGCAATGAGCACAGTGGCTGGCACAGATTACATATGCAGTAAATATTAGCTGGGCTTCCCTGGTGACGCAGTGGTAAAGCATCTGCCTGCCAATGCGGGAGATGCAAGAGGCGTGAGTTCGGTCCCTGGGTTGGGGAAGACCCCTGGAGTAGGAAATGGCAAACCACTGCAGTATTGGGTTGTCCAACTGGAAAATCCCACAGAAAGAGGAGCCTGGCAGGCTACAGTCCATGGGGTCACAAAGAGTCAGATGCAACCGGGCACTCACACACCAGAGGGGATGCTTCCTTCAAGTAGCAGTAGATGGTTGGGACTTAGCTATTGACTAATATAAATCTGGGCTTTACCTAATTACTTATATCAAATCACCAGCGAGAATTGGGAGTTAGCTGCATTGCAGGATGGAATAACGTGACTGGCTTAGATTGTTCTCAACTGAAACAAAGTGTTATGTCTGTCCCCAAGCTGAATACTTAACTAGTACCTGTTTAAACACCCAATGGCATGTTTACTCCCAATACATGTTTGTGTTGACCTTACGATGTAGTTGTATTCACTTGCAAATTGTTTTGTGGAAATGAACAGTGTGAGATAGATAAACATTCTTCACTTAAGAATGTGAAGCTGACTTTTAGCTGTAGCTGCTTATCAGAAACCCTGGGTAGCATTCTAGCATTTCCTGTAGAATTCTGTAATAGTTTAAGTGTCATGCAAAACATTTTGCCATTTATCATTATAATGTAATAGAGAGGTACCTTATGGGGATGAGGGTAGAAGAAAAGGCTTTTATATGATTACATCATATGGTGATAAATGCTAACAATTTGTTCTTATTATGAGAGGAGTTTTCTGAAGAGAATTCTTGATAAATTTTGCAATCGCTCTTCCCTAGATGTATATAGATATAACATATTATATCATAAATATAGATAATAAAGTTAGATATAGGCAAGAGGAATTGAGAATTTGTCTGGATAGAACAAATGAGAATTTGTGCATGTCTGCTCAGGTCTTGTTTTGATTAAAGAATGACTAGGAAGAATGGGGAAAAGAACAATTCAAAGAAAATATTTACTGGAATTATAATCCATGCCTCTGCAATCCATGACCTCTGGAATAAATTATTGAAGGGCACATAAGCAGAGGTCAGAAAGAATATTCCTTAGATATCTGAGCTGGAACAATACATAGACTGAGAATTATTAGATGTATCTGTATTCCTAAGGCTCAGGTCACAAGATAAGTGAGAGGCCTTCTATTGCCCCTTGGAGTTCATTTTGGAGCTGCTGAGCTGACAATGTATGTGCTTCAGAAAGGTGGTGGTCCCTGGTGGTCCAGTGGCTAAGACTCGGCACTCCTAATACAGGAGGCCTGAGTTCGATCCCTGCCCCGGGAACTAGATCCCATATGCTGCAACTAAGACCTAGCACAGCCAAATAAAGAAATATTAAAAAAAAAAGAAAGTGGTATTTCTGACTCCAGTAACTTTAGAGTCAATGTTCTCAGGCTAGAAGGAGCTCAAAGGCTCTGGTAGACCCTACCTGTTTCTGTATATCTGGAAAGAGGTAAAGTGGCTGTGTATTTTACTTGACCGACAAATAAGTCAATGTCAGTCAACCAAAACTTAGTGTTTACTGTATACTTAGCATTGTGAAAGGTACTATGAGATGTCAGGAAAGCATAATCCATGGCGCCTACTCACTAAAAGCCATAATCAAGATTTATAACCAGGTCTACCTGTTAAATCCTCTCTAAATCCTATATATTTTACTATGCTATATCATTGGCTAGGCATTTCTCTTACATTATTTTATTTAATAGTTACTGTAAGCTTGCGAAGAAATGATAATTATTTATAATTTTTGAAGAAACCAGCCATTTCAGCAGAAGGAATCCAGTTAGGGATCCGGGACAACCTGGAGGGAGAGGGTGGAACGGGAAGTGGGAGGGGGTTTCCAGAGGGTGGGGACACATGTATGCCTATGGCCAATTCATGTTGATGTATGGCAGAAACCATCACAATATCGTAAAGTAGTTATCCTCCAATTAAAATAAATAAATACATTTAAGAAAAGAAAAAAAAAGAGAAATGAAAAAGCATTTTTCGTAATCAAAGGGACAAACAAATTGCACCTTATATACATGCTCTGCTTATGCTGCCATGAAAGCGTTATCATGTTCACCTTATATGAGGAAGCAAAGGTCCAGAGGAGGTAAATAACTTTCTCAGTTTTTACTGCTAGAGCAGTATATGCAGAGCTCATGTATAAACCTAAGCCTGCTGATTTTCCCTTATCTCATGCTGCCTTCCACTCGACTGGGAATTGAAGCCTAGCCAAGGCAGACAGGATTTTTATGGACAGACAGAAGGAGAGTATGTAGGAATGATAGCTACCTATTTCTTCAGGTGATTAGAGAGGTGCCCCTACAAATCTAAACAAGGCTAACCCTCCTTGGAGTACTTTGCTCATAATAGGTATTTAATACCCTTTAGTTGAATGAGGGAAGAGCTGAAAATTCTGATCCCGATTCTTAAACATGCTCGTAAGAGACTTTTTCATGAACAAAAATTTGTCTTCAAAGGGTGTTCAACACACTGTATTAGCCCAGTTTTCTTGTGACACATGCTTTGTTGGTCAGTTGCTCAGTTGTGTCCGATCTTTGCAACCCCATGGACTGCAGCACACCAGGCCTCCCTGTCCATCACCAACTCCCTGAGTTTGCTCAAACTCATGTCCATTGAAGCAGTGATCCCATCCAACCATCATGTCCTCGGCCATCCCCTTCTCCACCTGCCTTCAGTCTTTCTCAGCATCAGGGTCTTTTCCAATGAGTTGGCTCTTCGCATCAGGTGGCCAAAGTATTGAAGCTTCAGCTTTAGCATCAGTCCTTCCAATGAATATCCAGGGTTGATTTTGTTTAGGGTTGACTGGTTTTGATCTCCTTGCAGTCCAAGGGGCTCTCAAGAGTCTTCTCCAGCAGATGATCACTAATTTTAAAATGACTGGAGGTGAAAAAGAAAGTCTGAATTGGAACCCACACTTGAGCCCTCAATGCATGTGGAATCGGTGCCCTTTTTCCATCTGCTTCTGGAGGATGTAGAAGTCACAGGCCAACAGCAAACATCTTCATGTTACCATTTATCAGGGCCCAGTGGTGCTGTCTCCCCAGATGGGCTTTTATGAGCAGTAGAGTTGTTTTTCTTTTTACATAGCTTACCTACATCCCTTTTAAATTGTAATTTGGCTCTGAAGTACCAGGAAAATGAACTGCTTGGCATAACCACTGGTTTGAAAAGCATAAATATCACCCATTTTGTGCAAGTTGTATTTTGAGATTTAGAAAAAGTTCATCTAAAGGGTGAAAAAAAGTAGTCAAAGCAGTCTTTCCCCAGAAACATCAAGTTTCCCATTGTTAATTAGTTGATATAATACTTGTAATGTGCTTAGAGGATGAAAAGCACTGTGTAATTAAGTGTCACCTTTCTTATCAGTACCAATAGACTTTAATCACATTATAAGGTCATAGTCTATCTATTTTGCTCCACTAGAGAGTTTCTTTCTTTTCCCTTTCTTATATTGTAGGTATTTCTTTAGAAGAAAATAAAGAAAGAAATTATTCTCTCTCAGTGTTTTCTGCTCTTAAACCATTTGGGACTTCTGTAGTTTTTGTGGGTTTTGTAATCCAGTCATAGGTACATAGGGGATTCCCCAGTGGTGCTAGTGGTCAAGAACCCGCCTGCAATGCCGAGACATAATGAGATGTGGGTTCGATCCGTGCTGGGTCAGGAAGATGCCCTGGAGGAGGAGATGGCAACAGACTTCATTATTCTTGCCTGGAGAATGCTATGGACAAAGGAGCCTGAAGGGCTACAGTCCATAGGGTTGCAAAGAGTGGAACATGACTGCAGTGACTTGGCGCACACGCATGCATAGATCCGTCATGCTTGGGAGTGGGGGGTGTCCTGTGGGGGGGTCTGGAGGGACAATGAATGTCAATGCACCTCTCTAATCCTGACCTCTGTCCTCTTCTGAGTCTTCTACCTATTGCTGTTTATCGGACAGCTGTCCTCAGATGTTGACTGACCCCCAAAACAAGATGTGATTTGAACCAAGCTGCCTCTAACTTTATTCTGATTTGAGTATTGTCATCCTTCTTTGCTCTCAGGATTGTAGTTACCATTTATTGCTCCTCTCTTCAGTCTCAGTTGTCCAGCCAGTTATTGAGTCTCAGACTTACTGGCTTTGTCTCCTCTTTACCAAGACCCCAGTGGCAGCTTTGGTTTAGGTCTTCTACATACTTATCACTTTTTTGCTTCCTCTTGTTTATAATATAAGCACATTCTTAGATTTTTTTTTCATATTCGTAGATTTTGAAAGAGTCCTTGAGCATCCCAGATGAAAGGTTTTTTTCCTTTAAACAAAGAATTTCAACTATAACAGTCTCATACACTATGGATAGCATTTGTTATTATTATCTTCTGATGTTAGTAACTTACAATTCTAGAAGTCCTGTTCCGGAAAGCCCTAACAGTTTATTGGGTAGAGATAACTAAGTAGATTTTTTCCATTAGTGAACTGTTTATTTCAAAATTGATCAAGGTTAACGTATTCTTTAAACTTTTATATTGAAACTCATAATTAAAAAATTATTTATTTATAATGCCAACACCCAGCTATGCAGGGAGAAACAAAGCAATGAATTCATAATCACAAAGAGCTATTTATGTAGGGAGGAAGAACTCTCTTTTACCCTCTTGGATGTCTGGGCCTAAGAATTACACTGATTCCTGGATCAGGAAGATCCTCTGGAGGAGGACACGGCAACCCACTCCAGTATTCTAGCCTGGAGAATCCCTTGGACAAGGAGCCTGACGCGCTATATTCCATAGGGTCACAAAGAGGTTGAGAAGAGACTGAGCAGGCAAGACAGATTTACAGGAGAAATGTATATATACATGTATTTTGTTGACTTTTTACATAAACAGGGAAGCCTTCACAAGGGAATGAAGACATGAAGTGACCAGAGCTGGAAGCTTTTTATCTTTTAGACAAAGAAGTAATAAATTTGCGAAGAAGTCACATGACAAAGGAGTTTGGGCTCTGGGTAGTGAATAGTGGAAAAGTAGTGACGAG
This sequence comes from Oryx dammah, assembly GCF_014754425.2. NCBI lineage: Eukaryota > Metazoa > Chordata > Mammalia > Artiodactyla > Bovidae > Oryx > Oryx dammah. The sequence continues at coordinate 24,952,813 of NW_024070206.1, forward strand.
ACACCACCGTGTGTAAAATAGGCTGCTGCATGGCATGGGGAGCCCAGCTCCGTGCTCTGTGAGGATCTAGACGAGTGGGAAGGGGGAGATGTGGGGGAGGCTCCAGGAGGAGGGGTACGCATACTCTGCAGCTGATTCTCACTGTTGCACAGCAGAAACCAGAACAACATTGTAAGGCAATTATACTCCAATTTAAAATGTAGTAACTAGGAAGATAAGGGTTAACCTAACAGGTCTGTTTATACAGCCTCCTGGGCCCTGAATCCCCAGTCTCTGGTGATAAGGATGTCTTCTGTCCTCTTGGTAGAGAGAAGGTGCCTTTCACATGGAGCCATAATCCCTATGGTCATTTTAGCCTTTGGTCTGTATTTACTCAAACAATTTCAAAGCTTCCCACTATCATCATTTTACCTTGGCTTCTTTGTTTCAGAGTTCTTTGTTTTGATTTACTTTGTCTTTGATTGGAATTACCATTTAGTAGTGTTTCAAAGAAGGATTGCGTTCACTTGCTTTCCTTTAAATAATGTCTTATTTGCTTTTTTTTTCCTCCTGAGCTCATTAAACATAATTTTAAATCTCTTTTTGAACAAAAACCCAGTATGCTTCACAAAATTTGTCATCCTTTCTCAAGGTTCTCATACAACCATAGTCTTTAAAATTATACAACATGTACTGCAGTCTTTGGCTGTGTAATGTTACTATCATTTAACTCATCAACAATAGCCATATTTTGAGTAATGCAATTGTACAATTATGAGCAAAGTCTTGACATTATCCCTTTTATAATTTTTACATTTAAAAGTTTTTATTGTGTTTTATCATACACACAGATAACAGACTCTTAAGTGTTGGTAATCCCTTAGAGATCCTCTAATCAACCTTGAACTCCATGAATTTTGTGTCTTCTTACAGTATCATTGAGAGATTACCTAACCCCTGCTTGAATTCTTCCCAGAGCTTGCTATTTTAGCTGAAGATCTTTTCATTGTTGAAAATTCTTCTTACATTGAATAGAAAGCTCTGTCATTGTCATTTCTGATCATTAGTTGATATAATGAGAGTATGTCCATCTTCTCTTTCTTGAGAGTCTTTCAATAGTTTGAAGAATATGTCTAACCTGATTCTTCTCCACTCACACTTTCTTCCTTTGTTATCTCTATTCTGAAGAAAGGTTTTCAGGGAGAATTTTACTTGTAACCTCCCCTTCTTTTTAATTTACCCGATACCCTTTTAAATTACTTTACTTCCTTTTGAGAATTCTGTGAAAATACAGTTTATGTGGATGGATTGTTTAGTGAGTAAAATTATAAAGTCATTTGTATTTAAGAATATACATCATATCTGTGTAGTATAAATTCATATCTACTCACAAGCATTGATTTAACAAAATAAACGTGCATTTAACAATTTAACAAAATTTATTTTAACAAAATTAAAATATTACACATATGTTGAGGGTTGATGTTGTGTGCCTCAAATAAAAAAAATCTGTAATAACACATAGAAAGCATCCATTTGGACAGGAGGCCTAGAGTGCAAGACGTGGGGGAATAAGGTTCCCTCCACATTGGGTGAGGGGAAGACAGCACAGGTTGCTCCCTCCATCCAGTGTACGAGATGAAATTCTCTAAAAAGCCGTTCCAGGATGGAGCCTATTTGAAGATGGTTTGCATCTCCAACTTCTGGGGACATGTCTGACCCTTAATATTACTAAATAAGTTAAGACCGAGAAGAAACACCAGTGCCCTTTCTCTCCCTCTTCTCCATTTCTTTCTCTCTCTGTTTTTCTTTTCAGAACAAACAGAAGATGGAGGAGAGGTGGACCCCTGCTGTTAGTTTCTCAGCAGCACTGGGAAAAACTCTCTGTGGCAGAGTAAATGATAGAGAACCTAGTCCAGTTTCTGAAATCTAAATCCAAGTACACTTGGTGGCCAGTCTTCCTCTTAATGACCTCGTGATAATTATCCAAAATGAAACCCAAACCACAGCACCATGAGCACATAGTGTTTTCAGATTCTTGATCTGGACTGCTTTTTCGACTAATGCAAATCATTTTCATCATCCTATTTAGGCTAGTTTATACTGTTGGCTCATATTGATTTTATCCTAAAATAAATTAGCAGGTAATTTTCATAAGAAATGCAGTTAAAGCAGATTCCTTATGCTATTCTTGTGCAATTAAAAAAAAAAGCAACCAAATTTAAATATAGAATTTTATTTTATTTTTGTTTAATTTTGTTTGATGTAGTTTCAAGCACCAAGATAATTTTGAAATTGGGTCCATCAATCATCACCCTAGTGCTTTATTTGACTTTCTATGAGAATCTGATAAGGATATCTTCATTTAGATAAAAATGACATAGCTGTTGACTGAAACAGGAGCAAGGTCAGAGTCTTATGGCATGGCACAGATCTTCCAGGTGGGTGTTTAGCCATGAGTCAACATTCTGGATACTTCATGCAGGTTAGCTGGCCTTGGATCCATGCAACTCATGCAGCCAAAATTTCAGTGTTTTAGCCATGCAAACCAGTAAGCTCACATTTTAATGGAAAAGATGTCTAATATTAAGATATATGGCATAGACAGCATTCTCTAATATAATACTCCCTTCTTAAATATTTGACTTTCCCCCTAATTTCTTCTCTATTATTTTCATTTATGTTTAATTAAGCTATTTGGTCATTTTTTCCCCCAAAGTACTTTTTAAATCCATTCTCATTACTCTGCTCTGTCATCAATTTGAGGCATTCTGAATGGACCACATAACTGAAGCTGTGCTGGCACATAGATATATACTCAAAGGAAATGATATGCTTGGTTACTTGCTGATTATTTATATGAGGATTAAGAATCATGCCTCTTCTGCATTAAGCTCGAGTGGTTCTTAACATTTGAATGTTAGCTTTCTAAAGAAACCAAAACAAAGCATTTTATCTTCCAGAAACTGATCTATAGAAATGGAGAAATTGATTTAATTTTCTCCTATCCAGATGTAGCTTGTGGGATTCTAGTCTACAGGTGAAATAATAAGAAAAAACCTGAGGCAAAGAGATGGCAGGATGCTAGAAATTTTAAGTGGTTTTAATGAAATTTTATGATCTGTCACATCAACTGGTTTGAACCGGTTCCAGACAAAAAAAAGAGTGAAAGACAAACACAGAGGATATGTAATAATAAAGGATGAGTTTGGCAGAAGATAGGTTTCCTTCTCTGTTCCCAAATGGAGGCGGATAAAGTAAACTTTCCTTTGTAGAAAAGAGAAAATAGCTCTTTCCCACCTTGATAGACACCTGCAGATCTGGGTATGTCCTCAATCTTTGTCTCGTATCTCACCAATATGGCTCTGAAATAGAGTCTGTCTGGGACATATTGGCAAAGATTATTTCTTCATATTCAAATAACAATGGTGAAAAATCAGTTATGAAGCACTGCATTACATGATAACTTGCAATGAGTTGACAGAGAAATGAAAGGAATATATAAGAATATCACACCAGTTAGGCTACATAGTTAGAACTTGTTTAGCTGTCAAGAGGCCAGTTATATAATCATAACGTTTCTGAGTTGTAAGAGTCCTTAAGATTGTTTACTCCAACACTTTTATTTTTAGAACTCAATGATTTATTTGCTTTTGGGAAAAGATTTCCAACTTTAAAGATAATTAAGTATACATCAAGGCTCTTTGTGCCAAGATAAAACAATTAGTAAAGAGTGTTCAATAGTTCTAGTATAGTAACAACAATAAAAGTGAACATTTACTGAGTGCCAGGTACCATTCTAAAATCTTTGTCTGTATTAGCACTTTTATTCCTTACAGTCACCATAGGAAATGGGTGTAATTTTTATATCTCATTTTATATCTCATTTTTTCTGCCTCTGGGGAGGCAGAAGTACACAAAGGTAATTTGTCTAAGAACTGAGATGTGGCAGAGTCCTAGATTTGAGCCCAAGAAATCTAGTTCTGTAGCTTATAACACTTACCCATGATGCTGTCCTGCCTGTCAGGATTATGGATACATAAAGCAACTACAAGCTTGAAGTATTAACTACAGTATTTGCTGAAAGATGATTAATCAATGGAACAGATATTCAAGGATGCTATGTTGGAAGCTCAGATGGCAAAGAATCCACCTGCAGTGCAGGAGACCTGGGTTCAATCCCTGGGTCAGGAAGATCCCCTGGAGAAGAGAATGGCTACCCACTCCAGTATTCTTGCCTAGGGAATTCCACGGACAGAGAAGCCTGGTGGGCTACAGCCCTTGGGGTTGTGAAGAGTCGGACATGACAATGATTAACACACATGCTGGCAGTTCTAGATTGATAATGTAAAAATGATGGATTTGTCAAATTTAAGTACTGTCCCCAGTAGGTTTGCTTTGTTTATTATAAAATTTCTCTTCTTTGTCCCAGGTTCCTTGCTGGGGATTTCTGAAACCCTTGGAACTTCCCAAGTGATAGGAGTGTTTTTGTTATTCATGAGCCCCTTATATCACATATGAGTTTATGATAATGAGGTGGGTCCTTAAAAAGCTTCAAGATGGGGTCAGAAAAACCAACCGTATGATTATGGAATTGAAACTTTGAGACAGCCTGACCTCTGGGGAGGGACGGAGGCTAGAGACTGAGTTAAGTCATGTGACCAGTGTTTCAATCACTCATGCTTATGTAATGAAACCCAAGTAAAAATTGGGTTTAATTTAATTTCATTAATTAATGAAACCCAAGTTAAAATTCTGGACACTGAACTCGGTGATGGTTCCTGGTTGGTGAACATGTTGATGTCCTGGGAGGGTGATATACCTTGATTTCATGAAAACAGGGCACAGAAGCTCTGAGTTTGGGACCATCTTAGACCTCATCCTGTCTGTCTCTTTTTTTGGCTGTTCAACTCCTTTTTGATAAAACTGTCATCATAAAGATAGCATTTTCCTAAATTCTGTGGGTCATTCTAGTGAATTATCAAACATTAGGGGGCTTGTGGGATCCCCTCCACGTTTGTAGCTCATTGGTCTGAAGTGAGGCAATCTTCTTGTAGGCTGGGCCCTTTAACTGGTAGGGTCTGTGTTAACCCCACATCGTTCATACCAGAATTTAATTGAGGTATACCAGATGGAATTGAAGCATAATATGGTGAACAAAGATAAGCACTAATCTAGCATTGAAATATATATATTGCCGTATGTAAAATAGATAGCCAGTAGGAACTTGCTGTATGATGCAGGGAGCTCAAGCTGGTGCTCTGTGACAACCTAGAGCGATGGGATGGGGGGAGGTGGGCGGGAGGTTTAGGAGGGGGCATATGTACTGATTCATGTTGATGTATGGCAGAACCAACACAACATTGTAAAGCAATTATCCTCCAATTAAAAATGAATAAATTAAAAAAGATAAGCACAAATCGTTACTTCCTCTTATTTGGTAACAAAGCTAAGACTTCATTTCATTAAGTGCTGAAGTCAAGGTTGTAGAGAGGTGCAAAAGATGACTCTGGTTTTGAGCTCCTCTTGAAGGCTGTTTGTGCATATATAAATTCATGGTATGAGTATGTATGTAAAACAGGAACTTTTGAAAAAAATGAAGTATATTTGGTTTTATGTTAGTTTCACGTGTATAGTAAAGTGATTCAGTTTTATGTATATATATATATATACACACACACATATACACACACACATATATATACATATACTTTAGATTTGTTTCTATTATGGATTATTACAATATTACAATATATTGAATATAGGCTCTCTGCTATACATAGGTTCTTATTGTTTATTTTATATACAGTAGTGTGTATCTGTTAATCCCAAATTCTTAATTTATCCCTTCCACTCTGGTAACCGTAAGTTTGTTTTCTATGTCTGTGAGTCTGTTTTGTAAATAAGTTCATTGTAAATAACGAACTTTTTTTGTAAATAAATCATTTTTTTGATTCCACATATAAGTGATGTCATATGATATTTATCTTTCTCTGTCTGACTTATTTCACTTAGTATGATACTCACTAGGTCCATCCGTATTGCTGTAAATGGCATTATTTGATTCTTTTTAATGGCTGAGTAATATATCATTATATATATATATATATGTATATATACCACATCTTCTTTATCCATTCATTTGCAATGGATGCTTAGGTTATTTCCACTGGGGTGCATGTGTCTTTTCAAATTAGAAGTTTTCATCTTTTCTGCTTTTGTGGACTTTTTTCTCCCTTAATTACAGGTCAAATTTTCATACTCAGCCCATGTCTCATAATTTTTATTGTATTCTGGATATTGTATGTAAAAAACAGCAATAGTTGAACTAGATATTTTTTAAAGGTAGAAGACATGCCTTTTCCTTTGTGAGGAAGGCACGTGGCATGGCAAACCATTTCAAATGCAAGTGCTAGTGAACTTGGCGTTATGTTATATTCAAACAGACTATGATGAAGAATGGAGAAAATGTAGTGATGATTCACACACGTCAAAAACTTTTCTTTAACAACATAAATCTTATTTATTCAGTCACTGGCAAACTGACTAATCACAAGGGCCTATATAATATAAATATTTTCATTAAATTTTTGAAAATTATTAACAGAAAGCATATATGTATGTGTGTGTCTATGTGTGTTTTGCTGTTGTGCTTGCTTATTTGGATTTCATGTCAAACTTATGTAATGGAAACACTACTTCTACTTTGATCCTATTGACAAGCCATCAGAAACTTGCTTATCTTTCAACTCTAAAGAACTAATCCAATCTACTATGTAAACTTCAAAGGCCATAATTTATGCAATAAGGTATCTATCACCATCAGTAAGAACAAGTTTTCATTTTCAACCAAATTGAGCCATAGGCAGTCTTCATCAGAATGAAACAAATATGGGAAACAAGAATTAGGGGACAAACTCCATCAACAAAGTGTGATTAAACCAAGAAGAAATGTGTGAATGTGTTTCAGTCACTGAGCTCCTCCTTAATTTCTAATCTTCCCTAGGGAGAACTACCACTTAATATTGTAAATTTGTACTAAGAACATTTAATAAACAATGCAGAGAAGGTCTGATGCTATGCTGACTCAAGCACATAGAAAAACATTTAAAGTATTTATACATACTTGATGGATGCACCATTTTTTTCTGCTTCATTTGTTTGCAGCTCATCAATAATTTCTGATCTATGATGATAAATCCCCTTCTTATCACAGCACCTAAAGAGTTAGACGATTTACAGTTAATCACATGATGAAGTACTGAAATGAGCTAAATTTAGAAAAATGCTGCAAAATGCAACTATTGTAAATATATTTTTCAAGGAAAGAGAAAGACATGACAGACATTCACATGAAACAGTTTAATTTCAGGGAATAAGGATAACACTGGAAGCAAAAAATAATAAAGGGAAAGCGCTCAAAGTCCAAAAGATAAAACTGAAGCTCCTTTAGCTTTCTTTCAATCAAGGGGTGTGGATATATCTTTTTTTAAACTTTTTTTACACACAATTGAATAGGTACAATCCACGTAGGAGTTAGAAGAATGGATTAGAGCTATAGTGCTGACATAGAAATACGACTAATACCTCATTATATGTGAAAAGAAAGCTAAAGAGCAATATGTATTCATGAATTCTTTTATGAAAAATCACTTTTAACCAAGCCAATATATCACATCATGTATGAAAATGCTTAGAGAAATGTTTGGAGGAATACACCCCAAGCGATGAAAACGGTTCCTCTGGGAGAGAATTGTGATGGATGTGGGGAAAAGGAGTTTTGATATTAATTCTAGGTATTTCTGTATTGTTGAAATGTTCGATAAGAATGAATCTATGTATTAGTTGCCAATTTACATAAACAGTTGTTGTTTTAGTCACTAAGCTGTGTCCAACTCTTTGCAACCCCATGGACTGTAGCCTGCCAGACTCCTCTGTCCATGGGATTTCCCAGACAAGAATACTGGAGGGGGTTGCCATTTCCTTCCTCAGGGGATCTTTCCAACCCAGAGATTGAACAGGCATCTCCTGCATTGGCAGGTGGATTCTCTACCACTGAACCACCAGGGAAGCCTTACTAATTATTACAGAAGTACAAATCAAAGCTACAGTGAGGTATCACCTTGAATTGGTCAGAATGGCCATGAAAAAAACTCTGCAAATAATAAATGGTGGAGAGGGTGTAGAGATAAGGGAACCCTGCTATACTGTTGGTGGGAATGTAGATTGGTACAGCCACTATGGAGAACAGTATGGAATGCCTTTAAAAACTAAAATTAAGAGCTACCATATGATCCAGAAATATCACTCCAGGGCATATATCTGGAAAAGAAGGGTGCTTTCTTTCACCCCAGTTCACTACTTCCTCCTGACATCCGTATCTTCCCAATTTTAGAATATGTCAGGTCTAAGTCCTTAGACTTCTTAATTTTTCTCTCCACCCTTTCCCCTAAGTAAACTTAACCCAGTCTCGTAGCTTTAAATAACATCTGTATCCTGATAATTCCAAAATGTATGTTTCCAGTCTAGATCTCTTTCTTAAACTATCTTTGCTTGGATATCAGATAGATACCTCAAACTTAACACATCTGAGAATGAGTTCTTGATTTTTTTCCTCCAAACTTGCTCTTCTCATTTTTCCATTTTTCCTCTGTTCTCTAAATATTTACAATAGATATTGTAAAATCTAAGTCTGTTAATAACATCATCTTGATTAACTGTGGATCTACTTCTGTGGACTCTTTTCTCCCTTATGGGTCACATTTTCATATTTCAGCCCATATCTCATAACTTTTTATTGTACACTGGATATTGTATGTAAAAAACAGAAATAGTTGAGATAGACTTTTTCAAAAAATAGAGGACATGCCTTTCCCTTTGTGAGAAAGCTGGGGTGAAGGGTTGATATTTTTTGCTTTATTAGAATTGAGCTAAGTCACTGCTAGGTTGAAGCTTTAGTTAATTTCAGATCATCTCTGTTTTAAAATATCTTATGAGCGAGTTCACTCCCACTTCACAAGCACAAATTTGTGACTTGGGAACTTGAAAGCTATATCTCTCTCTACTTTTGACCCCTGGCCTCAGTTGCTACTTGAGTAGCTAGATTGGGGAAGAATTGTTGAATTAGGATAATTAGATTTTACATTATATTTCTAGATCATACAGTCTTACAGGGTTTTTTTTTCGGTTTTCTTCTTGTCCCCAAAAATAATGCTTATGGCAGCCCAACTCCTCCATCTGTTGATAGCTCCAGATGTGACATAGCCCACGTATGAAAGCAGACACCATTAACTCGCCTAGAAAGGGCTCACTCCTCTCCATAAATATGATTTCTTTGTGTTTACTGTTATTTGATGGTTTTAAAGGAAAACATACTTTATAGTTTATCTGGTGTTTTCTTATTATGGCAGAAGCAATATTATGATTTTCTACACTCTAAGTAGAAATAAAGCTGTGGAATTTGATCTGATACCTTTAACAATAAAATAGGTTGATAAAAATCCTTCATTAAAGCTACTTTGAGAATACTGACACTCGGGGTGCTATTCAAGTCAGTGTCATAGAGGACCAGTTAAGATAGACTTTGGCCAGTACAGCTGCTGGTGAGGGAACTGGCATATTTTAAAGTAGCACCGTTATGGTAAAAGTTAAAGTGTCAGTCGCTCAGTTGTGTCCGACTCTTTGCGACCCTATGGACAGTAGCCCATCAGGCTCCTCTGTCCAAGGGATTCTCCAGGCAAGAATACTGGAGTGGGTTGCCATTCTGTTCTCCGGGGGATCTTCCCAACCCAGGGACTGAACCTGGGTCTGCTAAACATGAGTATAAGTAGGTTGGTTATGAAAGTCTCGTGAAACGGTGAATGAGATAAACATTTAAAATTTTGCACTTCAAGTGAAAGTTTAAACAATATGGCTCTTGTTCTGAATGGTGTTTGCAATATCTGATTCTAAATAACAGCCATTTCCTCACTGCCCCCCCAACACCTGTTACCTGTTTAGTATTTGAGAGAGGTTACACTATGAATCTTTATTTCCTCTCTTTTGACTAGTTATAGTATAAACCAGTTAGAGGGACTTTCTTGTTTAACCAGCTGAAATTCTGCTTTTGAAAATGCTGTCAGTTGGTATGGTATAAAATGAGTGCCCTGGTGGGAAGAATCGAGGCTCAGCTTCCTTTATAGATCTTGTTCACGATGGGAGGCAGGGGCTAAGATCTCTGTCCTGCTGGCAGCCCCAGTGATGCAAATCAGGCTCTCTCACTTCTGGGCCAACTTTACCCACAGTGAATGAAACCCAAGCCTTCAAATAACACACGGCCAGGCTGTGGTTTCATTGCTCTCTCGGAACGTGATCTAAGCTGTCAGCCTCTAATCTAAGGAAAGACAGGGAAAATGAGGAGGAAACGACAATGAAGCCTTTCATTTCTTTTCAAGAGAAGGCAGGATGTAGTGCTCCAGTTGTTCAATCGCTCAGTCGTGTCTGACTATTTGCGACCCCAAGGACTGCAGCATGCCAGCCTTCCCTGTCCTTCACTACCTCCTGGACTTTGCTCAAATTCATGTCCATCGAGTCGGTGATGCCATCCAACCATCTCGTCCTCTGCTGCCCACTTGTTCTCTTGCCCTCAGTCTTTCCCAGCACCAGCATCTTTTCCAGTGAGTCAGCTCTTCCCATCAGGTGGCCAAAGTATTGGAGCTTCAGCTTCAGCATCAGTAAATATGCGAATAAAGAAAATAACTATATTTTAGAGTTACTATTTTGATTTTAGAGTTCTTGTCCATCTGGCTTTACCTAGAATCTCTGTGGCCCATTGCATTTTACTGTCTTTACCATAAACTTTAAGATACTCAGTAAGAGAATGCAGTGCATTTAAAAAAAAAAAAATTTTGCATTAATGACAATGCATATTGTAAGACAAAACATCAATCATAATCTCACACTTAAGAGTGCATTTCTGAATGCATACTTTGAAAAAAATACTGTGTCTTCAAGAGAGGAACAAATGAGAGCAACAATTACCTACTACCATTACACTAACTATCTATGCATGACTAAGTGACATGCTCTGCAATAAACATATCAGTTACTTCAAGAAAATGCTAGATGTAAATCTAATGCCTTGGACATATTGTATTATGATAATAAGCGGACGTATTATAACAAATGGACATACAAGATAAGAAAAATATTTTGTATTATTGCTAATCAGTAGAAATCAGTAACAAAAATGATTTTTTTTTGACTTGAAACAGTATTTTTTAAGGAAGTATCTAAGCATTTAGATAAAAGGACTGTTGAAGTACAGTTCCACAAGTGAGGGGATTTTAAATCTTCAAAAAGAGATAAAAGAAAGACTCTTTTAGCTCCAATCTAACAATCCTGATATGTGTGTTTCTGGCCATCTGACACAAACTATGAAGCCATCCCTAAATTCTAAAGACTTTCTGCTGCTGCTGCTGCTGCTGCTAAGTCGCTTCAGTCGTGTCCGACTCTGTGTGACCCCATAGACGACAGCGCACCAGGCTCCCCCGTCCCTGGGATTCTCCAGACAAGAACACTGGAGTGGGTTGCCATTTCCTTCTCCAGTGCATGAAAGTGAAAAGTGAAAGGGAAGTCGCTCAGTCGTGTCCAACTCTTAGCGACTCCATGGACTGCAGCCTACCAGGCTCCTCCATCCATGGGATTTTCCAGGCAAGAGTACTGGAGTTTCTAAACAATTCTAAAGACTTTTTTCTGATGTATAAATGTTTATTTATGGTTTTACTGTGTGTTTTGCTTTGTACTTTCTCTGTACTTATTTCCCCAATGTTCTATAATTACACTCATCTTTTAGATTTTCTGCTTGCTATGCTGGAGGAACACAAGATTTTTGATAACTGTTTACTTAGAAATTTAATGTTAACCCAGGAAAATTTCTCCTTTGCAAGAGGAGGTGATAGATAACATTTTAAACCCTGGAAAATGGACCAAGGTAGTCTTTTCCAGGCAGAAAATCTCAGATGAATAACTCTGAGTTGATATTTTCTATTTGCTCCTCCAGATCCACTTTCCACCTTTTTCTACCTGTTCTCTGCTCCAGGAGGCTGACTGGAATGGCTCGCATTTCCTTGGTCTTCAGAGGGGTCTTCAGGTGGGGAGGTCTGGTAGAAGATCAGAGGGAAGGAGGAGAGAGCTGCCTGGGTGTTCATTCCTGTGGATTCCACACTGTGAAGTTGATTCTGTGTCTTCCAAGAGAAGTCTCTGGTCCTCTCCTTGACTCTCTGCAGATTCAGTAGTCTCTGAGCCCCTCCTTCATTCTGGCACAGCCGTGGTCACAGGCTGCTTCCAGCCCTTGGTGATTCTCCTGTATATTGTGGTTCCCCAAACAGCATTGCCGTTATAATTCATCTCTGTGAATAAGCTCTCAAATTAGCCTACTTGAAGCGTGCCACCTGTTTCCTGTTGGGACTCTGGTAAAAATTCTATTAATCCACAAGAAATCAAAGTTATTAACAATGTGTATATTAAGCACAGAATGTTGTTATATTTATGTTGGATCAGTGTTTAATGCTTAACCTCACAAAAAAGAAAGTATTATTTTCTATTACCTAGAAGAATATTAAATCAAGATGGTTAGGATTTCAAAGACCATGTAACTGGCATGCTTTTATGAGTTTATTCTTAAGGAAAATAAAATCTTGTGTGTGCAGCCAAAAAGCTGTTACTTGGGTTTTAGCTTTTACTTGCATTTCTTTGAGGTGTGTCTCCTTTCAATCTTTATTGACTCCTGTGACGAGACAGCTTTAAAAAAGCTAATCTGTTTATCTCATGAAATGAATTTTTGAATAAATGGAAACACGTTGATTTTGTACCATATTCTAGGAAGAGGTTTTTGACAGTGAGTTCTGCTTAACCATGAAAGTGTTAAGTTAGAGAGACTGTGGAAATTTTATTTTTGGAGGGAATGATAGTGAAAACAGAATGCACTTCTTGCTCTTGAAGCTGACGTGGGTAGCTGTTGCTGCTGCTGCTAAGTCACTTCTCAGAGCTAAAAGTGGCTTTTTTTTTTTTTTTTTTACCAAACATTCTTTTTCCTAGATATATAGGAGTTACCTCAAATCAGTATGCTGATGTTAACTCAAGGAGTATTTAGCAAATGTCTAGAATGTCTTGGAGCTTGTACCTGGTGACAGAGACAGTGGTAAATGTGGCAGGGTGGTTCAGGACCTCTTGCAGAGTGTAGGCTGGTATTAATAATAAAGACTTATGGGCTTCCCAGGTGGCTCAGTTTTAAAGGATCCACCTGCCAAAGAGAAGATGCGGGCTTCATTCCTGGGTTGGGAATATCCCCTGGAGAAGGAAATGGCAACCCGCTCCAGTATTCTTGCCTGGGAAGTTCCATGGGTAGAGGAGCCTGGCAGGCTAGCGTCCATGGGGTTGCAGAGAGTCGGACCTGACTCAGTGACTGAGCCTGGGCACACAGTGAAGACACATGGCACTTCCAGGGTGATGTGTGTTATGAAAGAGGCATGAGAAAAATCTAGAGTTCTTTTTGGAAGTGAAGCTAATTATATTTTCCTAAACCATTACCACCTAGTCGCCCAAGTTAGAGATTTGACTGTCATTCTTGAATTTTGACCTCTAAAGCTCATCAAATTGTATTTATTTTGTATCTTATACCTGTTCCCATTTCTACATCCTTGTGACTATTGTAGTTGAAGTCCTCATCATTTTTCTCCTGCTTCCAGTTCATACTCTGCTTCCGGTTCTGCCCTTCAAATTCATATTTCATATGCTCAGCAGAGGATGAAGCAAAACTGACCATTTTATGCTGTGCATAAAAAATTCCTCATAAAGGGGCTTCCCTGGTGGCTAAAATGCTAAAGAATCTTCCTGCAATACGGGAGACTTGGGTTCAACCCCTGGGTTGGGAAGATCCCCTACAGAAGGGAATGGCTACCACCCCACTCTAGTATTCTTGCTGGAGAATTCCATGGATGGAGGGCCCCATAGCCAGCTATAGTCGTGTGGTCGCAAAGGATTGGACATGACTGAGCAACTAACACTTTGACTTTTCAAAATTCCTCAGTGACTTTCTGACTTCTAAAAGATAAGTTACGAGGGTCTCCATGACCTGGACTCTGCCTGTACCTTCCATGGCATCCTTACCCTTGAAGGGCAGGCAGTGCATACTGAATGAATGAATTAAAAACATTTAAAATGGTTTCATTATCAGAGATGAACATCTAAAGACGTTTCACTAAACTGCACAGAGATGTTGGGAACAGTTCTAAGCTAGTTAAAAGCCATCCTCTCCCAAATACCTTGATTCATTCGTTTGATATTGATTTAATACATGCATGTGTTGGACTTGAAAAGGATATATAAGACATTATCTGCTGATGTGGAGATAGGAGCTCACAGTTTCTCTGACAAGATATTGCTCAGGCATTAATGCAAGGCAGGTTTTAACAAGGGCCAACGTTTGCACTTTGCAATCACTTGCTGGGGAAATTCATAGAAGGAGAAAGTTCCCTGTGGGGCAGAGGTTGAGCTGGACAGGCTATAAGTGAGTTCTGCCCCGAGGGCGTCTGTTTTGGGGGGAACTGGCCACACTATTCTGGAAAATCAGGGAGTTTTCAAGCAGAACTTTACTGCCCTGACTGTAGAGCTCAGACTTCCCACTGCATTGCAGAAAAGTGACTGATAAAGCGATCCTCCTTCTGCCGCCATCCTTCTGAGATGGACTGGGGCCCAGAATCCTGCCTCTCTGCAGGTTCTTTCGAGGGACCATTATCTCCAGGAAGTCACGTCCAGGACCACAGTGGGAGCTGGAGGAAAGGATGAGACTGGTCAGTGGATCCCAGACGCCTGGAGGAGAGGTTCAGACGAGTGAGTCACTGAACATGAGGGGAACAGAACCAAGCCTGCTTGTTTCTTGTGTCCCGACAGCTGGAAATGCTGTGAATTCAAATCCACCCTCTGCACTGACTCGGGAATTACGCGAGCAGATACTCTTTTTATACAAGAAGGCTTCACGGTGGCTTTTTATTGTCTCTCACTTCAAGAAAGGGATCTGGGACATCTCTGATAATGTCTTTCCCCTTTGTCCCTTCTCTCCAAATGTGGTGCATTCTTAAAGAGCCAAGGAAAACAATAAGCCACATAAAGTTTTGTTATACTGCATACACACTAAGTCGCTTCAGTGGTGTCTGACTCTTTGTGACTCTATGGACTGTAGCCTGCCAGGCTCCTCTGTCCATGGAATTCTCCAGGCAAGAATACTGGAGTGGGTTGCCATGTCTTCCTCCAGAGATCTTTCCAACCCAGGGATCAAACTCGCATCTCTGGTGTCTCCTGCACTGGCAGACAGGTTCTTTACCACTAGCGCCAGTAGCAAGCCCCTTTGTTATACTTTTATTGTATGAAAAGCCTGTCTCTGGAATTCTCTGTGTGATTAACATTTGAGGGTTTGACCAAAATGTTCTTTTTATAACTGCATGTTTTATTGATACCCTTTTACTGAAATGTACTTTTAATAGCAGGATAAAAAAGTTACGTTTCTGGTTTTAGAGAGAGTAACCTATTTGGAATACAGCAAAAACTCTATTTCTTTCAATGTTAATTTCTGGTCTGAAAGGAAAGGAACCTTTACGCTGCAATTTCTGGGTGATTTCAGTGAAAATTTAAGTTCCTAGAATGGCTCAAAGATTGCCATCCCAGACTGGATGTAAAGCAAAGCAAAAATTCAAGAGATGCTGCAGAAAAGATATGCAGGATGGATGTGGTGCTAAAATTAGAGATGCTATTTTGTTGTAGGAGAATGGGGGGATTCTAAAATTTAATTTGAGGATTGAAATATTTCACATATCACCAGCTTCCAATGGGCTTCTGGCCACAAAACAGACTAACTGTAGATGTGGTTGTCAGTTGCTCTAATGTAGCATTTATTACTCAGATGATCACACCGCCTCCTGGCCAGTCTTACTGTTTGCACCCTTCTCCCTCCACTCAATAGCTAGAGTGATCTGTTAAGGCAGTAATTGGAACATATTGATTCCTACTTAAATTTATTTAATACTCTGCTTCTAAATGGGAAGACATGGATGTGTAGAGGCATTTTCAAAAGGAGAAAGAGATGTTTTGAGTGGTCACAATGAAAGTGGGGCTACTCTTATTTAGTGGGCGTGAGTCAGGATTTCTCCATATCCTGAAATGCTACAATGCTTGAGCATTTGTACGTGAAAATTCATATAGTTCCATTATGAATTATCGTTTCTCCTTTAGGATACTGTTAGAATGGTTTATTGATTTTTTTTTTAAAGATTACGTGTATGCAAGTAAGTTATATATTGTCTCTGGAATTCATTTCAGGGAAAGAAGGGAGTTCCATATAATATTTCTTATAAAGTATTGCTTTCTTATTTTATTCAGTTCTGAAGGAAAGTGAATAAGAAATAATAAGTATTCGCTCCAAAGAATATATTGGGATGTGGTGAGACATTCTAAATGTAGATGAGTCTAAATTTAAATATACTTATTTTTAAGCCTTGGGTTCCTCTCATCATGGCTAACAAGAATGCATACAGCTCTCAGTGCCACCCTGAAGTAAATTTGAGTTAAGAACCCAAGAGCTGTCTTCCTGGGTCAGGCCTGGGCCACACAGTCTGGAACCCTAACCCCAGGGAGGGGCACGGAGTGGCGGGGTAGAAGCTGGCTAAGTGACATTTGCCTGGACACTAGGTTGCATCATTGCTAGTCTCCCTCGGTAAGCTATGATAAATGTGCCCTTCACAAATTTGTTCTGAGCTGCTTCTGAATCTATTTATATTTTTATTCTATACCAAATTTTGGAAGAGAATGAATTCTCTAAGTTTACTTCCAACTGTCCTACACAGTGTGTTTCCAGGCCATGAGAGATGCTCCCGAGAACGCACTTTCCAAAATTTCGTTAGTTGCGGGATTCGTAAGAACCGCAGCTCCCCGTGAGAATCCAAGGGACACTCATCTGTCTGGTTACTCGATGAAGTGGGTTCTGTGGTGAAATATACCTGGGAAACATGTTGTACTAGACCCTTTTCCAGGAGCATCATGGTGCCCAGTAGCACACTGATGAAGGGAAGGAATGGAAATGTGATCACAAAACTCCTCTGTGTGCCACACCCTGCAGAGCTGATGCCCCCTGGGGAACACTGTCCTTGTGATTTAGGAACAAACTGTGGGAGCTTTTTATGTTTTTTACTGACTCAGGGAAAGTTGTCAGATGATGGCAAGCAAATAATTTTCTGCTCTCCTTATCCATTTCTAATGCAAATTATTGACTCAGAGTGCTGAGACAGTGGGTCACTGATCTAACGAGTCTGCCACCAGCATCAGGGCAGCCAAGCAACAAGGACAGCCAACTCATGGAAGAAACATGAGCTTTGGAATGATATGACATGGCTTGGAGTCTCTGCAGTTATCACTTGGAGCCATGGGATCTTGGGAGGGTCATTTGGTTCTCTGAGTTGCTGCATGTATGAAATGGGGGCAATTGCTATAGCTGTTTATTATTAGAATCACTTTTGCATGTGCAAACTTGGCAGAGTGTGTTAGTTATTTTTTTATATATGTAAAGTATTTAATCAATTCTAAATGAGAATGAATTCTGGTGTTCTAATTAATGAACTGAATCATTAAACATGTAGTAGGTGATGCTTTAGGTCGAAGGTTAAAATCATGTCTGTGTTCTAATATATAAAGGGAAAAGAAATCCAACCCTTCCTCTGGCAAAAAGAGAAAAACTCATAGCGGTTAATAACTGTGCTCTTTCAGTGCCCCAGGTGCAGAAATCAGCCCATTAGGTGGGTAAGGCATATGCCCAATTTGGTGCTCAGCACCCGGCTTTATTTTGCTCTGCTGGAACTCGAAATGCAAAGAGCAGCTTCTGAAAAACTGGTTTTAATATTTGCTAAGATAATATACCCAACAGTTTAGGTGCACAAATAAATAATATCTTCCATCATTTCCTTTTATAGCAAAAAGAGTTTCAATCTGGCTTTCGTTAAAGTGTCTTCTTACTTTCTGTAAAGAAAGCAAAAAAAAAAAAAAATTGCTACACATAGAACTCAGATTTTGCCCCTCTAAATCCAAAATAGAGCTAGAACCATAGTGCCCTTCCTGATACTCAAGAAGCAGAAGGAGTTGAAGAAACACGTTAGCTTCCTGATGTAGGTAATGTAAGAAAATATTCTTAAGTCCTGAATGTCTAATTGGTGTGTGGTTAAGCAAGAGTTCACAAGGCAATGTTTGTCAGCAGTGATTTGGCCATTTCCAGACAAAAATAACTTGAATCTACTCGCAATTACAATGCACATATGTGTCGTAGGCTACTGCTCAGAGATGAGTTTTGACAATATCAAACAAATGATGAGATGAAGCCCCTTTTGGAGGTTGAGTCCTCCTGTTATAGGACATGCTCAGGGTACAGCTCTGTGCTTCCAGGCAAAAATCAAGCTGCCCCTACATTGTGGAAGTTAAATTCAAACTAGGTCTGGAGAGGAAAATTGAGGTGATAATCTCAGACATTATGAATGACCACCACAGGGAAAAGTATTAAGGATGGAAAGAAAGGACAGCCTTGTTTTGTTTAATTTTTCCTGATGGCGAGTTGGTGGTATGTGTATGTGGGCAAGAAATAAAATATGTGGTTCAGAAGCCTGTTAAAGATCAAAGAAAGATGTATAGCACAGCAAGTGTCAACAACTCAAATGTACTCGGTGTGCAGGCAAATTACATGCCAAAGAGGGAAGGATGAAGCCTGTAAGGACTAGTGCAGGCTGTGATGCAATGAACACGTGCACCTCCTAAACACATTCAAAGTACATTTCTTTTTTGAAAACACCTTGCAGCCTAAACCCAAACAGCTATATGAGTTTAAATCCATTGCCTAAATTGGTGGCCAGTTTGCAAACTCTGGACAAAAGTTTAAAGAGTAGGGGTTCTGGAGTCAAACTGTCCAGGCTCAGTTCTTCTTAACCAGCCTAGCTAATAAGTTTGGCAAGTTAGTTAACATCTGAAAGCCTCATTTCCGTTAACTCTAAAAGTGAATAATAATAGTGTTTACCTCAGGTGATTATTATGAGATATTGTGATGATATATATACATATCTACTTAGAATGACCAGCACTAGTAAGCACTTAATAAATATTAGCTGTGTTCACATACACACATGAAGTTATGTATACAAATGACTGTTTCCCCCTTCATATGGTCATCTGAGAAAACTATACATTTTTAGTGATGTCTTGTGGCATGTTGGCATTTTCTTTTTTTAAATGTTACCTTATTATTTTATATTGAAGTATAATGGATTAACAATGCTGTGAACAGCACAGGGACTCATGTATACATATATGTGTATCCATTTTCCCCCAAATTCCCCTCCTATCCAGGCTATTGTGGCATATTTTTTTGAGTGTAATTGATGGCAGCAAATATTTTCTTCCAGAGAGTAGGAGGATATGTGGGTTTTGGAAAATATCATAAGTCCTTTGAAGTAAAGACTGATGAGTAAGACGAACAATCAAGTTGGATAATACAATAGTAAGCTAATAAAAGGGAACAAGAATTTAAGCATGAAAGGATGTGTGGAGTGTAGATAGGGATTCAGAGAAAATTCGTCATAATTATTCTGTTGGGTTTCTAGCACCCTGATATTCTCTTCTAGCACATCAGCTCAGTGTTTACATGTGGGAGAACCCTGGGGCTTGGTAATTGAGGCCCTCCTCCATCTGTCCTCACTCTCCGTGGGTGATCTGATCCAGTCTCATGGCTTTCAATACCTTCTACTTGCTTTACTCCTAAATTTGTATCTTTGCTAGGCTCTGTGCTCTGGACTGTAAACTTAAATACACAACCACCCAGCTGACACCTCCACAAAGACATCAAATAAGCTCTGCAAATTTATGTCAGGAACGGAGCCCCTGATATTCAGTATGTCTTTTCCAAACCAGCGTCTCTTGTATTTTTCCTTGTCTTTGCTCATGGCAACTCTTGTTCCAGCTGTCAGTGTGAAAACTCCAGCCTCATGCGTGGTACGTTTCTTTTTCTTGCACTGCACATCTGGTCATCAGCAAACTCTGTCCACTCTACCACCCCAGTGCTGCCATTCTGGCCCAAACCACTCTCATCTCTCTGGATTATTATGATAATCCTTCCTGCTGCTATTCTTGTTCTCTTCCTAACCACATCATCAGGGTGATATTGTACAAATGAACACATGGTCCTGGTGTTCCTCCATGGCTCTCCATCTGAGTCCACTGCTGTCCTTACTGTGACCTACAGAACTCTCCATCCACGTGTCCCCTGCTGAGCCTCTTGGACTTCACTGACTCCCTCGTTGTTCACTCACACCTGCCACCCCAGCCTCCTTGCTGTTCCTTGCACACACCAGGAGCCACTAACTCAAAACCTTTGCTCTTGCCTCTGTCTGGAGTGCTTGTCTGGGATATATTTGCTTGGCTAATTTTCTCAATTCCTTCAGGTTTTACTTAAAAGTCACCTTCCCTGGCTGCCTTATGTACAACTTTTATTTCCTCCCCCATACCTTCCTTTATTTATTTATTTTCTCCTGGCAGTTGTTTTTCTGTCCCTTATTTTAGAAGGTAAACTCCACAGAAACAGTGGCTTTGAGTAGAGTTCCCTATGTTATAAGGTCTGATTGATTATTTCGTCTATGTATCTGCTAATCCCAAACTCCTAATTTACCCCTCTCCCCCACCTTTCCTCTTTGGTAACCATACATTTGTTTTCTATGTCTGTGAGTCTGTTTCTGTTTAGTAAATAAGTTCATTTGTATCATTTTTTAAAGATTCCACATGTAAGTGGCATCATAGGATATTTGTCTTTCTCTGTCTGACTTACTTCACTTAGTATGATAATCTCCATGTCCATCCATGTTGCTGCAAAGGGCATTATTTCATTCTTTTTTATGGCTGAGTAATATTCCATTGCATATATGTACCACGTCTTTATCCATTCCTCTGTTGATGGACGTTTGTGTTGCTTCCATGTCTTGGATGTTGTAACAGTGCTTCAGTGAACATGGGAGTGCATCTATCGTTTCAAATTGTGGTTTTATCCAGATATATGCCCCAGAGTGGGATTGCTGGATCAAATGGTAACTCTATTTTTAGCTTTTTAAGGAACTTCCATACTGTTCTCCACAGTGGCTGCACAAATTTACATTCCCACCAACAGTATAGGAGGGTTCCTTTTTTTCTACTGCTTCTCCAGCATTTATTGTTTGCAGAATTTTTGACGATGGCAATTGTGGCTGCTGTGAGGTGATGCCTGGTTGTAGTTTTGATTTGCATTTTTCTAATAATTAGAGATGTTGATCATCTTTTCATGTACTTTTTGGCCGTCTGTATTGGAGAAATGACTGTTTAGGTCTTTCACCCAGTTTTTGATGGGTTGTTTGTTGTTTATTTGTTTTGATAGTGAGCTGCATGAGGTGTTTGTATATTTTGGAGATTAATCCCTTGTTGGTTGCATCAACCCCAGTCTGTGGGTTGTCTTTTTGCTTTGTTTATGGTTTCCTTTGCTGTGCAACAGCTTTTAAGTTTAATTAGGCCCCATTTGTTTATTTCTATTTTTGTCATTACTGTAGGAGGTGGATCCAAAAAGATATTGCTGTGATTTATGTCAAAGAGTTTTCTGCCTATGTTTTCCTCTAACAGTTTTATAGTATCTGGTTTTAAATTTAGGTCTTTTTAAAATATATATATTTATTTATTTTTAATTGGAAGATAATTGCCTTACAACATTGTGTTGGTTTTTGCCATATATCCATGTAGGTCTTTAGTCTATCTTGACCTTATATATTTATTTTAAAAAATATTTATTTTGAATTGATTGATAATTGTATTATAACGTTGGTGGGGTTTCTGTCACACATCAGCATGAATTAACCAAAGATGTATGTCTTGAGCTTATTTTTGTTTATGGTGTTATAGAATGTTCTAATTTCATTCTCTTTCATGTAGCTGTTCAGTTTTCCCAGCGCCACTTATTGAAGGGACAAAGACAATGATTCTTGACTGTTTTATTTACTGTTACAGTTCCAGTGCCTTCAGTATTCCTGGTCCAAAATAAGGACTCAGTAAATTTTTGTTGAATGAATGAATAAACGAATCAGTTGCCCTTTCTGCTAACTATTACAAAACGATGCTGAACCATGGGAGCAGTAGGTGATGAGGTAAAGATGAGGAAGCACTGGGTCCAGGCACTGTGCTGGTAGGTGGCCATGTAGGTTTGGGTCATATGCCTTGGTGTTCTCATCTGCAAAGTGAGGCAGCTAAATGAGATAGATGGTTACTTGAATCTTTTCCGTCTCTGGGGTTATGTGACTCTGATCTAACTAAGGAGATGCTGTAACAACAAAGATCTATGCTCCATTCCAGACCAACTTAGAACTCTCTGTGATTGCAAGAAAGCATGCATTTCTGCATCTCTCCTTTCAAAGGTTACCATTAATCATCCCTGCCTTTGAGGGAGGACCAAAGCCAGGCAGTGGCTAGAGGAAGAGGTAATTCCCCACTGTTGGTCCTCAGCTCTCACATTGCCTTAACACATTTCCTCACCAAGCTGGCACTGTAGTTTGTACTACTTGCTCTAGTGCTGATAATATAATATCAAGTTATATTTTTTCCCAAGCACTTCTACATGTATCAATTGCCATCACAACATCACCATGCAGAATGTGGGTGAGGTTTTATTAACGTAGTCATATACAGAAGCTGAAAGGTAGTTAATTAGCATCATCACAGAGACAGTTTCCCACAAGTCAAGGCTAGAGCTCCGTAACAAGAAAGTTTTGTTGTTTTTTTTTTGTAGGAATAGAGTGCCAGTATAAGAAGCTGAAGTCAGAACTGGTAGCATAGTTGCCAGTGTCTCCAAGTCTGGAGTGGTAAGTTGTTTAGAAACACATATATAAATGTTTCTGCAACTCATGGAGTTCCAGGAACACTATAGCATTTTGTTAGAGACGTGAAGATTTTCAGTATCCTGTGGAGTTGAAAGAACATATCTTCTTGACTCTGGGCTTTATAGGATAAGTACTCCTACCCTTCTCTCCTCTCAAATTATGGGACACTCATGGCCCTCCATAGGCATTTTACCAGAGCAGCAATAGAATTCTCTCCCCTGAATTTCTGATCAAAAAAGGTGAACATGTGGAGGAAGATGTGCTTAATTATTAAGCAACCCAATATATCCCTCACGAGCTTCCCTGGTGGCTCAGACGGTAAAGAATCTGCTTGTGATGCAGGGTTTGATGTGGGTTTGATCCCTGGGTGGGGAAGATCCCTTGGAGAAGGAAATGGCAATCCACTCCAGTATTCTTGCCTGGAGAATCCTATGGACAGGGGAGCCTGGTGGGCTACAGTCCACGGGGTTGCAAAGAGTCTGACATGACTGAGTGACTAACACTTTCAATATATCCCTCAGTTGCGAGCAGAAGTGAGCAGCGGCAGCTGTAACTATTTGGTTGCAGAATAATTCAGAATCAAAGTTTGGATAACTAGGAAGTTTATTATGGTATAGAAAGCATAAAAAAACTACAGACTACAAAGACTTAGATCCAGGATCAGTATTTGGAAGACTACTGAGTACAAGATCAGCAAGCCCATCCTGGGTAGATTTGGCTTCTGGTAAGTTGGGACCTAGAAACTGAGGTAGACTGTACAGAGTTCCATGATAAAATATATAAAAACTATAGTGTAGGACTATGTCTCTTTTCCCAGAAAAGCATGACAGTGGCTTCTAAAAGCTGGATTCCTCAGTTATATTTTTAAAATACAGTAATTTTTGATACCAAGGTAAAATATGTCACACTGGGGAGAAAGTTGAGAATGCCGAACGTAGCAAGTACTGTATATGCAATATTGTTTCTGAGTTTTTACTCTTGGAGACAGAATGATTAAGGTAGAAAGTATCAAGGGCATATACATTGTAGGTTTATTTGTAGCTGGAGCCCTGACACCATAGAAACTCTTTCTGGCAAGGGAACAGATGAAACCTTCCTCTTGGCCCCAGCACCCTAGAGTTCTACACCTGTTAGAGACTTCAACATGTGAAGTTCATGTTAGAGCTGCCTGAGCCAGTAGGCAAATAAAAGCTATTCCAAGAGACAATGAGTAAAGCAGACTGCAAGCATTTTGCAAAGCATATTAGTATGAAACAGTATAAATCAACAGATGCAGAAGAATGATGAATATTTTCATATACCAAGACCGACCATACTGGAAGGAAGTAGCGCCAGCCCTAGGGCAGCACAGCACAGAGATACCCAGCACGTCTGGGGCCATCCAGGAAGACGACGGTCCCTGCTGAACCATGTGATGCTCTGCTGTTAGTCATGCCAGCCACGTGTGCTTGCCTGTGTCTTCAGAGGACCTGAAAGTCAATTTCAGAACCTTATTGCCTTGCTATTTATATATATATATATTTTTTGTCTTTGAGTGTGGGTTGAGTCATTCCCAATGAGTACTTCTGGCCGACTCATGTTCCTCAGTTGAGAGAACCCCTCAGGGGATTGTTATATTTAGACACCTTAACTGAGTGGACCCTGAACTACTGATAATTGTGGAGATTCTGACCTCCAGTAATTACTGTATTAGCAGGTCTGGTTTCTGTCTCAGTAGCAATTTATACCTCACTGTTCTCTGAGTGATAGTGGTTAGAGTCCTTTCCATACACTGCTTCCGGAATCATATGCTCTCAGAATTATAGTATAAGCTAAGGTTTCATTGCTGTCTTTGCCACATAATTCACAATAATATTTGTGTACTTTCTTCTAAAGGTGGTTTTTGAGAAACTATTAGATAGGGATTAATCTATCTCCTTGGCATACACATACACAGGAAAGAACATGAACTTTTTTGGCCAGGAGACCACAGTAACACGCAAGGTCGTGGGCTGGATAATGTGTCTACAGGACTTCTTTTCTCTGGATTAAGACCTATTAGTAAACTGTCACTGAGGGAGCTCTTCTACCCAGGTGACGGACTGTTCAGTGGGTAACAAATATGGTGCTCATTGGCGTAAAGCCTTCACTCATCCGCATCCCCTGTGGATCCGCCTCAAAGTCCATCACGGACCATCTATAACGTCATCTTCTGCTTTCCCTGCCTCGAATTTTATGCTGTAGTGGCTGCACACTGTTTGTGGTTCCTTGAACATAACACCCTGTTTATTGCCTCTTCCCCTTGGTTTGTACCCTCCCCTCTGGGATAGCTTCACCTCATTTCCTTCTGACTATCCATGCTAAAGATTTTTTTTTCAACAATCTCCTCTTTTAGCAAGACTTTAAGATAATTGATCTCTCCTGTTCTTTTCCACTTCCATCAGGCCTTCTGTTCTCAGCTGGTTGGCCAAGATGCCCCTCTGAGTTCCCACTGACCTCAGTGAAGATCACTGTGAAACACATTTATTTATTTGTCTCCTCCAATAGATTCCTAGTTCCTTGAAGGCAGAGGGTCTATTTTTTATTCACCTTTGGCTTTCCCACTGTCTAGTTCAATGCTTGATATATTGCAGGTGAAATAAATACTATTTATATAATTGAAATGATATTATCATTCAAAAAATAGCAAGCAGTTTTGAGAAACCCAACAGAACTTGTGACAGAACACATAGTCAAGTTCAGTTTTGAAGTCCAGCGAGAATGATAGCGTAGATCTGCATTCATTTCTGCTTATGTGGGTTTACAACCAAATTGGCAAACAAGCGGTGTAAAGAAAGCAAGAAACAAGGAGTAAGGTGAATGAATGGCTCTCATATACTTCCTCTCCTTGGAAGGAAAGCTATGACAGACTTACACAGAGTATTAAAAACCAGAGACATGAGTTTGCTGACAAAGGTCTATATAGTCAAAGCTATGGTTTTTCCAGTAGTCATGTATGGATGTGAGAGTTGGACCATAAAGAAGGCTGAGCACTGAAGAATTGATGCTTTTGAACTATAGTGTTTGTGAAGACTCTTGAGAGTCCCTTGGACTGCAAGGAGATCAAATCAGTCAATCCTAAAGGAAATCAACCCTCAATATTCACTAGAAGGACTGAGGCTGAAACTCCAATACTTTGGCCACTTGAAGTGAAGAGCTGACTCATTGGAAAAGACTCTGATGCTAGGAAAGATTGAAGGCAAAAAGAAAAGGGGGAGACAGAGAATGAGATGGTTGGAAGGCATCACTGACTCAGTGGACATGAATTTGAGCAAACTCCGGGAGATCGTGAAGGACAGGGGAGCCTGGTGTGCTGCAGTCCATGGGGTTGCAAAGAGTCGGACACAACTGAGTGACTGAACTGAACTGATAAAAGAAAATAAAAATTTTGAGAAAATAATGAAAGTTTGTTTGTATGCTTTGTTAATAAAAGCTGTAGAACTACAAACAAGGGCTGATGGAATTTCCCACCTACTATGAGATAGGGAGCATTTCACATCTTAAGAAATGGTATTGTTTTGTTTTCTCAAACAATGTGTGTATGTGTTTGGTTGGGGAGGAAAAGTGGTGATCCCTGATTACAAATCTGTGCTTTTTGAATGTATAGATCATCCTTCTTGGTCTACTTTAAATACACTGGAGTGCATCTCTGGATGATACAGAGTGATTCATACTGTCTCATTGTGATAACACAGGCTTTTCCTGTTTTCAGGCACTTAGTTCTGGTCCAACCACTTACTGTACCATTTGTAATTCTATTTTGGACTTCTGGAAGGTTAGCAAGATTGAGTAAAGTTAGTTCCAGAGTCAGGCTATAGGATTTAATGTATGTTTAAAAATCCATGTCATGGTGTCCTGGAATTTAAAATTTTCCCATCTGCCATCCTACCAGTTTTATTTCCTGTTCCCCCCCAACCAGTACCCTCCACTCTTGTTGTTATTATTGGTTAATTGCTAATTGTTGTGTCTGACTCTCTTGCGATCCCATGGGCTGAAGCCTGTCAGGCTTCTCCATCCATGAAATTTCCCAGGCCAGAATACTAGAGTGGGCCCTTTTCTTCTCCAGGGGATCTTCCCTACTCAGAAATCGAACCCTTGTCTCCTGCACTGACAGGCAGATTCTTTACCACTGAGCCAAACTCTCTGCACTACTGGACTTCTTATCCCCCAACCCCATTGTCCTGAGAACTCGCTGTGCTTCTTTCTGCCTGTGTTCCTTTGCTCCTACTTTTTCCCTGTAACTGGGATGTTCTTTTTTTTTTTTTTTTCTGCTTTATCTGTTTAATGTCTGGGAATTCTTCAGGTTGCAATCATCTACCACTTCCTCCTCATCAATCTTCAAGTTTTCAGACATATTTATTTTTCTCTTTTTGAACTCTTATAAAAATTTTTATTTTATCCGAGGTTGTTATCTTTATTTAGTGTTTCAGGTGTGTGTTTTGGCCTTAACAAATCCCCATAGTAACTCCCATCCTTGAGATTCTGACTCTCGATTGTCTCCTTAACCAAACAGCAAACTCTATGAAGGGGGTGATTTATTTTCTGAAGCCACTTATAATGTTTAGAGGGCTTCCCTGGTGGCTCAGACAGTAAAGAAATCTGCCTGCAGTGCAGGAGACCAGGATTCAATTCCTGGGTTGGGAAAAGATGCCCTGCAGGAGGGCATGGCAACCCACATTAGTATTCTTGCCTGGAGAATCCCCATAAACAGAGGAGCCTGGTGGGCTACAGTCCATTGGGTTGCAAAGAGTCGAATACGACTGAGCATAAGCTCAGCACAGCACATAATCTTTAGAACGGCACAAAGCGCAAAGATACCTACTAAGTACAGTATTGCTGAGAAGAAATAAAAACTGACATTAAAAAATGGAAAAAGACATGTATTTTCATGGAGAAGATGTAGATAGGTGAACAGAATGAAACGATTGTGCTCAGTTGATAAAATTAACATTGGTTATCTAAATTTTTTGCTCATCTACTTATACTTTAATACCCATAAAATGAGAAAATGACAGATTATATGGATCCACAAATTGAATCAGCAGCAGCAGCCTATATGGAGGCTGAATTCTAAAAGGTACAGTTTTAATTAAACCAAAGCACCATAAAACCAAAAATCTTAGGCTAGCTATCACCTCTATATTTGACTTTGCTTATTTTTCCTTCTGAGGCATTTATCTGGGAAAGGATAGAAAGGTCACAAGGGCAGGACATGATAGAGTGGGCACCAGCTGTCGCAGAAGATGGTCAGCTATCAATTTCAGCCTTTGGAAGCTGACGCTAAATCTTCTAACATGTTTGGATGGGCAGTAAATGGGCTTATTGGTTTCTCCTCCGAACCACATCCTTTGTTAAGCCTACTGCCGCTAGGGGAGCTGAGATTTCTTGTTAGAGAACAGTAGCCAACACACTGATACAGATTTAAAGACTTAGATTGAACAATGTGGACCATTCTAAGAACCGGTATGCTATCTTCTACTATGTATACATAATATGCGCATACTTTTTCATCAAAAATGTAATTCCATCAGTTCACTATTCCAGCCACAGTCACCCCAGCTTTCCTCAGTGGCTCCTTGTCTGAGTTTCCCTAACATTTTTACCTGGCTTTATTGCATCCTGTTTGTACCTGATCCATTTTGCGTGCTTTTCCAGAGTCTCTTGGGCTCATCTACCTCCCAGATCTTTCTCTGTGAGCTCTGCTTTACCTACCATGGTGGCAGATCAACCAGCTGCATGCCTGCCTCTGGCTTCCCAGGGGCTGCCTAAGGGCTTGATGGTGCAAACTGACTGGCACGCGTATCGATTCTCTACTGCATCAAAGTCAACCAATGGAAACAGGCAGAAGGCCAGCCAGGCAGGAAGGTTCTCTTTCTTTCCCACAGGCTTCTCTCTCTGCACAGAGTGTCTCGTGCAGACATCCGAGTAGCTGAGAAAATGCACTACCAGTGGCCCGCCGCATCTTTTCAGGATTCTTTGAGAAGCAGTTGCCAGCCCAGTGATGTGTCCCTTTGCCTCGCTCCCCATCTTCCTAGCTATACTTACAGTTTTCCTTACTTTTGCTTCCTGGGGATCGTGCACTGTAAATAAACCTTCAGAGTTCATCCTGCCCCAGGCTGTCTTTCCAGGGAACCTTTGACAAAACGATACAATAATGATTTGCTTATATGCTTCTCATTTCTGGGAGACTATCAACCCCTTGAAAGCAGAAACCACTTTATACTTTTTTGTTATATCCACCCCAATATTTGACATTAAATAGGCCAAAGGTCCATGTTCACGTAACGGACTTCTACAGGAAAATATAGGGAATCATAGAGCAAAAATGTTCTTTGTAAAATGGGTACCTTCATATATCATTATTAAATACATAATCTTATTGGCTAATATTTAAAAATCATCTCTTATATATGAAATATAAGGTAATATTTGAATCATGGAGGAAGTAAGACAAAGAAAGTTTTACTAAGCAGATGATTCAAAGCCCTAGTGGTATTTCTGCTGTTTTGTTATTGCCACTGGTGAGATAATGCTAACTAAAAGTGAGCCCTAAAAAATTCAAAATCTGTGCCATATATTTAAACATCTTAAGATTTGGCTGCCTCTGAAAGGTGAAGGATAAATAAATATCAAGCAATAAGCATCTAAGAGCTTTGACAGGAAATAAGGGCAGAAAGCCCATTATGGTCATAAAAAGGGAAGTCTAAATAAAGCCTGATTGGGAATAAAGCAAATCTCAGCATCTTCTGTTGAATTTGTGATAAATTGCAGATGCTGACTATTCATCTCATTTAACTTAGTCCAGTGCTAAGCTTGAACAGAGAACTTTAAGTATTTCCCAAACTGAATAAATGATGGTGAAAGAAATCTTGCAACTGCAGATACAGGATGATGGGAAGATTGCAAACCCAGAGTAATTTATGATTGAGAATGTATCTTAATCATGAATACCTCCTGTCTGAGGCTGTAAGACCAGGTGGGAACACTCAGTGACCACATTCCAATGTGGGCACAAATTAAATGATGTGGATGTTTTAGGAATTTACATCTCAATCTGAACCTTAAGTCGACCCTTTTAACTTTTGTTTTCAGCTTTGCTTTAAAGTATTTATTTGTTTATGTGTATTGAGGGGTTCCAGACCAAGAAAGTCCTAGTAATATTGCACTTAAAGAAAAAGTATCACTTACAGATGTGTACAGAAAATGTTCTAAATTTTAGAATCTCAAGTTTAAATATCTCAGGAAATTTACTTTTTAAATGAAAAGTGGAAGTAAGAGGGTTGTAGATGGGAAATAGGAGGAAAGAAAGATACTAATTTTTATTGAGCTAGAAGCTTTGCCTGTATTACCTTACTGAATTTTGACAACAATCAGTCTTCTGGGTTAGATGTGATTATTCCCATTGCATAGCTGACAGTAAACTGAGTTTAGTTTCACTTTCAGGGCCACCCAGTCAGTGAGCAGTCGAGCTAGAATACAAATCCAGGCCAGCTGATCCCAGAGCCTCTGACCTACTGGCCATGTCATGCTGCCTGTTTATCACTAGCCATTGACAGAATTTAAGGTTCTTATGTTTTCTTATTTAGATGCCTTATTCTCTTTAAAGGGCAGTTGTAACTTTGCCAGCCATTTACTTCCTATCCTCAGGTCTTGGTTTTAGTATAAACTGGACTGGCTTGGAGAATTGGCACAAAAAATATAAGATGTAGGGCTTGGATCCTGTAAGATCCAGAGTTCTCCAGAGAAATGGAACAAAATGAACTATTATGGATACAATGGTCTCTCCCATCACCGGGCAGGCGTTAGTTAGAAAACCACTGGTGTCTTGAGTGTGAACCTGAGTTTTATAATAAAGGTAAAGGTTTACTACTTGAAGTCATGCCTTCAAATTCTGACTCTAGTTTTTCCTTTTGGTTTTGGGTCTGAGGAGAATCCCAGGGACGGGGGAGCCTGGTGGGCTGCCGTCTCTGGGGTCGCACAGAGTCGGACACGACTGAAGCGACTTAGCAGCAACAGCAGCAGGAATATTCTTGTGATTTTTATTTTGATACAGTATAATGTAAAGAATCATAGAACCGTAACTCAGTGAAAAAGCCCATGTCCAGGGACCACTGGTGAGCACAGTATTCTGTTTTCTAGGATGGGAGTTGTCTCATATATTGGAACTGGTCTGTTATAAAATCTCATAAGCAAACTAACACTGAGATGCTATTATTAAGTGTGTGTGCGTGTAAATGTCTTGACGTTGGGACAAAAATCAAGACATCCTTTTTCTATTTTATTTTAACATACATTTTTTACTCTTTTCATTTCTTTCTGTAGAAACTGCAAATATCATCATGCAGAAATTTCACTTCTTCAGTTTCCTGAGCTCATAGGTCACATTGCTTTTTTTCTGAAATCTCTACCTGGCTCAGTAACCAAGGCAACAAATCCCTGGTTAATGATTCACTAGAAATTCACCGTGGAGGTAGCTTATTAGTTTTTCCCCCCAAGAGCTGGGATAAAAAGCTTGCTCGTGTGTGTGTGTTTTTTTTTTCATCTATTTTTCCTTTCTTTCTTACTTGCAATCCTGACAACTTAAATTTAATTAAAATCAATAGGTAAAAATATCCAGGACTTCACCTGACTATTTTGGGATTTATGGTGTTTGTATATGTAAATACAAAATGTTAATAAGTTTAACAATATTTTATGACTTCTTTCAGTTTTTGTTTTTGACAAGTAGATAATAAAACAGAAATAATTTTAGGATGGTGATTTTAGGTTTAAGCAGTATCCTAGTCCTTTGAAGAGCTGTTTGGAGAAGGCATCTTTAAGAAGGTAAATGCAGGAGATCTGGGTTTGATCCCTGGGTTGGGAAGATACCCTAGAGAAGAAAATGGCAACCCACTCAATTACTCTTGCCTGGAAAATCCCATGGACAGAGGAGCCTGGTAGGCTATAGTCCATGGGGTTGCAAAAAGCCCATGTCCAGTGGTCCCTGGACATGGGCTTTTTCACACGACTGAGAGACTTCAATTTCACTTTCACTTTCAAGATGCCTTCAGGAAAGAAGATAGGACAGATAAAAATCTGACAAATTTGAATGGAAAAAAGTCAACTTTATGAAAAGGAATAAATGTGGGATGAAATTGACAAGGAGCAAAAAAAAAACAACAAAAAAAGAGCCAAACAAGCAAAAACTAAACTAAAAAATCCTTGAAGGTGAAGGTGAAGATGAAGTTGCTTAGTCGTGTCTGACTCTTATCCTTGGCATTGCTTAAAAACTATTCCACAATACGCAAAGATACAGTTTTACTGGATGAGTAAGTCCAAATACATTTTTGGAAGAGTAATTTTCTTCCAAAGTATTTAAAAAGAAGCAAGAAGGAGAGGAAACGATAGAACGACATTTGACTTGTTTCTCAAGTGTTTGGAAAGGAGAGAAAGGCAGTGACCCTGGTGAACACAATTGCCTGGCCTGAAAGTGCTAAAAGGATGGGCCTCTTAAGGAAGGCATCAAGGAACAAGGGAGAGACATTAGCCACGGACTTTTAACACATTCCCTCTTGCCCTGGGGAGCTGTTAGTGCCATGTTAGATGTGGTAAAAATAGCTAAAATCATGAGTCAAGACCTGTTAACTCAGGGAGATCTTTTAGGACCCTATTAAGAATTGCAGATGATTAATACAAAAATTAGACTTCATAAATTGATAGAAAGTTTTTATCTATGGTGTTACAGTTGTTCATATGTCAAAAGACAGATAATGAACGAGAACCACACGATTTTGTTATATTGAGATCTTGAGAAGAGTCCACTAAAGGACAGTGGAAGTCTGAGTGCATCATTAGTATATCTGTTATTTTATATCATACAAATCTGGAAATCATTTCTGGAAGGAAAAAATAAGAATTTCATTCAACAGTCTTGTGGAATGTGTTTGCCATTAGGGAACATAATAGAAACACTATGGACCCCACACAGGGTCACTAATCTGACAAAATTTATTGCTAAGGAAAATGATAGCAAATTTCCTGAAAGGCAGAAATGGATGCTGTCCCACCAGTGGCTATGGGTTGGTCTTGTTCCACTGTGTCCATGTTGCCCCACCACAGTTTTGCCCAGAGGCCCTTCTGCCTCCCCTCCTGGCCCAGAAGCTTTGGGTTGGAGTTGCCTCCACCCTGGTCTCCTTACCCAAGCTAAGCCAGTCAGAACCACTGAGCTGGCCAATCTCAACTACAAAGACTCAACCCAGGCTTCTGTTGGAGCTTTTGCTTGACTTTCGCTCTGGCCCCGGATTGTGTGTAAAGATAAGAGGAGCCTGAAGTTGCAGGACCCACTGCAGGGAGGGAAGCAAAGAACACTGTTGATATCATTTGAGTCCTGAATAAAGAATCTCTCAAGTTCCTACTTAGTGTGACCTTTTATTTAAAGGAAATATTTTTTTTGTATAAGTCAATGTGAAACTTTTCTCCTCCTTCCAGCTAGAAGAGAAGCAGAATTCTTAAAGCCATCCATAAGGCGCAGAACTTCCTGAGATGAACCGTAGGGTTGAGTAGTTCAGTGTCACTCATGCAGGGGACCTTCTTTTGGTTAATGACTGGAATGTTAGAAAAGAATTTAAGGGCAGGTACTGTGCTTTCAGGGCTTGCCCAGTGGCTCATTGGTAAAGAATCCACCTGCAGTGCAGGAGCTGGGGTCCGATCCCTGGATCAGGAAGACCCCTGGAGTAGGGCATGGCAACCCACTCCAGTATTCTTGCCTGGAGAATCCCTTGGACAGAAGAGCCCAGTGGGCTACACCCTTGGGGTTGCAAAGAGTTAAACATGACTAAAGCAACTTAGTATGCATGTACTATGCTTTCAGGAAGGCTATATTTTAGTTAAGGAAAAAGAGCAGTAGCAAAACCCCAAAGAACTATTAGGCGATGTGCTCTACTATTCTGATTTTGTAAATTTACAAAGAATACACCAGAGGGAGGAGATAATGATTAATCATGAAAAGGCTGTTGAAAGGAGACGGGCAGTATGTAGAGAATAACAGGGCTAAATGCCTATGATTCATGGGCCAAAATTTAAGTGCTTATTATGGTGGATAGTTTGGAAATTTTGAAAATTTCTTATAGTTTATTCCACTGAGATCATCTATACTGGTTAGCATTTTCAGTTCAGTTCAGTTCAGTCGCTCAGTCATGTCCAACTATTTGCGACCCCATGAATCGCAGCACGCCAGGCCTCCCTGTCCATCACCAACTCCCAGAGTTTACTCAGACTCACGTCCATCAAGTCAGTGATGCCATCCAGCCATCTCATCCTCTGTCGTCCCCTTCTTCTCCTGCCCCCAATCCCTCCCAGCATCAGAGTCTTTTCCAATAAGTCAACTCTTCGCATGAGGTGGCCAAAGTACTGGAGTTTCAGCTTTAGCATCATTCCTTCCAAAGAAATACCAGGGCTGATCTTCAGAATGGACTGGTTGGATCTCCTTGCAGTCCAAGGGACTCTCAAGAGTCTTCTCCAACACCACAGGTCAAAAGCATCAATTCTTCGGTGCTCAGCCTTCTTCACAGTCCAACTCTCACATCCATACATGACTACTGGAAAAACCATAGCCTTGACTAGTAGCAGGTAAGTCACCAGGTCACTTTATGGTGTTTGAACAAATACTGGGAAGAAATATTTCAGTTTTTGCAAAATAAATTGGGAACCAGTTTAGCAACTGAGAGAATATTTTCAATGCCTTTGTAGCACATATGAACACTTTCCATTAATTATGTGATTCTCCTTGAAAGAATGAATACTCTCATTTTAACCACCTGGAAGTGGTTTGATGCCTTCTAGACTTTTTTTTTCCTTTGCCTTGTGAGAACATACTGCAGATCTATTGTTCAGTTATAAGAAATGCTTATTTTCCAACTATTTTTTCCCTATTCTCCAAAGGTAGCATTGGAAGCAATTGAAGATCAGTAAGAAATGATGTTTTGATATTTTCATGCATTAGTACAGGTTGTTGCTGCTGCTGATGCTAAGTCGCGTCAGTCGTGTCCAACTTTGTGCGACCTCATAGATGGCAGCCCAACAGGCTTTTCTGTCCCTGGGAGTCTCCAGGCAAGAATACTGGAGTGGGTTGCCATTTCCTTCTCCAATGCATGAAAGTGAAAGTGAAAGTGAAGTTGCTCAGTCGTGTCTGACTCTTAGCGACCCCATGGACTGCAGCCTACCAGGCTCCTCCATCCATGGGATTCTCCAGGCCAGAGTACTGAAGAGGGTTGCCATTGCCTTCTCTGAGTACAGGTTGAGTACCTCTTTATTTTATACTTAATAGGAAGGGCCTAGGGCACTTTGGTGATGCAGAAAAGTCAGCAAGTTAGTTAGAAAGGAGTGTAGTCTTCTCACTGGAATACTGAGAGTACAAGAGATCCTGACATCATCACTGACCACCAGTGCAAACGAGTGGGTAGATTTTTCAGGGG
The DNA here is from genome assembly GCF_014754425.2 of Oryx dammah. Classification (NCBI taxonomy): domain Eukaryota; kingdom Metazoa; phylum Chordata; class Mammalia; order Artiodactyla; family Bovidae; genus Oryx; species Oryx dammah. The sequence goes on from NW_024070206.1 coordinate 24,988,211, forward strand.
TGATAATAAAAAATAAGTGAAACATATATTGTGAGCCTACTGTGGACAGTCGTATAACTACACGGTTTTGGTCTGAAATCCTGAATCTGTTGTGAGAAAGGAGGGAATTCATTTGTAAATGAAAAGAATAGAAGAGGTAATGGAATATATAGTGAGCAAAGTAGCATTTTTATCAGAAATACTGATTTATTGTGTGTCTGTTTTATTCATTTCTCTTGCAAAAAAAAACCCCAACTCAGAACATTTCGGATATTTAAGAGTTCTGTACATCAGGTCTGTGTTTGAACTTGCAACTTAAGTTAAATGGAAATAGGACACTGGCAAAGTTCACAGGGTAGGATACCGAAGTCTGTTTTTTTTTAAGCTGTCAAAAGTGAAATGGTCTTAGCTTTTCTCATAAAATAATTGATTGTCACAAAAGAAACAAAAATGAAGTTGATGTCAGCTTGCTGGTTTGTGTTACAAAGCATAAAGCAGTGGTTCTTATAGATATGATATATTACAGCTGAAGAATAAAATTAACAGACTGTCAAATTCACATGGTCTTATGGCATCATACATCTCTAAGACGTTTGCCAGAATTTCTTCCTTAAGTCTTAAAAGGAAACAAAGAGGCAAATAAAACCCTGAAAAGTAGTCCACCTCCCAATCTAAGAAAGGAGAAGTCTAGGATAGACTAGAGGCCAGTTTGGTCTTTTGAGGCAGATTCGATGTTTCTTTCAATTATTATTATTATGACCCATTGCTGGTCATTGAAACCAAGTTGTTAAATGCCCACTGGGTAATAAATAGTTTAATAATAAAAAAACAAACAAACTAGAAATGGTTTGGGAGTTAAATGCTTTTCAAAGACACTGTGTTTTAAGGTAACTTGAAAATCCTGGCTGTGAAAGAGTTTTAATGAGAGGTAATGAAAACACTATGTCACCTCCTAGTTTACAAAAGGAGGTGATGAAAAACATTTTAGGCCCTGGAAAATGGACCAAGGTAGTCTTTTCTAGGCAGAAAAGCTCAGATGAGTAATTCTGAGCTGGCACTTTCTGTTTGCTTCTCCAGATCCACTTTCCACATTTTTTACATTAGAGTTCACTCTCGGTGTTGTATATTCTATGGTTTTAATGAAGGTACAATGACATGTATCCACCATTATAGTGTTATACAGGGTAGTTTCACTGCCCTGAAAAATCTCTGTGTTCTGCTTATTCCTTCTTCACTCCCTGCACGCCTGCCACTGCTTTTCCAGTCTCCTTGTATTAATAAGTTTATGCTTTCTGTAAAAACATCTCCTTCACAGTTTTGTTAGTGGGGATTGGTAGGTGTGTTTGTTCAGTCCTATCCCAAGATAACCAGCCCGAAAAGAATATTTTCCCAAACTGAATGATGTACATTTTATTTTGTTTCTCAAGTCGAAGGGTCTAAAAATAGCAAATCGGTATACTAATATAATAGTTAAAAATTACATCTCATGACATTTCATTTTTGCTTTGGATTAGACAGTGAAACACCTAGTTTTTTTTTTTTTTGTCCTGAAGGATTTGGACATTGTCTTTCAGCAAAATCAATACAGTTGGTAGGATGTTTCACCCTTTCCCTTCACAAATAACTATTAATACCTCAACACTTAAAAATGATAAGACTTCAGAGTGATCATTTTGCTCAACACCTAATTTCTAAGTAATTGAGACCAGGCAATCAGTGGCAGCTTGAAGCTGTACCTTGTGTTTCTGGAAGAAGTGAAACTAGAGCCCAGGTGTTCTGAGGGAAGACTGATGATGATGGAAAAGCAGAGGAGAAGAAGGTTGTGGGTCAGGGAAAAAAATCAGTAAAATACCAGCCTGAGAAAAAATTGTCTCTTAACTGAAGTATGACTGGTGTTGGTGACATTTATGCTTCTTTAAACTCTCTCTTCACTGGGAGAAGATGTTTCCCACATGTTCAGTTTTTCTCACAAAAAGGAAAGTAGCTCTTATCAATCACACACAGATTTTAATTATATGTGTTACTTGGCAGGGGTGGGATGGTGGGTGAAATAGGGGGAGGGGATAAAGAGGTTAAAAAGCCTCCAGGTATAAAATAAATAAGCCGTGGGATGTAATATACAGCATAAGGAATGTGGTCAATAACGTAATAACTTTGTATGGGGACAGATGGTTACTAGACTTATCATGGTGGTCATTGCATAAGTGTACATGTCAGATCACTATGTGGTCCTCCTGACACTAATGCAGTGTTGAATGTCAGCCATACTTCAGTAAAAAATTTGGATATGTTGCTTCTCTACGAAGGCATGAAAAGAGGCATTCATAGGTTGCTCTAATGATGAAATTTTAGATGTCTTGATTGTCTTATGTAGGCGGATTATTTTGCAACCATCGTTCTTTGCAGATCATCTCGGTTAATCTTCTATTTCTGGCCACTTTGTGAGACCACCCTGACGGCCTTCCTCACTTCCCCCAAAGTGGAGATTTCTGGAAATCTTTCTTTCAATGAGATCTTTAGCTCAGTTTGAACTTCTTCCTATCTATGGTAACTGTTGGATTCTTCATCAAATTCTGTTTTATTTAGCTAGCGATATTTGGAAATCTCTTACATGGTTGATAGAATTTCATTATCATTTTTTAAACTGTTTAGTTATAAAGTTTGAGTACAAATTAAACAATTATAATTAAATTTTAGCAAAGATGTCTAAAATAAAGACTATTCCTTTATACTAACAATGATTAATGATAAAATATATTAATAAAATGACCTTCATAATAAAATACATAAGTAACCTTAGCAAAAACCACTTGAGAAGTATATGAAGAAATTTTATGTGAACTTACTTGTATTTGGTTGAAACAGAACTAAATCTTTACATAAATTTGGAAAGAATTGATATCATAAAGGTATTTACTTTTCCTAATTTAACATATAGATTAATATAGTTTTGATTAAATACACTGACAGAGTTATTTTTTGAGTAGGACACTATTTTTCTGAAATTTTTGTGGAAAAATAACTGGGCAAGATATGCAAAGACATTTTAAAAAGAAGCATTATGTATAATTGCCATGTAATAGAAAATATTATTAAATTATAGTACTTAAAAGTGTGTTTCTGATACAAAAATAGACAAAAAGTAATGGAAAAGGTTAGGCCAGAAACTGACTCTAATATATGATTAAGTAGGCATAATGAATTAATATAAAACTTGTAAGTTTTAAATAGCTAATTAAGGAAACTTGGCTAGAAAAATTTATAAATCTAGTTCAAATTCTTATAATTTTAAAAAGAAATTTAGATGTCCTGATGAGTTAAATTAAAACTGCCAGACTATAAAAAGTTAGATGAATATGTATAGAAATAGCTGACATCTCTATGTATAAGAACTTTCTAGGCTTAAATTGATAAAAGAAGTTACATAGAAAATTTAATAGGTTTTATCTAAAACAGAAAACCTTTTTGTAAGGAAATAAAACCCTAAAGTAAAAGGCAAATAAAAATTATATAAAATGATGGGCTTATATGTGTGTGTATATATATATATATATATGTTTATATGACTAAGAACTAAAGTCTTCACAATATATCAAAAAAACCCCAATAGATATCAATATTAAAATATCCTGGAAAGGAAGAAGACCACTTACAAAGTACTGGGTAAGAAAATACTACTGTAGAGATAATGTTTATCTTCTCCAGTAGAGAAATGTAAAGTGAAATAAGGAAGAAAAGTTGTATTTGTATTATTTTTTTAAAAAAGATAATTGGTGCTAGAATGAGGATTTGTTATTGCTTCTGATAGTATAAACTAGAAACTTAGGCAGTTTAGCAATATGTATCAAGAGCTTTAACAAAGAAGGTCTTTGAAGTAAGTATATGGCTTAAGGAAATCCAGTCGAAAGAAATAACCCTGACACTAAATGTACAAGCAAAATAAGCAAAAGTAGACAAGTGGGACTACATCAAACTAACAAGCTTCTGCACAGTAAAGAAAACAGTCAACAGAATGAAAAGGAAACCTACAGAACTGGAGAGAATATTTACAAACCATATATATGACAAGAGGTTAATATATCTAAAAAACATAAGGAACTCTTAAAACTCAACTAAAAAATCAACAAATAACCCAATTAATAAAGGGGGAACAGACACTTCTTCAAAGATGTCCAAATAGCCAACAGGTAGGTATATGAAAAGATGCTCAACGTCATTAATCATCAGGGAAATGCAAATCAAAACCACAATGAAATATCAATCCTGTTAGGATGTATATAGTATCAAAAAAAATAAAAGATAATACATGTTGGCAAGGATGTGAAAAAAATTGGAATCCTTGTACAATGTTGGTGGGAATATAAATTGGTGAAGTCACTATGGAAAACAGTATGGAGGTTCCTCAAAAAATTAAAAATAGAACTGCCATATGATCCATCAATCTCACTTTTGGATAGTCATCCAAAATAATTGAAGGATTTGAAGGTTGAGGAAACAAAATGAGTTTTTGAATTCTGTAATGTTTCCCCTTTGTAGCTTCTCCTTTTTGTATTTTGTCTCCATAAGAAATATCAAGTGAAGCTAAGTGGTCAGTGATGGGGCAGTCAGGGCTTTGGTAAAATAAGATTCAGGGCTGTGGGTTTGAGAAGATTGGCAAAGGCCACCGTGCAGCCTGGCTGGTGACAGACACACGGACATGTGCTCCTCAGGGTGGAAACTTCCTGATTCTTGACCCACATGCGCACACTTGAACTCAAAGAGAAAAGTCACTCTTAGGTCCCCCTGGACATCCTTCAGGGCAGATCCCTGGGACAGTGCAGGGCTAAGCACTGGCAAAATTAATTTTTTTTCCTTCTCTGTTTAGATTTGTTAATTGGAGGCTGATGAAGCAATAGGACATCTTTGAGCTTGGGATCTAGTGAAACACAGGCTATTTTCCTTAGAGGAATATATAGGTTAGGGAAAAAAAAATCTGAATTGAATTTATTTCACTCACACCTGCCAGGTTATAGCTATTGCTATAAAAGAAAGTTTTGCTAGATAATAGCCAGGGAAAATTCCTGTATCTTCAGGACCTGCTTCCTGGTCTCTTGAGAGGGGCTGTTAATAAATCCTCAGATGTGGATGGGAAGGAGAGGACACTTTCCTGGCACATAAAATATTAATTTAAAAATTTGACAGAAAACAGCAAAATTCTGTAAAGCAATTATCCTTCAATAAAAAATAAATAAATTAAAAAAATTTGATCAAGGCAGTTCAGCAGTAAACCTGTACACTGTCTCCTGAAAAGTATTCTTCTGCTGCTGAAAATTTTTTTTAAGTCACAGAGAACTACAGTGGGCCTGGCAGAATTCCTTTTTGTTTCTATTCAGTGGGGGTTCAAGCTTTAAAAAACCCAGAAATTCTGTCATCCCTACTTTCCCATATATGTCACTACAAAATTAAAGAAAATCAGGCCACTAAAAATGACCTGCGACCATGCAGCCTTCCCAGGTGGCGCGAGTGGTAAAGAATCTGCCTGCCAATGCAGGAGACACAAGAAACTTGGGCTCGATCTCTGGGTTGGGAAGATCCCCTGGAGCAGGAAATGGCAACCCACTCCAGTATTCTTGCCTGGAGAGTCTCAGAGACAGAGGAGCCTGGCGGTCTGTAGTCCATGGAGTCAGACATCATTGAACACACATGCACACATGGTATGCGGCCTTAAAGGGCATATGACATCTATCTGGACTGGGGTTCCTGAACTTTCTTCATTATCAGAACGTTCCTTAAGTGGCATAGCTGGCTGTGAAATGTTTATTTTCCACACCTTCCGGCCTCAAAAATCTTCCTGGTCCCGTGGGAGACATCAGCTCTGAAAGAGGGAAAATGGTCTTTGGCTTCCTACCATCTTTTTTCTCTTGTTTCTGTTTCTTTGTCCTCCTGCACACCTCTCTTCCACATGGATACACACAGAAACGTCACACATGCATGCAGACATAAATACACAGACTCCGTGCACACACAATATGATGCACACACACACACTTGTACACACCACCCACACATGCTCACAAACACCATGTACACACACAGATACCATACACAGACATCACACGCACATACACGGACATCCCCCCTCTCCACATATGCACGAATAGACCTTAGGCTTCTGCTATATATTAGTGGCTTTTAATGATATTTTTGTTTTTGTGGCTTTACCACAGTAATATTGTTTGGCAGTATTTGATATCATCTGAGAACCCCTATAGGGTTGGATCTCATTGTTTTCTTAAGACCTCTCTGGTTCTATATGACCTAAGGCAAACTGCCCTTCTTTATTGGGCTCTTGTAAGTAATCATGAGGCAGGATTAAAAACAGGCAGGCATGAGGAAATATGGAAAGATTAAAAAAGGAAGGCCTGATTGTATGAAGACTGTCTTGTTCTGCCTGCTGCTCAGTCACTAAGTTGTGTCTGACTCTTTGTGACCCCCTGGACTATAGCCCACCAGGCTCCTCTGTCAATGGGATTTTCCAGGCAAGAATACTGGAGTAGTTTGCCATTTCCTTATTCAGGGCATCTTCCCAACCCAGGGATCAAACATGGGTCTCCTGCATTGCAGGTGGATTCTTTACTACTGAGCCACCTGGGAAGCCCTTTGTTCTGACTAAAGTCCAATAAAATCAGGGTTCTAGTGACTTTGCTAATTCTTTTTAGTTTACTTCAGTATAGGAAAATACACACTGAACTTGAATCTTTACTGAAAAATGCAAATATGTGAGTACACAATTATTTGTGAAATTCAAACTCAGTATTAACTGATTATCACAAATAACATTAATAAAGAAGAATCATTTCACTTCTAATGTTATTCTTGGTTAAGAAAAGCTAAGAGCGGGCCTGAGAAATGAATGTTGATTGCAGGTTATAGAAAGAGGTGGTTAAAAAACCCAGCTTCTTCTTGTAATAAAAATGATAGATTCTTAAACTGTAGGAAAAGTATAAAATGCAATGTAAAATTGATATCAGTAAAAATATTATTATCAGGGAAGAAAACATCAGGAAAAGAAAACTTCATAATATGTGAAGTCAAATATAAACTTTAGAAGACCAAGAACTTGCTTGGGATTATTGTTAATTTACATAAATAAAAGCAAACACAACTTTGTAAGTCATCATTTCTTTTTAATTGAATGGTAGTGGAATGAAGAGTAGTTTCCAATTTGAACTAGGAAGACTTTCCTAGATTTTATGCAAAAGCAAGAAGTAATGCTTTCATATAATATAAACTCCTCAAAGAAATGTGATGGATTATTTTTAAGAAGGAACTGGATATTTCAAATTCATTGAGTTTTTACAGTCTATAAATGTACAGTTTTCTAAACTTAAAAATGTATTATAAGAAGTCTTTTAAATTTTCTCTCCAAAATACTGAACTGTTGGGGTTTTATTTTTAGTCTTGGACTGTGCAAAGAGGCTGTTGACCTTCACTATCAATGCACAGAAATTTATGTAATTCTTCAAGTAGAATAATGAATGTCATTCACATGACAATACTGAGATTCTTCTGTCTGATCACAGTGTTTTCAGAGTGAAAGAAACATTCAACAATTGGAGGTTCAAAGTTCTAAATGTGACCTTCAGTAGGATGTCTCATTCAGCTTCATTGCACAAAGTCTTTTCTTGTTGGCTTCAGGTAGGCTTGAAAAGAGTTAAAAGAGAGTTTTAATTATGAACTAAATTGAAAACAGGATTTTAATTTTTGTTATTAATGCAAAAATCTCTTTAAATCATACAGTGGAAAAAACCGTGAAGAAATGCCTATTCCATATTGAGCAGATTTGTCTGTATGAGTACAAAGGCGGAGACAATTCTTTGTTGTATTCTTTCACTGTTTTCAGGTTCTGACTCCATGTGTAGGACTTTGGATTACAATTGATTCTATACTGAATGAAGGAAAGAGTGTGTAACAGTGATGAATAATTTTTGTTGTATGATGTGCAAAGCCGCCCTCACAGGACCTAGAAAATGTTCTCCCACATCTTTGGGAGTTTTCTTTCAAAATATGTTTGGAAAAAAAAAGATTAAAACTTTCCAAAAGGCCTTTCACTGATTGAAGAGAAGTTTGAGGACTGAGGAGGAGGATAGTAAGCAGAAGAGTATGAATCATGTACTGAATTGTGCCTCAATGCAAAGGCATACAAAGCAATGAGCACACACGTAGCCTACTCTTCAAGAAATTAGGAATGCTGTATCCAGATCTTAAATCCTTTCTTGAGCCTTTGGAGATATTTACAAAGTAATCTAACCTTTCAGTCTGAGTTGGGGATGATAGTGTGGGTGTTGGAGTGAGAGCGATTTAACTGTGACACTGCTTCACTGATCACCAGGCTTTATTCAGAAGGTGTGACATGCCTGGCAGTTGTCAGCCAGGTACTATGTGCCAGTCCCTCAGAACAGGTTAACTCGAAAGAAGAATATGTACATAGTCTCTTCAGAGAGAGAGTGAATCCGTTTAGGTTATGTTCTGGTAGCAAACAGTCCCGAATCATAGCACCCTAAAATGGTTCTAAGCCTTCTACTTGGGTTGAGGATTATGGGGCAATCATTCATACACACAAACACAAGCACACATTCACACACACGCACACACTCCTTGTGGGAAAAGGAGGAATTTAAAAAATAAAAAGTGTAATTTTATATTGTGTCCTCATCAGATTACAAAAAAAATAATATTTTGATTGATCCCTAGTGAGGTTTAATTGAGAACTTTATGTTATCTGGAGGATAGCTTAATAATTTCTATTTTTTCTGAACCTAAACATCACTTATGTGTGTGTGTGTTAGTTGCTCAGTTGTGTCCAACTCTTTGCAACCCCATGGACTGTAGCTGGCCAGGCTCCTCTGTGCATGGAATTCTCCAGGCAAGAATACTGGAGTGGGCTGCCTTTTCCTTCCTCAGGGGATCTTCCCCGGCCAAGGATCAAACCCTAGTCTTCTGCATTGGCAGGTGGATTCTTTACCACTGTGCCCCCTGGGAAGCCCAAAATTTATCTTAGAGCATATTAATTACAAACAAGTTCCAATCCTTTTTGGACCTCAATCAGAGGCTAGAATGTCCTTTCTTATGTTTGCTTACTTCTCATGGTCCCTTTCCCTCCTACCTTTAACATGTAACTTATCTTAGACTTGGTACAAATACTCTTTATCTTCTTAAGTATACAGAGTCATAAATTAAATGATTCATTTACAATCTCAGTAGGAGATTCAAACCTTTACCCGATCATAGTATTAATGTTTTAAAATGTTTCCCATGTGTATTTTTAAAGCATCTTATCTTTAAATGCTGTCTTTGAAGTTATAGTCTTTGAGAAAGAGATCCTCTTCTATTAACTCAAACTGTAGTATGACTAGTTCAATTTGCCAAGATCTCTAAGTGCCTGTGGATTATCCAGGAATGTACCAGGGGATTGTGTGTACAGTTGCTGAGGCAGCTTAGTGAGGGCAGAGAAGGGACAATCCTGGTCCTGTTTCAGCCCCTAGAGGTTCAACTTTGTAAAATCTAGTTGAGATAAAGTATGCACAATAGGGCTTCCCAGGTGGCTCAGTGGTAAAGAATCCACCTACCAAAGCAGGAGATGAAAAGAGATGCAGGTCCAATCCCAGGGTCGGGAAGATTTCCTGGAAAAGGAAATAGCCACCCATTGCAGTATTCTTGCCTGGAGAATGCCATGGACAGAGGAGCCTGGTGGGTTACAGTCCAAGGGGTTGCAAAGAGTCAGACATGACTAAGAGACTGAGTACAGCAATACACTGACAGCTGGCAGCTATTCACTAATCCTCTTAAGTCTGATAAGAACTGAAAAGTGGGGGTAAGAACTGGAAAGTGGGGGTAAGAACGGTACCCACTCCTCCACATAGAATTATTGTAAAAAGTAAGTCAATTATAGCATAGAAGTGCTCAGATCAGGGGCTAACGCAGTCGAGTAGTCTAGTCTATACACATATGCAATAACATGAGAATATACACCCACATAGAAGTCTTTTTGTATGAAAAACATTTTTGGAAATTTCTCAAGGACTGAAAGTACTAGAAATATGAGCTTATTGGAAAGTCTGGAAAAGATGAGGCAGCGTTTCTTTTATGAAAGAAAAGGCAGATTTCGTAGAAAAGGAAACTCCCCTTGCCTGGTAACCTCACTGGCCACCATCTGGCTTTGTTCATTAGAAGGATAATCCAAGCAGAGGAACCTGCTGGTTGCAGCAAACGTTGGAGCACGGTGGGCTTCAGGTGCTTAGCAGGAGATATACAGCCACATCCCGTGTTCCTGGACACTTTCAGTCAAGGAAGTGTGTATTCTGTCGATATTATCTGGAAGATGCCTGCATCCATGGGGTCAGACTCATGTCCTTGGGCAGTTTTTGTTTTCTTACAGAGAATCAAAATTTAAAAGAAGTTTGATCAAAAGATCAATATGAAGCTTGATCTGACCTGAGGAACTTAGGGAGTTCTCAATTTTATTATTTTAGAATTTGTATGGGGGTATCTTGGTAGAAGAAATTATATGTGTGTTTATATCTGTCTGTCTGTATCTATTAATATCTTTTTATCTATCATCTATCTATCTAGACATATATGGTATACTAGAACAATAAAATACTGATTTGAATGATGAGTTTGAATTCTGATTTCATTTTTTAGTAACTGTCCTTTAGGTGTCAATAAATGTCTCTGAACTTGAGCTTTTTGCATCTTTGAAAGTTCTTATTTTCCTCACAGAGTTGAGTGAGATATTTATGTAAAAGGATTTATAAACAATGAGAGTCACACATGTTAGTTATCCCTAATACAGTCTAGAGAATTTTACTACATATTTATAGAAAGTAGAATTAGATTATCTGTTATTGTGCTCTAAAGTGGATGGCAATATTTTTCAGTTGTGTTATTGTAATTCTTGGTGATATGAAGATAAAACTTTAGTTATCGGATTTGCTTAATTTGTTCATACTTTGACATTCCCCATTTCACTAACAACACCCACTGGAGAATTATAGCAACAGCATAAGATATTTTCTTATTGGTAATTGGAGAAACACATAACGTTAACTTAATCTGGTTCAAATCAACATTTTCTTTTTCTAATTTAGTGTCACAAACTATACCATTAGTGAGTTAGCACTTTGAATTGAGACATTGTATATACAAGAGTCCATTATTAAAATTCAAATAATGTATCTTTAGAAAGAATAATAAAATAACCTGTGATTTTTTGATAATTAACATTGTATAGAAAAGAAATAAGATTCAAGATGACATTATCCTTGTAATTTTGAGGCATGTCTATCAGCCTATTTAGCTTTATTAATCTAAGCCCTAATTTTGAGTTTCAGATTCATTAAAAAAAATAACTTGATATGATTCTAATATCACTTTGGGTATCAAAGAATAATACACAGCAACTTAATATAATTTTATTTTAACAGGTATCAGAGAAAAGTGGATCAATAGCAACAGTATCTAGAAAATATTTTATTAATTATAAAGAAAGGACATTTCATCAAAGTGTTCCATCCAAAGGTCTAGTTCATAAACATTTTGTTTTATTTTTCTCATATAGTCTCTTAAAGTTCGTAATGAGATTTTTATAAGATCAGCAAACCTCAGAGCAGTAATAATTAAGAATCTGAAGGTGCTAGGAAAAAACCAAAATTAAATTTAGTTTGATATTGACTGAACATGATGAAACAAATTTTTGTTAACAATCTTAACAGAATATTGCAAGAAGAGAAATCCTTCTTAAACCTTTCTTATTCTAAACCTCCTTCTATCAGCTTTACCTTCCTTCTCTCGCTTGATAGCAAAAATACTTGAAAATTACCAGTACCTATTTCTATCTTCATCTTCAACTTTGTCTTCAACCCTCTGCAATCTGGTTGGTGTCTGCATTGTATTTACATTTTTTGAGAGATTAATATTTGTTAGGCATGGTGCATGGGCTTCCCTGGTGGCTCAGACTGTACAGAATCCGCCTGCAGTGCAGGAGACCTGGGTTTAGTCCCTGAGTTGGGAAGATCCCCTGGACGAGAAAATGGCAACCCACTCCAGTATTTTTGCCTGGAGAATCCCCACGGACAGAGGACCCTGGTGGGCTACAGTCCATGGGGTCACACAGAGTTGGACACGACTGATGCGACTGAGGACGCAACGCAGGCGTGGTACTAACAATTTACATATATTATCCTTCTTTTCTTAACAGCTATCCTGTGACTAGGTATTAGGAATTTCATTCATTTTGGAGAAAGGAATGGCTACCCACTCCAGTATTCTTGCATGGGAAATCCCAAGGACAGAGGAGCCTGACAGGCTACAGTCCATGGGGTCGCAGAGTCGGACACGACTGGGAGACTAAACAACAACAAGCAAGGCATGATGCTAACAATTTACATATATTATTATTCTTTTCCTGACAACAGGTATTAGGAATTTCGTTTGCTTACATGGCTCCAGAAAATCACTCTGTTCATCAGGATTGTTTGATTACTAATGAGAGAAACAGACTCAGACTTCCTTAAGTAAAGAGGAAGTGTTGGATCGTACTATTGAAAAGTGCAAGACTTAACGCTGGCCAGAAATTTCCCTTCTCCCTCTCTTGGGTCTGCTTTCATTCTCAGGCAGGAACACGCCACACAGTAACAAAGATGGCCAATATCCGATGTAAGTTCACATTTTACCAGTTTATCAACATGCTAATGAAATGAAATGGAAATGAAAACAGTGACTCGTTCCCAGAAAAGAGGCCAGAGCTGACTTTTATAGGTCAAACTTGGATTATGGGCTCATCTGAGAAAACAGGAGAAAACCCTTGTAACATTAGGCTAAGAAAAATTTCTCAAATAGGACTCCAAAAGCGTGATCCACAAAAGGAAAAAATGGGCACATCAGAGCATTTGGTGTCTCTATTGAATCTTACATCCATGCAGCGTTGGCCATTGATCACAACTCCTACTTTGTTGTGACTTTTTCCTCTTTCCTTATAAGTTCAGGTTTTTTTTTTTTTTTTTTTTTTAAACATTTATTGGGATTTGCTGGGTCTTTGTTGCAGTATGTGGGATCTAGTTCTTGGACCAGGGATTGAATGTAGACCTCTTGCATTGGGAGTGTGGAGTCTTAGCCACTGGACCACCAGGGAAGTCCCATCAGTTCAGTTTAAGAGGAACTGTTGTTTATGTATGTATGTATGTTTTTATTTAGCATGCCAGACACTGTACTGGATACTGGGTAGACACTAGGGACAGAGTAATGTTCCATTCCCACCACTGGTTATTATATTCAGTTGAAAAAATTTTAGCTGTTCTAGTGGATGCATAGTGGTTTCTTACTGTAGTCTTAGTTTGTCTTTCCCTAAGATATTGAGCATCTTTTCATATGCTTATTCAACATCCATAGACCTTCTTTGGTGGGCTTCCCTGGTGGCTTAGCAGAAATAATCCACCTGCCAATGCAGAAGATACAGATTCGATCCCTGGGTCAGGAAGATCCCCTGGAGGAGGAAATGGCAAACCCACTCTTGCCTGGAGAATCCCATGGACAGAGGAGTCTGGAGGGCTACAGTCCATGGGGTCGCACAGAGTTAAGACATGACTGAAACGACTTAGCATGCAGCATGAACTAGGGATACGTAAACGTATATTTTTTGACAGCCTGGAATAAAATTCTTCCTAGTGTAAATATAATGTCTACTGCAAAAGAGCTAGGCAATTAAAAGGTTCACTTTAGAGGTGTTTCCACCTGTCACTCCTCATAACCACTCTCCCTGGAGTGGCAATGTGGAAGAAACGCTGTCATTCGTTGGACCAGCCTTCTTCAGAGGAGGTATCTGGGGTAGACAGGTGTGGTTGTGTGACTTGAGGCATGTACAACCATAGACATGTGTCCAAAGGAATCAGTTTTGTCAACAGTGCTCAGAGACATCCTACCTACCCATTCGCCTAGGAGAGATCATTCAGGATACACTCAGCTTAAAGCAAAATGTACCTCTGATGTACCTCAAGCCCCAGTTTTCTTCAGAGAAATAGCAGCTATGGCTATTAGGAAAGGAATTATGACACTTTTTAGAATGGAGAAAAGAACCCAATAAACCCTATGATACTACATATTATAAGAGAAATTTAAAAACTGATAGAAGAGCATTATTCCTGCATTTATAATGCTGAAGTCAGACACACAGGGGAAAAAGGAATATAGGTTAGAGGGGAAAGAATGAACATGTGAGGTAATAAATGGAAGAAAGGGTCACAGATGGATTTTTAACGTAGAGTTTCAGTAAATATTTTGTTAGAAAAGTAGAAGTAAATAGGGAGAAATATATGCACATTTAGATGTGTCTCCTTCTTCTAGTAATAATAAAAATTATAGTTTCTTTGTCTCTGAATCTCTTTGTGACAAGTAAATACTAAAGACATGATGGTTTTGGTAGTTGATATTCACTTTTTTGAATATGTAGATTTGCAAAATAGCTCGAAATGTCTTCTTGCTGTGATTTCTGTGTTTTGAATGTAGCAAAGAATGTTCAAAGTCTGTATAAATAAAAGAAGAGCAGAAATGTGTGCTTAAGGGCTGGTTCTAGGAAGGAAAAAAACCTGGAAACTCAAGCTTCATAGAACTGTCTACACTTTCAAGTCTGTATTTCAGAATTTGTTTGTCATATTACAAAGTTCTAGTGGAGCCTGATGTAAGTTCAGCCCTGGGTTCCTGCATGTATATTTTATTTCCATGGTAAGGAGATGAAAAAAGTGATAGCGATGAGTAACAAGGTCCAATAAAGGAGTCAGTGATATTTAGGAAAAGAGTGACTGAAACTGAAGTGAGGGAAATGTCTTCAAATCTGAAGCACCTTTGTTTTGCTGTATCAAAAACACTGTGTGTTCAAAATAGAGATTATCTGTGAGTTTGAATAGTTCTCTGATTTTTATCTTTCTTGCAGGTCTGATTTGGAAGGTGATATTAGAGAATACCCTCTGGTGAAATTAATATGAAATCCTTCAGTTACAGTATCTCCTTTATTCTGTTGCTGTAGTGATTATATTTCCTTTCTCATTAGAGTGGATATTCAGAAGCTCTCTTTGCAATTTATAATGCTGATTAATTAATTGATAATTCCCATTAGGTGTGGGGCTTCCCACGTGGCTCAGACAGTAAAGAATCTGCTTGCAATGCAGGAGACCCGGGTTTGATCCCTGGGTTGGGAATATCACCTGGAGAAGGAAATGGCAACCCACTCCAGTATTCTTGCCTGGAAAATTCCATGGACAGAGGAGCCTGATGGGTTTGCAAAGAGTTGAACAAGACTGAGCGACCAACACTTTCAGCTCATTAGGTGTTTTCTGGCTAGGATGTAGAATCTTAGGGTACTTTTCTGATGCTTGTTTCTTTATGGAACAGAGAAATCTGATGTCAACCTAAAATTCAAGTAAGTCTCAAAAAATTTGTTTCTATAAAGAGATGGGTGAAGATAGTAATAATGTTCTTGCTACTGCTATACAAGCTTATCACCTAGAACTTCCAGGAGCCTCCGTGAACCATGAGGAGGATTTTGGGAGGGCAATAGGTACCTTCCTCCAGCATCCTCCTTAATCTCTTTCATGTGGAAAGGAAGATAAACTCATTTTAGATATTGTCCACCAGTGCAGCATTCCAGGTGGCACTAGTGATAAAGAAGATTCTGCCTGCCAATGCAGGAAATGTAGGGATGCAGGTTTGATCCCTGCATCGGGAAGATCCCTTGGAGGAGGATATGATAACCCACTCCAGTATTCTTGCTGGGAGAATCCCATGGACAGAGGAACCTGGAGGGCTATATCCCATGGGGTCACAAAGAGTCAGACACAACTGAATGTCTGAGCACCTGAGCACTATTGCTTATTATTTCACCGATTATTTTTTACATAATAAAATTGACATGTTATTTGTAATGTTTCTTAAAGGAAGCAAAAGTTTAGGTCCACATATTTCCCAATTGCTTTTATCATGTTGTATTAAATAGTTTTTGACTCTAAATTATGAACTGTATGTAGTTTGTTTCTTTAAATTGTTACCTTTGATGTAAACTGCATCCTTTCGTTAAGATACTTCTAGCATGTTGAAGGCCGGAGGAGAAGGGGATGACAAAGGATGAGATGGTTGGATGGCATCGCCGACTCAATGGACATGAGTGTGATCAAACTCCAGGAGGTGGTGAAGGACAGGAAAGCCTGGCGTGTTGCAGTCAATGGGGTCGCAGAGGCAGACACAACTGAGCAACTGAACAACAACAAAAGCATGCTGACATTGTATAGCTTCTGATTTGGGATAGAGATTACACCTCTTTTAAGTGAGCTCTATCTTTCAATTATAAAGAAGGCCA
This sequence comes from Oryx dammah, assembly GCF_014754425.2. NCBI lineage: Eukaryota > Metazoa > Chordata > Mammalia > Artiodactyla > Bovidae > Oryx > Oryx dammah. The sequence goes on from NW_024070206.1 coordinate 25,004,574, forward strand.
CATAAGAAGTGCTCATCCTTGGAGTGTGCTGTATGTGGAAGGAGATAGACAGTAATGACTTTGTGCCATATTGACATACATTGTGTATGTATTTTGAAATTGTTTTCTTTTTCCTTTTAATAGTTCTCTCACTCAGTTCTTGAATGAAAACTCTGTATGGGCAAAGGTTGTGCATTTTACTTCTTATACTGCATTCTTTAAAACTTTTAAATCACTCTACTAGTTATTTTTGAGACATTTGATACAGGCTTCTCATATAGATGGTATTATCAATGCATCCAAACAGCTGCAAAAGCCCTGGCGCACAGGTAGGGTTTCCAGGTTCAACATTTCCAGTGGCTGGTAGTACTTAACCTCCTCCTCTTTGATTTTCTCATTTATAAAAAAGATATGACAGTTTCTGCCCTGCTGAACAAAGGATTGCTGAAAGAGTCAAATTGGCTTGATATAAAATAATAAAATACTATAAAATATTAAGTAATAAAAGCACAGGCAGGTGGTTTTTCATAATTTCATAATACAGCTTGAAACAGTTAAGTTAAACCATTCCATTCCAAATGAGCTAGTGTTAAAATTGAGTGTAACTGATAAAAATGAATGTGAAGCCAAACAGCAAATGACTTAAACTTTACCACACTTTATTTTTAATTTTTTTGAGATAACTAGAGTTCTCATAGCAAGATGATCCATCCTATGCTTTGATGAAGTATATGCCTTAAAACCTTTCAGTATAAAAGTATAGAGAAGAACTCTTATATTGGGTTATGATGAAATTAAATATAATGACAACCTCTTCAGTAGGAAAGCAGTGAAATAGGGATAAATAAATATATATTTTCTGACAGCTGGGAATAGAATTCTTTCTAGTGTAAATACAGCCTCTACTGCAAAAGAGAGGTGGGAGATTAAAAGATTAACTTTAATGTTTATGAACTAAGCTGAGTTTTTTTTTAGGAAAAAACACCTTATTGAGCAAGTTTACAATAATAGGTAACTTTTTATGGAGTAATTTTGGTTAACAATTTGAACTTTGGCATAGCTTGCTAAGAAACCAAGATAAATCATGAAGGCAGTTTTAAAAATGTCTATTTCCATTCCTAATCTTATATTAATAAAACTCTAGCACTTCAAGACAAGAGAGATATTTACATATGCTTAAAGTTAGTTTGATGCAATTAATCAAATATAGAAGCAGAACTTTACACTTTACTAGGGAAGGACATCCAGAAATGCCATCTTCTAAATGTAACTATATTTTTCTGTCCAAAGGTAAAGAATTGTGCCTTCTGTGGAAATATGGTGGTTTGTATAAAAAAAAGAAAACCCATACAAGGAAATATAAAAATGATACTGCAAAGAGATTATTATAGGGAATGGGAATACTTTTATTGCTCTCATTATCTATATCACTAAAATGAGCTCAGTTTGATCATTCTTAATTTAGTATCTGCAATAATGGAAGATGATAAGAATCTTTCCTACAACAAACCTCTAGCTATTAAGAAATACATAAAAAGAAAGCTCCCACTTTCAGTGTTGAAAACAGAACTATATTATTCTTGGATCTGAGAATGAAAAAGTGAAAGCGTTAGTCACTCAGTTGTATCTGACACTTTGCGACCCAAAGGACTGTAGCCTGCCAGGCACTCTGTCCATGGAATTCCTCAGGCAAGAATACTGGAGTGGGTAGCCATTACTTTCTCCAGGAGATTTTCCTGACCCAAAGATTGAACCCAGATCTCCTACATTGCAGACAGATTTTTTTTTTTTAACCATTGTGGCTCTGGATTTGAAAATGGGGTATTCTTATTAGTTGAAGCTTGCTTTTTTATCTTGATGCCCTTCATTCTCTCTCTCTCTTTTTAAATATAGGATATATGGAAAAAATGTGAATGAGGTCAGAAATGTAGAATTTGACTGAAAAAAAATCTGTGGTGCTATAAGGAACCTAGAATCGTAGTTATAAATGAATTTATTTAAGTGTGTTAAAGTTTTAGGTAAGGCAGAACCCAGTCACCTGACTAAATGGCATCCAACACATTAAATTCTTCCTTCAAAAATGTATCAAGTTGATAAAAATTTGAGTTTGAATGAGATTGATCAGGCATTAGGTCATGAAAATTGAAAATATCTCAAAAGTCAAAACCCCTGAAACAAACAAACAAAACCAAATTAAGCTGCTGTTTTATCTCCTAGTACAAAGAATTCAGAATCCATGGACAACTAAAATAATTATTTAAGAAAAAACTTTGAAGCTTAATGAAGGTAAAAGAACTGTGTATGAACTAGTGATGAAACAGTAGGGAAGGATTAGATGTATTTTAGAATAATCTCTTGAGATCTCATTAGTGTTTAAAGAGTCTGAAATTCCTCTTAGTCCTCAGAAATTATATAACATTTTGAAATAGCTTAACTGAGTATAAAATATGTATTGTCAAAGCTTTAGAAGGATTGTTTTCACTTTTATAGAAATATATTAAAAATGTTATGTGTATTTATTTACCTGGACCCAAAATGGGAAATAGATGGGGAAACAGTGGAAACAGTGTCAGACTTTATTTTTGGGGGCTCCAAAATCACTGCAGATGGTGATTGCAGCCAGGAAATTAAAAGACACTTACTCCTTGGAAGGAAAGTTATAACCAAAGTAGATAGCATATTAAAAAGCAGAGATATTACTTTGCCAACAAAGGTCCATCTAGTCAAGGCTATGGTTTTTCCAGTGGTCATGGATGGATGTGAGAGTTGGACTGTGAAGAAAGCTGAGTGCCGAAGAATTGATGCTTTTGAACTGTGGAGAAGACTCTTGCGAGTCCCATGGACTTCAAGGAGATCCAACCAGTCCATCCTAAAGGAGACCAGTCCTGGATGCTCATTGGAAGGAATGATGCTGAGGCTGAAACTCCAATACTTTGGCCACCTCATGTGAAGAGTTGACTCATTGGAAAAGACTGATGCTGGTGGGGGAGGGGGGTTGGGGGCAGGAGGAGAAGGGGACGACAGAGGATGAGATAGCTGGATGGCATCACTGACTCAATGCACATGAGTTTGGGTGAACTCCAGGAGTTGGTGATGGACAGGGAGGCCTGGCGTGCTGTGACTCATGGGGTCGCAAAGAGTCGGACACGACTGAGCGACTGAACTGAACTGACAGGAGTACTTGCTATCTAACTGATCCTATTTGCTAGAAGGATGACTCAGAGACAGAAGTTTACATTTTATGATTATCTCTCATATCACAAATATTTTCTACATGGTATGTATCATTACCCAAAACAGGTGTCCTCTTCATTATAGGGGACTGGAATGCAAAAGTAGGAAGTCAATACATACCTGGAGTAACAGGCAAATTTGGCCTTGGAGTACAAAATGAAGCAGGGCAAAGGCTAACAGAGTTTTGCCAAGAAAATGCACTGATCATAGCAAACACCCTCTTTCAACAACACAAGAGAAGACTCTACACATGGACATCACCAGATGGTCAATACCAAAATCAGATTGATTATATTCTTTGTAATCAAAGATGGAGAAGCTCTATACAGTCAGCAAAAATAAGACTGAGAGCTGACTGTGGCTCAGATCATGACTCGTATTGCCAGATTTAGACTTAAATTGAAGAAAGTAGGGAAAACCACTAGACCATTCAGGTATGACCTAAATCAAATCCCTTACGATTATACAGTGGAAGTGACAAATAGATTCAAAGGATTAGATCTGATAGACAGAGTGCCTAAGGAACTATGGACAGAGGTTTGTGACATTGTACAGGAGGCAGGGATCAAGACCATCCCCAAGAAAAAGAAATGCAAAAAGGCAAAATGGTGGTCTGAGGAGGCATTACAAATAGCTGAGTAAAGAAGAGAAGTGAAAGGCAAAGGAGAAAAGGAAAGATATACCCACTTGAATGCAGAGTTCCAAAGAATAGCAAGGAGAGATAAGAAAGCCTTCCTCAATGATCAATGCAAACAAATAAGGTAAAGTAATAGAATGGGAAAGACTAGAGATTTCTTCAAGAAAATTAGAGATAGCTAGGGAACATTTCATGCAAAGATGGGCACAACAGAGGACAGAAATGTTATGGACCTAACAGAAGTGGAAGATATTAAGAAGAGGTGGCAGGAATACACGGAAGAACTGTACAAAGATCTTTCATGACCCAGATAACCAATATGGTGTGATCACCCACCGAGAGCCAGACATCCTGGAATGTGAAGTCAAGTGGGCCTTAGGAAGCATCACTACGAACAACGTTAGCGGAGGTGATGAAATTCCAGTTGAGCTATTTCAAATCCTAAAAGATGATGCCATGAAAGTGCCACACTCAATATGCCAGCACATTTGGCAAACTCAGCAGTGGCCACAGGACTAGAGAAGGTCAGTTTTCATTCCAATCCCAAAGAAAGACAATGCTGAAGAATGTTCAAACTACTGAACAATTGCACTCATCTCACATGCTAGCAAAGTAATGCTCAAAATTCTCCAAGCCAGGCTTCAACAGTACATGAACCATGAACTTCCAGATGCTCAAGCTGGATTTAGAAAAGGCAGAGGAAGCAGAGATCAAATTGCCAACATCCATTTGATCATTGAAAAAGCAAGAAAGTTCCAGAAAAACATCTATTTCTGCTTTATTGGCTACGCCAAAACCTTTGACTATGTGGATCACAACAAACTGTGGGAAATTCTTCAAGTGATGGGAATACCAGATGACCTTACTTGCCTCCTGAGAAATCTCAGGAGGTCAAGAAGCAACAGTTAGAACTGGGCATGGGACAATAGACTGGTTCCAAATCGGGAAAGGAGTATGTCAAAGCTGTATATTGTCACCCTGCTTATTTAACTTATATGCAGAGTATATCATGTGAAATGCTGGGCTGGATGAAGCACAGGCTGGAATCAAGATTGCTGGGAGATATATCAATAACCTCAGATACACAGATGACACCATCATTAAGGCAGAAAGTGAAGAGAAACTAAAGAGCCTTTTATGAAAGTGAAAGAGGTGAGTGAAAAAGCTGGCTTAAAACTCAACATTCAGAAAATGAAGATCATGGCATCCAGTCCCATCACTTCATGGCAAATAGATGGGGAAACAATGGAAACAGTGACAGACTTTATTTTCATGGGCTCCAAAATCACTGTGGATGGTGACTGCAGCCATGAAATTAAACGACACTTGCTCCTTGGAAGAGAAGCTATGACCAACCTAAACAGCATATTAAAAAGCAGAGACATTACTTTGCCGACAATGGTCTGTCTAGTCAAGCTTATAGTTTTTCCAGTAGTCATGTATGGATGTGAGTGTTGGACTATGAAGAAAGTTGAGTACTGAAGAATTGATGCTTTTGAACTGTGTTGTTGGAGAAGACTCTTGAGAGTCCCTTGGACTGCAAGGAGATCCAACCAGTCCATCCTGAAGGAAATCAGTCCTGGGTGTTCATTGGAAGGACTGATGTTGAAGCTGAAACTGCAATACTTTGGCCACGTGATGTGAAGAACTGACTCACTGGAATAGACCCTGATGCTGGGAAAGATTGAAGGGAAAAGGGGGCACAGAGGATGAAATGATTACATAGCATCACTGACTCAATGGGCATGAATTTGAGCAAACTCTGGGTGATAGTGGAGGAGAGAGGAGCCTGCAGTCCATGGAGCTGCAGAGTTGGACATGACTCAGTGACTGAACAACAGCAACAAATTGAAATAGTACAGTAACTGTGAAAACACCAGCCCCTGTTTTCTTTAGAGAACCATAGAATCATGAGAAACAACGGTGAATTTTTATTTTTTTTGAGCATGTCTATTTTGTTATTAGGTTTTGAAATGTTTTAATACGTCCATTAAAATTTTTCAAGTTTTATTTCTCTCTGCCTCAAGGCTTCTGCTGCATCTATTCTATTGTGGCTTAGATATATATATGGAAAACAAGGAAAGTGCTTCATTTTATCTTTTTTTGCAGACATAAAAATACTCCTGTGTCATGTAAATACAATGAAAGATGAAAACCAGTTACACATTTGTTCAGTGTGGTCATAAACCTGCTATGAAATGTTTGATGATTCAAATGTCTCAATATTCTGTTCAGTCAAAAAAGAATTATATAGTCCCCCATTTTTGCTTTTCAATTTGCTGTTGGTTTTCTTCCATTTCTGATTCAATTTCCTTTAATGCTTTCTAGCCTTTTGTAGGCCATTGCTTTAAATGTTTCTATATGGGAGTAAAATATCTTTTAAATTACATTTATGTTCCAGCTGAAAAAGTAATACATTCTCATAACTTTGGAAAAAAACAGAACTTTAAGAAGAAAATTATGAGTGTACTCCTTCCACTAGCTAGAGATAATCTTTGTAGTAGTTTATCCTTTGACTTTTAATTCATATGTAAAATATAGATCTATGTGTAATATGCTTTTTTATTCATAGAATATAGATAAATATGTAGGAATATTACATATCAGAGTTGAGTTTATATTGTTAAACATATATTAATCCTTCTTTACGGACTTGTTGTCATATGGGCTTCAACTGGTGGTTGGTGGTAAAGAATTTGTCTGCCAGTGTAGGAGACATAGGTTTGATCTCTGCTTTGGGAAGATCCCCAGGAGAGGGAAATGGCAACCCTCTCCAGTATTCTTGCCTGAAAATTCCATGGACAGAGGATCCCGAGGGGCTACAGTCCATGGGGTCAAATAGAGTTGGACATGACTGAGTGACTAATCAACAACATTGTCATATTACTGGAGTTGATTAAAATGGTCACAGATTCTTTGCTGCTTCTCCCACTGAGAGATGCAATCTGTTTTCCCTTTTCTTGAATTGGGGACTGGCCCTGGGACATGTTTTGACCAATAAAAATGCAGCAGAAGAGACACTATATAACTTTTGAGGCTGGGCCTTAAGAGACCTGCAGCTTCTACTTTGGATACTTGGAACATTTCTTCTTAGATTCCAGTCCCTATTCTCTGAGAAAGTTCAAGAAATCCTATGGAGTGGGTCATATGGAGGAAAACCAAAGACTGGAGTCATGAGAGAGGCCCCTTTGTCCCTTCCAGCTGTCCCAGGATCCCAGCCAAATTTAACCCAGAACTGTGAGGAATATAAGCTGTTGTTCTAAGGCATTAAGTTTTGGGGTGGTTTGTTATAGAGTGACCTAACTGAAATGATCATAAATATTTTCATGCATTTACAAACTGTATAAACTGTGATGGCTTCACAATGTCACAATCTTGCATCTTCCTAACACTGGATCTTCCTGACCTAGGGATCAAATCCAGGTCTTCTGCATTGCAGGCAGATTCTTTACCATCTGAGCCACCAGGGAAACCTAACATTGAATTACATATGCACTGTGGTTTATCACTTCTCTCTTGCTAGACATTTAAATGATTTTTATTCTTTGCTAGTATAAATGATGCTTTGAAATAATATTTTAACGTACAAATCTGAGGAAGCAATTGGGAATACTTCCTTCAGCTGAATCTCTGGAGAGGGAATTGTCACTTCAAATATAGATTTTCTCAATTTATGATGGGATTATGTCCCAATAACCCCATCATCAATAACCCCATCATAAGTTGAAGATATCATAAATCCAAAAGAAAAAAGTACATTTAATCCACCTTACCTACCCGAACATCATTGCTTAGCCTGTGTTTAATCTACCTTAAACATGCTCAGACCACTTACATCAGCCTATGGTTGGGCAAAATCACCTACACAGTATATTTATAATAAAGTATTGAATATCTCATGTAATTTATTGAATTGTATACTGAACATGAACATGAAAATGGTCTTATGGGTACAGAATGGTTGTAAGCATATGAGATTTCACCCTTGTGATCTCGTGACTTACTGGGAGCTGTGGCTGCTTCCCCTGTCCAGCATCAAAAGAGAGCTCCATACTGCATATCAGTAGTCTGGGAAAGATCAGAATTCAAAATATGAAGCATGCCTTCTATTGTACGTGTGTCACTTTCAAACCATTGTAAAGCTGAAAAATTGTAAGTTGAACCATTTAAGTCAGAGACCATCTATAATGTCAACTTTTATAAGACCATCACCGAAGAGTTCTAAGCTGTTTTCCAACAAACACTGAACAAATTGACACTGTTTTAAACAGAGGGCTTAGTGTATGTCTTTCACTATATCTTATCAGCACTGAACACAAGCATTTAAGAAGCAAAATGATAAAGACAAAGCAATAAAAAAGTCGAGACTTTGATAGGAAAATTTGATAGGCTAGTTTGATAGGCAAAAATGATATTTTGCTTTAAATTACAGTTCTTTCTTGGTGAAATTAGACTATTTGAATATTTAATAGCCCCTTTAAATTTAACTGGGCTTCCCTGTGGCTCAGCTGGTAAAGAATCTGCTTGCAATGTGGGAGACCTGGGTTCGATCCCTAGGTTGGGAAGATCCCTTGGAAAAGGGAAAGGCTACCCACTCCAGTATTCTGGCCTGGAGAATTCTGGCCTGAGTGGCAAAGAGTCAGACATGACTGAGCAACTTTCACTTTAAATTTACTTTATTAAATTGTATATTAATATCATTTACTATTAAAATTGTAGAAATAGTGTTTTTCTCATTACTTTTTAAACTTTTTTTTTTTTAACCAACTGAGCTATCAGGGAAGCCCCTTTTTACTTTTTTTAACTTTTTAGTTTATATTGGAGTGTAGTTGATTAACAGTGCTCTGTTAGTCTCAGGTGTACAGCAGTCAGTTATACATATACATGTATCTACAAATCCCATGGACAGAGGAGCCTGGTGGGCTGCAGTCCATGGGGTCACTGAGAGTCGGGCACGACAGAGCGACTTCACTTTCATTTTTATGCATTGGAGAAGGAAATGGCAACCCACTCCAGTGTTCTTGCCTGGAGAATCCCACGGACGGGAGAGCCTGGTGGGCTGCCGTCTATAGGGTCGCACAGAGTTGGACACGACTGAAATGACTTAGCAGCAGCAGCACACATATGGAAGAAGGCAATGGCACCCCACTGCAGTACTCTTGCCTGGAAAATCCCATGGACGGAGGAGCCTGGTAGGCTGCAGTCCATGGGGTCGCAAAGAGCCAGACATGACTGAGCGACTTCACTGTCACTTTTCACTTTCATGATGGAGAAGGAAATGGCAACCCACTCCAGTGTTCTTGCCTGGAGAATCCCAGGGACAGGGCAGCCTGGTGCGCTGCCATCTATGGGGTCGCACAGAGTTGGACACGACTGAAGTGACTTAGCAACACATATACATGTATCTACTCTTTTTCAGTGGTTGGGGCTACCCTGGTGACTCAAACAGTGAAGAATCTGCCTGCAATGCGGGAGACCCGGGTTTGAACCCTGGGTCAGGAAGATCCCCTGAAGGGAATGGCAATCCACTCCAGACTTCTTACTTGGAGAATTCCATGGACAGAGGAGCCCGGTGGGATACAGTCCATAGAGTCGCAAAGAGTAGGACACAACTGAGTAATTAGCCCTTGCTTCCTCAATCTTTTTCAAATTGTTTCCCATTTAGGTTGTTACAAAATATTGAGCAGAGTTCCCTGTGCTATACAGTAGGTCCTTGTTGGTTTTCCATTTTACTTATGTATCTATTTTTATTTTTCAGTTGGAGGATAATTGGTTTACAATGTTGTGTTGTTGATTTCTGCTGTACAACAATAGGTTGTTGAATAAGTGAATCAATCATAATCATATGTGTGTGTGTATGTGTGTGTATAGGGTTTCCCTGGTGGCTCAGATGGTAAAGAATCTGCCTGCAATGCAGGAGACCCAGATTTGATTCTTCAGTTGAGAAGATCCCCTGGAGAAGGGAATGCAACCCACTCTAGTATTCTTGCCTAGAGAATTCCATGGACAGAGGACCCTGGTGGACTACAGTCCATGGGATCGCAAACAGCTGGACACAACTGAGCGACTAACACAACACAACATATATGCTGCTACTGCTAAGTCACTTCAATCGTGTCTGACTCTGTGCCACCCCATGGACCCCAGCCCACCAGGCTACCTCGTCCTTGGGATTCTCCAGGCAAGAACACTGGAGTCGGTTGCCATTTCCTTCTTCAATGCATGAAAATGAAAAGTGAAAGTGAAGTCGCTCAGTCGTGTCCGACCCTCAGCGACCCCATAGACTGCAGCCCACCAGGTTCCTCCATCCATGGGATTTTCCAGGCAAGAGTACTGGAGTGGGGTGCCATTGCCTTCTCCGACACAGCACACACACACACACACACACACACACACACACACACACACACACAC